>NC_067402.1:121215906-121548049 GCF_016432865.1 Antechinus flavipes
TGATTAAAAAGTTACCAGGTTTGTCGCTTAAAAGATCACTAGTAATTTTGGAGAGAACAATTTTGGTTGAATGTTTAGGTTGGAAGGTGGCCCCATAGAGAGTTCAGAAAAAAGAGAGAAGAAAGTAAAGGCCCTTACTATACAGCCTTCTCAAAAATTTTAGTCCTAAAAGAGAGGAAAGATGTGGAACAATTGCCAGCAGATATGATTGGATTAAGTGAAGGTGATTTGAGAAAGGGAAGAGAGACAGTAAGGAAGCAGCCAGGAAATCAGGAAGAGATTAAAGGTAAGTGAAGGAGGAAAATGTCTGCAAGTAAAAAATGTAATGGAATGAAATCACTTGTGTATACAGAAGGAGAAGGGTCTCTTTTACTAGGTAAGGGGGGTGTGGATATGAGGGGAGAGAGTATATCACATGATACTGAAACTAGTCAATTCAAATTAGATCAAATTTTTTTGTTATATTAAAAGCACTGTTTATTTTCTTATATAAGTAATATACTTTGCCTTAAGCACAATCCTTAAGGTTATATTTTTGGTAACTGTTGTTTCAACTTTTCATTTATTTATTTTTTTATTTTTTTGGTTAGGATGGGAAACTACTGTGGGAACAGGAGCTGTACAATAACTTTGTATATAATGGTCCTAGAGGATATTTTCATACATTTGCTGGTGATGTAAGTCATCATTTACCTTAATATGTTTTATTTATACAACTAAATTTTAAATGACATTGTTTATAGTTATGTTCATGAAATTACTGTTTCTAGATTTTTCATTTCTGCATTTTAAAAAATATAAAGAATGGTTTAGTCTTTTTTAACAAATGATCTTATTAGTAAGTACATGTTGCCAGCTTAAAATATAAAGACATCAGGCAACATCATTGGAAAATAACCCCTTTTATTTTCCAGATAATCCCTTTTAAAGTAGCATTTTTATAATCTTTACATTGCATAAGAAACATTAAAAATAAATTTCACTTTGGAATGACTTTCTTAAGTTTGGAGCAGTATTTCCTCTTTTTTTTTCCTTCCAGTTTTTGATTTAAACTCTAATATATGTCCCATTTGTAGTTCCAACAAAAAATATAAATAGTCCTAAATTTTTGTAATATTCCTAGTAAATGGCACAAAAGTAAAAAGAAACATTAATTTTGATATGTTGAACAGATGGGAAATATAGGATCTTGTAACAACCCATAATTGTAATCTTTAGCTAAAGATTGTTGAGAATATACCTTTCTGCATAGGCTTCTTTATAACAAAACTTCAGTTCTGAGAATGATATTGATGTTGCAGTTTTCCTACTATGAAGTATAATACACAAAATAAAATTGGTAACATGCAAAAACATTGGTGCTCTAACAGCTCAATTAAAAAAATTTGAGACAGCCTTCATTTTCATAGCAATACTGTCTATAGAATCTTAAATACTATACAGCAAGTAAAATTCTTAAAGCTAAAATATTTTTAACCTGAAATTTATCTTCTATTATGGCAAATGGTAGTATGGATGCATTTTACTGTTTACTATACTGCTGTAAACCTCTCTACCTTGACTGCCTTGTGAAACCCAAAGACTGTTTAGTCACCGCTGTTGGAAGATGTTGTTATTAGTAAGGTCTCAACATCATCTCTGACATTTTCTCCTTCATGGCTAGTGGATGGCATTGACCATACTTGAAATATTCTTCATTGTTAGCAGTGTCTGTTTCCTAGTATTGTTTGACGTCCGTAATGGTCTCAAGAGTATGGGAGCATAGCAGAGGCGAGTTGATGTTTAACTCTGAAGTAGCCATCAATGATGGGATTGGCAGCCTTGATGCTTTTAGTCAATTAGGTCAACAGTGGCATATTGTGGAATATTACCCTGGTAGTAAATTTATTTGACATCTTTATTTTCTCACCAGGCTGCATGTCTGACCTGGCACGCTTAGGTTTAGAGCCCAGTGGACTTAATGGTATGTTTTTGGGAGAAATAGGAGATAATTGCATATAAAACTTGATTTTTAAAGGCAAACATTGAAAATATGTAATAAATGCAAGGTGATTTCTCTATAGAGTTTGGATGAACAAGACTAGAGAAACTCCTCATAAGATATAAATCACTCCCCAAACATGTGGGCATTGTGCCTCTCATGTTTTTGTCCACTTTGCATAGCCATGATTGTGCATGGTTACCAATATGAAAGGTAAAATGAAATCACTAATAAAATCATGTTGTAAAGTTATAAAGGTTACATGTGTGAATGTTGAGGATTAAGTGTATAGGATAATACATTTAACTCAAAGTTTATATTTTCACTTGAAGTTCAGTACCATTCTATTTCTCATTCTTTATCCTAGTTAACATACAGTAATTTTTTAACTAATCCTTCATGTGCCTTTTGGGATTTTTTTTGTCTATACATCTCAAAACAAATCTATTAATAATTTCCCTTTTTTTCTCTGAATTTTAACTTCTCAATCAAACTATTTTAGACATGTCAAGTTGGTCTTAATTTTGCCAATGAAGAAGAAGCAAAAAAATTCCGGAAAACAGTTACAGATCTTTTGGGGCGACGACAAAGAAAATCTGGTAAGTCTGCTTTGCCAAAAAATGAAAGAAGAAAATGTAGTGGGCAGCTGGTTTCCCAACAGTAGGATTTATGCAAGGGTCAGTCCCATAAATCTTTCATGGATGTAGTTTATCAGGTCCATATACATAGCACAGCTTTTATTACCATGGGTTGTAGGAAAGAGAATAAATTCTTGTCCTTTTAATGCATAAAGGTTGGTTACAAATACTGTTCAGGTGACTGGAGTTACAAATTTGGAAAGAGTACAGATTTGAAAAATGTCCATATAAAGATGATTGTTGAAGTTCTGGTGGTTGGTGAGATTTACAAGAGAAATAGTGTCCACAAAAGAAGAAGATGATAAGATTGAGAATAGAGGTCTGGGAAATGAACTCTTAAAATTAGAGGGTGGTAAGAAGAGGAGCCAACAATTGAGACAGAAAAGGACTTGTCATTGAAATAGGAGTGGAATCTTAGGAGTGGGTACAATATCAGGGATGTCAAGGGAGAGTAGAGAGAGAAAGAGAGAGACGATGGTCAGCAGTGTCAATAGCAGAAAAGTTAACATGAAGCCTGAAAAAAAAGATAACTGAAAATACTGTAGTACTTCAGGAAAGAGGGGGATTTGGCTAACATAATTTAGAAGTCTTCATAAAGGGAACCGATTTTGAACCTGCACATGAAGGATTTCATTAGGTAAAAGGATAGAATTAGATCATTTCATATTGGAGGAGCAGCAGCGTCATAAAATCCAAAATTTCAGCGATTGAAAGCTTTGTGATTGAATTAGATGAATACTAAAGTCTCTTCTAATTCCTGGGATTCTGTTTCTTACCATGAGCACAGTGAATGAGAAAATCCCAATTATATGGAATTTAGATTTGTTGTAGAGAATGGAATGATGTAGTCTGAGTACATGAACCAACAAAGATTATAGAGAGGCCTTATTTAAATAAGGATTTAAATCTTTGGTCTTTCATTTAGTAGCTGTGTGACTCTAGGCCGGTCATCTGATATCTCGAAACTTCCATTTTCTCATCTGTAAAGTGCGAATAATATTTGTACAATTTATGTTATAGGGGATTTTGTGAACAACATAAAGCATCAGGGACTTTGAACAAAAGCTGCTTTAATTTTTTAAAGAGTAGTTGCAGGAAATCGACATTAAGAGATAGATGACTGTAAAAGACCTTTCAAATGAAGAAATTAGGATTTGAAGTGAATGCATTTAAGATTACTTGAAAGTTTTGAACTGCTTTTAGTGGGAATTGCCTATCTGTTCCTTTAATATGTAGCAAGCACAATACATCAATGTAGTTAAGACTGCTAACTTTATCTGTAATATTTAAAGAATCAAGTAGTATGTTTAGCCACTAATATTCCAAGCTAAAAAATAATTATCACAACTTTAATGCTGCTGGAATTACATTCTACTGGCATCCCTTCCTCTCCTGTCCCCTAGGAATGAAGAAATTCTACCCCATTTTTACAATCCTATCAAAGTAAAGAACTTAATCTCCGTGCTTTTAAAATTGCAACTTAGTTGTTTCCTCTTTGAAGTTAATTGTAACTTCAACAGCTTTTATTACCCATAGGATATGATGCTTTGCTATTGAAATTTTTTTTTGAGGGCTATCACATCTTCAAAGATAAAAAATCATATTGATATTGATATTGATTCTGTCTGTTATTCAGAATCATAATACCCAACATTTATACAGTGCTTCATAAAATTATCTCATATATTCCCCTGCACCCTGAAGGAGCAAATTTCCATTTTGGCCATGAGAAAACAAGCTAAGGGAGATTAGGTGGCTTTGCTAAGGTCTCATAGTGAATTTAAATCTCCGTCTTCCTGACTCCCCATGGGCCTCCTCCCCTATACAGTCCCTTGTAGGTGCTCTGCTGCCAAGCAGCATCGAGGCAACCAGACCTAGCGCCTGCCCACACCAAGTGTGAGTCCTTCACACTTATTTGGACGGCATGTCAGTAAGTTCTTGAAGCTGAGCACTGCAGCTAGACATTGATTTTCATTCCATGTGTCATTTTCTACCTTTAGCTTTAGAATAGATGATGTTTGTGAACCCTCACAGCATCTCCATGAAAAAAATAAGACAGGTGTTAGCCCCAGTTACAGATGAGGAAACTGAGGTTTCACGGGGCCCTAACGTGCCTTATCCCCAATCATTTTAGTGGTGAAATCAGAGTAAAACTCCACTGTTGATGCCTTTACAGTACTTCTGCTTTTCTCTAGGCTGGCTGCTGTCATATTTGTATGTGGCTGGGATTGATTCAGGCCAGTTTTTGTTCAACACTGGAACAAAATGAAGAGATGTAGCTGGGTGGAGAAGGATATACAACAGGGATAGTCATTGAGGACATCTTGAATTAAGTCAACTGAGCAGAGCCACCTTGTTCAAGTTACTTATGATCCCCCTAGCTAAGTATCCGCCAGAAATTTGTCAGCAGCCTGAACCAAACAAGATGTTAGAATAATCTCACTACTTTTTAGGAAAAATTAGTCCAATTTGCCCTCCTACCAAAGTATTTTTCTGAATATTAACCATGTGTAGTATTTTTTATGGAAGTAGTTCTTTTTCTCACCTCCTCCCCCCCTTAATGATAATTGCATTAAATTATCTCATATATTCATAACTCATATATTCCCCTGCACCCTGAAGGAGCAAATTTCCATTTTGGCCATGAGAAAACAAGCTAAGGGAGATTAGGTGGCTTTGCTAAGGTCTCATAGTGAATTTAAATCTCCGTCTTCCTGACTCCCCATGGGCCTCCTCCCCCATACAGTCCCTTGCAGGTGCTCTGCTGCCAAGCAGCATCGAGGCAACCAGACCTAGCGCCTGCCCACACCAAGTGTGAGTCCTTCACACTTATTTGGACGGCATGTCAGTAAGTTCTTGAAGCTGAGCACTGCGGCTAGACATTGATTTTCATCATGATCATCATTCTTTTTTTCCCCTATATTTCAAAAATAGGAAACAAAAAGAAAAGAAAAACATTGCCACGTACACAGCAGAACATAGTGAAAAATTCAAAATGTGTAACAACAAATTTCCATTTCAAGAAAATAAAATATTTTTATAATGCGTAATAAAACACATTGTATTCAGAATTGTCCACATTTTCTTTGTTTCTTTATAGATTTTCTTTTGTGTGTTTTTTCTTTTTTTCTTTTTTCCCCCATTTCTTTTTCACCATGTCCTCCAAGCTGATTATAGTTAAGCAAGGTTATATTTGTTTACATATACACACATATTCACATAACATGTATACTACATGTATACATATGTGTACACATTATCTTTTCTTTTTTCTCCCTGTTAATCCATTTTGCTTATTCCTGCTAACTTGCCTCACTATTACTTAACCTCCTTCCCTGACCCCAACTTTGCCCACCCTCTTTTGTCTGTGCCCTCTCCCTCCCATCCTATTTCATTCCCCTCATTTCTTTATAGATTTTGGAGGGTGCTATATCCTTTTTGGTGTATATAAATAGAGAGATAGTTGTAATGAGTGATTTTTTTTTTCCTATTTCTACTTTCCCTAATTGTTCTATTATTTCAAGACAATATTCTTTAATTATTTCTTGTGTTATTTTTTCAGATAGTCCAATTATTCTTATGTTTTCTCTTCTTGATCTATTCTCCAGATCTTGTTTTTCTTATGAGATCTCTCACATTCTCATCTATTTTTTCATTCTTTCTATTTCGTTTTATTATTTCTTGGTCTCTTCAAACTTCATTGGCTTTCACATGTCTATTTAGAATATTTTCAAAATGTAATTTTCTTTAAGCCTCTAGGTCTCTTTTTCTAGTTTAATTGATTTTCTTTTCATAATCTTTTCTTGGATTGTTTTTAGTTTTTCCTCAGTCTCATTTCATTTTAAATTTTATTTTTTATTTCATTAGTTTTTCTGTGAATTCTTTTTGGCAGGTAAGCATTTGATGTTACTCTTTAGGATAGGAGAGGCTTTTTAAAAAAAACTAACCTTAGTATCTTCTGAAGATGATCCCAAGTCTTCCCTGTGCACAGCTAGGTCTGGTATTCTTTATCAGCAAAGATTCCCTCAGTCTTTCCAGACTCAAACTCTGACTCCCTACCTACAATCAGGGAGGTAAAAATTCCTGTGGTTCCAGCAGAAGCTACTAGGAACCCAGCTTAGCTCCAGGTGTGTGCTCTGGCTGTTTCATCAAAGCTGGTCTGGGGTATTTAAACTTGACACCTATTAAAGCTAGGTCTGGGGTCTTTCTTGAGATGTCTCAGATTGTCCCAGAAGGAGCTCGGGTGGTTTGCCTCAAGTCTTATTTTTCATCAGTTTGCATTTGTCCTGAGGTACAATTTTTTTGAGTGAGTTCGGGAAATTGATCTTTCTAGTCTACTAGATGAAACAATACATTTATATTTCTCAGTGATGAGATTAAATGTTAACAATTCGCTATGTAGTTAGTAACCCACTAATTAGTTTGTAATCCTTTAGTTATCTTTAAATGTATCAGAATAATTATTCTGTGAAGCATATGTATACTTTTAGACTTTAATATCAGATTATAGGATATGTTATCATGATGAGTGTTCTTTATACTATGAAATTTATTAAAACCAGGTAATAGTATATTGTGATTTACTTGAACAAAACCTGAGATAAAAAAAATCTAAACTTAAAATTTGATGTGTCAGCAATTGACATAGAAAAACCCTGACTTTTATCACAATTGAGTAGTATGTTTCAATATGGTTAAATGGTCAAAAATTAGATTTACTTAAAAGTTTATAAATGCTTAAAGCAGTGTGTGTGTGTGTGTGTGTGTGTGTGTGTGTGTGTGTGTGTGTGTGTGTGTGTGTAGTTTTGGCTTTTTTAATCCCAAGAACTCCATTACAATCACAAAAAGACAAATCCTTATTAATTGCAACATGTGTTTATTCAGATCATCCTATTAGATGATATTTCCTTTTTATTTACAGTACAACCAGTTAAGAAGAGCAAAAAAACCCAAACTACATGTCAACAAATAAAATCTTAAATGTTTGATATAGAGGGTGGGGTAGGACTTTTAGCTATTTCCATTTTATAAAATATTTTTATTTCTATTTTTTTTAACAGAGAAAAGACGAGACCCACCAAATGGTAAGTGCTTTTCATTATTATTTCAAAAATAGGTTCCAAAGATTTTTCTTTCTATCATTATAGAATTATATATCTTATTGTGACAAAACTCAAACTTATAAATAATTATTGTTTTAATGTGTTTAAAACACTTTGTAAACTTTAAAGCTCTGCATCAATATGTGCTAATATTTTTTGCTTGTGTCTTTTATTTCAATTTACAAAATTAAGTGCTTGCTGAGGGTAAGCACTGACTTGGTGCTGGAGGTGCAATCAAAATGAAGAAGCTCTTTACTTTGATAGGACCTATATAAGAAATGCCAGATTTCTTCTGTAAAATTGACTAACTAATCATATATCTGGGGTGAGCAACTGTTAAGGAACTGGGCAAATATTGGGGTTGCATACCTTGGTGATTATAGGAGGGGAAGTATTATTTTTGATATAGAGAAGTTCAGGAAAAAAGGACAGGTTTGGGATAAAAGATGATAAGTTGTTTTGAACCTGCTTGAGCTGTATATATGAAATCAGGAGAGATTCTGCAAAGGTCAGTGAATTATTGGCATAAATCTATAGGAGATAATGAACTCAAGTGACTAAAAGAAAATTTTTCCTGAATATAATGATGACATCCATAAAATTGTGTATAAAGACCTCCTTTTTCTTTCCTGCAATAAAGTCATTCTTAACAATTCTGTGATTATGTGGAAAGGCTAGGTGGCACAATCTCTGACTGAATTTGGGAAAAAATAATGAGCACCCAAAACCATTTGATCAAGGCCTTTTTCCTGTCTAGTGGATTTTAGAGAAGTAGAGTTTATTTTAGTTTATTTGGAGAAGTAAAGTTTATTTTCCCATGAAGAAGGAACAGGTCAATTCTTTGAGAGCCTCCACAGCTGTGGATCATAACATCTGAAGGAGTTGCAGGGCAGCCTTTGCTGACATAGGTGTTGCGGACTGGGGATAAGATAAATTGGAGGCAGAGGGAAGAGGAGAGAGAGATCAGACATTGCAACTGCCTCTCAGTTAGGGAAATCAGAGAACAGAAACTGCCTCTGTCTCCTTGTATCATCCTCTCACAAGAGGGGATCCATCTGGGTTGGATCTCCAGCAGCCACTGTCAGGTGGCTCCCGTGTATTCCAATAGGCTTTGATTTTATATTAAAGAATATGTGCCTGATTAAGATCTATTAGACTATCAGAACTTCATTATCACTACTGTGAGTAGGATAATAAAGTTGGATGATAAAAAATTGAGAAATTCTACAGTCAATTTTTGTTCTTGTGTTTCCCCATAAAAACTTCTTAGACTTAATATAATTAGCATTTCTTTCAACAGATTCTTTACCTTTACTTTTTAAACGCCTTCAGTTTTACAATACTCTGAAATTTATAAACATTTATTCTTTTAGTATTGTTATTACAGATATGCTGTTGACTTATGAATTTACCAACATCAAATAACTTATCATATTCATTCCAAATGTGCACTACTTAAGCTTAGGAATTGTCATTTGAGTAATGTATCATATATCACATCTTAAGAATCAAAACATTTATTGAGGTCACTTATAGAGTGTTATATTTGTTGTTATATTTAGCAAATTAAGAATTAAAACAGAAAAATCTGTTTTATGCTCTCAAGGAGCTTATATAGTTCATTAAAGATGTCTATAGTTAAGCTTTAAGGATACAAGGAATATATGACATTGGGGGAAAATATGTAACTATATATATAAAATGCATATGTATATGTATGCATATGAGTATGTATTTTTTTAAAGTTTTGATTCATATTAGCATAGGGTCCTGAGTTTGTTTTCAAACTCTGATTCCTTCTGCAAAATTATTAAAGTAATCACAGTCTGATGCATCCAAAAATATTTTGTATTTCACTCTGGAATGTATCATTTTTGTTTGTGTGCATGTACTACATTTTATTATATGGTATTCCTTGAGGCATATTAAGTCAGCTTGTATTCCTTAAGTATACAGTACCATTGGAAGAAGGCACCAGGAGAATATGTTGGGAAATGGGAGAAAATTAAATCAGAATCATAAAACATTCAACTTAACTACAAGTGATCAAGAAGTTTGATTGCCATTGTTTTGCAGCAGTTGTTGACATTTTAAATTTTATTGCCAGATGGAAGTATCTGAATTTCAGTAGTACAATCTGAAAAGTATGTGTGGACTGTTTCACAAATCAGAATTTGCCTGAATAAGCAGCTAGTCATAAAAAGATTGGACTTCCACATAAATAGATTCTTATACCTGGATAACTTTACTACTATACGCACTTTTAGAGCTTTCCCAATTACTACTCACATACTTCTTTATAGGTTTCTAGCAATTGTGATGCTGCCACCTGGTGGAAACAGCAGCTTTCATAGTCCATGCCAGGAAGCTGGTGATTTCCATAGATTGAATTTTTCTTAATAATAAAAATAAATATTTTTTAAAAACTAAAGATCACCAACTATAATAAACTTAATTTTTCTCCGCAGTTCAGTGACCGAAGGCAATTCTAATAAATTTTGGATGGGAAATGCAAGAGAACTATGCAGAGTGAATGCAGATCGAAATAGCCCGTTTTCACCCCTTTTTTATTTTGTTTCCTTTCTTGTGTTTTTTTTTCCTTCCTGATTTATCTTTCCCAATTTTACTCATATGGAAAATATTAAAAATGAATGTACACATAAAACTTAGGGAAGAAGGAAGAAAAAAAAATTGGAACTCAAGAATCTTATAAAAATGGAATTGGAAAAATAATATACTATTAAAATAAAATTTAAATTGGAAAATAATAAAATTAAATTTTAAAAAGCTGAAAATTACATTAAGTATATAATTTTAAAAGTAATTTACAATTTTATCCAAAAAAAAAATACTTTCAAGAAATGAACATGCTGTGTGATTCAGCATGTGATTAATAATGATTAATTTTTCTTTCCTCAGCTTTTCCCTAGCTTTTCCAAAGCCTTCTACAGAAATTTATCTTATCTTTTATTATTCAACACCAGAAAATATTTAGGCTATCTTTTTCTCCTTGTGAGTTTTCTAGTTCCTTCTAAGCTAATTAAAGAGAAGGTTCACAGTCTTCCTCTTTGCTGTGTACGATGTTTTCCTGGTTCTGCTTGTTTCACTCAGCATAAATTCATGTAAATCTTTCCAGGTCTTTTTTAAATCAGCCTGTTCCTCATTTTTATTAGAACAATAGTATTCTGTTACTTTCATATACCATAACTATTCAGCCATTTCCCATTTGATGGGGATCTACTCATTTTTCCAATTCTTTGCCACCACAAAAAGAGCTACTACAAACATTTTTGTTTTCTCTCTTTTATGATTTCTTTGGTATACAGACCCAGTAGTGACTGCTGGATCAAAGAGTACACACAGTTTGAGAGTTCTTTGGGCTCTTCAGAATGGTTGGATTATTTCACAACTCCACCAACAGTGCATTAGTTTCCCATTAAAGGAAGTTTGTTTTGATAGCTAAGTAGAGATTAGACTTCAGTAAAGAGAAATTTTAGTCAGAAAGCATATCCAGAAGAAATACAAGAGAGATAATGTGATGGTAAAATTGACCAGACGTGGCAACGAACTGAATAGTAGGGGTTTAGAGGAGATAATGATGAGAGTGGAGGACAACACTTTGTAAGGACAACAACTTTGATTGTAAGCCTTAAGTGATTGGGAATACTAGTACTCCAAAGTAATTGGAAAGTTAGGAAGAGGAGGTAGGTTTTTAGGAGAAAAGATAGTGATTTCAGTTTTTGATATGTTGGGTTTAAAAATAGGCCTTTTGAGATGTGAAGCTATGGCCCAAGGAGAGGTTAGGACTAGATTCTTAGATCTAAGAATTATCTGCAGAACAGTGATGGTTGAATCTGTGGGAGCTGATGAAATAGCCAAAAAGTAGGTTTAGGATAGAACTTGAGGAATACCATGATTACTGGGTATGATCTATGTGAGGATCCAGCAAAGGAGATTGAAAATGAACAGTCAAGTAAGAGGCGCACCAGGAGAGAGTAGTGTAATGACAGCCTAAGTATTAGCATCTTTATGAAATATATAAGGAGAGCTAGAGCGAAGGCTTTCTAAAAAAGCATGTCAGGTACACCCTCTGAGAAGTGCTTACAAGAGAATATGGTCAAGAATTGCACTGCTATGAATTAGCTGCAATATAAACCAGTAGAGTAAGAGTACCCAAATTGGTGAGATTAGGGATTCAGTGGTAGATTTCTTTTTTGAGTATCTTTTTCTAAATACTAGAGTCCTATTTGTATTCTGAAGTAGTATAGTTGATTTCTGGTTGGTTGTACACATTCTATAAAGTTATGTGTAAACCAGATTTAGGGGGAGGGTTGGAGAGAATTGAGTAATTTGACATGTCTTAGAGGAGTTTAATATTTAAAGCAATGTTATAATTCCATTAGTAAAACTAGTAGTTATTGTCAAATCAGCCTTGGAATAATTCCTGATTTTTCCTCTGATTTACTTAAAATTATGTACCTCTATTAGTTACTAAATGGATCTCTATTAACTTTACATAGATAAAATTAGGATATTCATTTTACAACCTAGAAATATTTTGTAATTTGAGTAAATTAAGGACACTCCCTCTAGCAGTACACAATGCCAGCTGTACATAGTTTAGTACCTATAGATAGTTAGCAATTAATATATGCTTTACATATCAATATATTTATCTTTCTGGACATAATTTTTCTTTATCACGTACCTGTTCATTTCTAATCCTTGTTCTTCCAAAGATCTTCCATAGATGATCTAAGGTTCTAGAGGTTTTTGTCGTAATCTTTTTGTTTTATGTGTATCAATGGAACATTCAGGCTCTTCTTTTGTTAACCCTTGCTAATGCCATATGGCCAATCCATCTTTTTTCCTCAGTGATACATACATAGTGTTATCATTATCACTTTGTTGAACAGAGGTCAGAACTGGAAATATATTACAGCTTGCTTGTTTTTAGCATGAGCCATTTTCCATTGACTTTTGAGCCTCCTTCAATTTCAGTTGCTCAGAGCTTTTGATATTCTAAGGATTTGTGTTTATATTGAAGAGAAAGTGTTAAAATTAACTGAACAGTATCTCAGATATAATCTCCCCCACTGTCTTTAACTTATTTCTGAGTCCAGGATAGCAAGGTCAGAGACACAGAGATTATTTTTGTTGTTGTTGTTTTTTTTTCCCCCTCCAGATTATTTTTTGACTTGAAACTTTATTTTAAAGTTTGGCTTTAACAAAAAGTTGGGAGTTTCATACATTTTCTTGCCTTTTTTTTTTTTTTTTTTTCTGACCTAGTTGAAGGGTTAGGGTTAGGGTTAGGTAAATTTTTGGTGCTTCCAAGGTGGTGTTGGTGTGATCTTGGGAGAAGTATGGTTATTGCTCTCCTGGTTTATGCTCTGGTCTATACCCAGAAAAGTTCCCCTCCATCCGCAAACCCTAGTACTCCTTTTTGCTTTGGAAATGTGACCAGAGTTACTGCTCCCTTGTGTCTGACTACCAATGCTCCTTTTCACTCTGAAACTACAGCCCAGAATCTTCTGGAATATGAACTCTCAAAGTTAATGCTGCCTTTGTGAGCTTTGCATAGGCCTCCACCTAAGTGATAAACTTTTCCTGCTGGCTTCTTACCTTTACTTAGACTGAAAAAATGTCTCCTTTTGATCTCTTATTGGCTTCACTGCTCCAAAATTTTGTTTAAGGCGTTATTTTTAAATTATTTGGAAGAGAATGAATGTTAGTAGAGTTCAGCTGGCTTTCTGGTTGTAATCTGCCACCTTAATTCTGCTGTCAGTAATAGTTTAAAGAACCTGATTTTTCAGATGTTATTCAGAGATCAACCTGTTTAAAATGCTCAGAATTTTATGACCTGAATTTGAATTAGAGCAACATTTTCTTTATATTCATCCTTCTTTGCATTATTTCATTTAATTTTCATTTACTCTTATCCTAAACTGCCTCAGGATTTAAATACTAAAATTTATTTTTATTATTTAAATTTTCAAGTGATTTATACAATATTCTGTGACATATGTTATCATAAGCATTGAGGATACAAATACAAATAGAATGATCATTCCCATCAAGGTGCTTGCACTCTAAGGGAAGAAGATATCATATAAAAGAGGGAGGAAGAGAATGAAGATAGGTAATAGTAGAGGAGAAGTATGATGGAGAAAAAGCTAGAGAATCAGGAATGCTATTTGGAGAGGAATGTAGGCCTGGTCTTTTTGGGTCTCCTCCCTCAGGAGATGGTTCTGAGAGGAGCCATCTAATCGGAAGTAGAATGGAGAGGACCAGGGAATGGAAGGTGCACTAATGGGAGAAGTTGTCCAGGACTGAGTAAGTTTCTAAGGTGAAGAAATTGCTATGAATGGTAGATGCTGTTCTAGAAACACGAATCAGGAGCAGCATGAACAGTTATTTGTACTTCAATTTAGAAGGATAGAAATGGAGCCATTTCTTTCTGCAGCATGGATGATCCTCTTAGTTACTAAGCCTTTCCCTAGCTTGGTCACTTACCCTGGTCTTACATACCCTGGTACTATAAGGGTTTGACTTTATTGAGCAAACAAGTTGAAGGCCCTTTGGAAGAGCCAATGCTTCCCTTTGTGAGACTTTGCCACATTCTGTGTGAAAGTGTACAGAATCAGAAAGTTGGCCACTTCTCTCATATCATATTATTGCTAACTTAATGGGGAGGGTGGGGGGTGAGAATAAGGGTTAACTAACTTGCTTGGGTCCCACAGCTAGTAAATGTCAAGCCTGATTTGAACTCAGGGCCACATTCTATCCACTATGCCATCTAGCTTCCACTATTGCCAACTTAATTTTGAAAAAGATTCCAAATGCCTCTTGTGAGGTAGAATAGTGGTTAGGATGAAAGTCCATGAAGTAATTATTACTATGTTTGATTTTATTGTGCCACAGATAAAGTGAAAGTATTTATGGTGTTAATTCATCTCATTGTTTATCATTAAAAGTTTTTGGGGTAGAATGTCTAATTTTCATTGAAAACCTTTTAAAACTTTATATGTTGTAAACTCTTTAACTTAGAAAATTAACTTAGTATAATGTTATTTCATTTAAAAATTAATACTACTTAGTCTATTTTTTTGTCCATGGAGATTGTATGTGTAAAACCATTTTCAAAAATAACTTTATTTAGAATGACAATAATAATATGAATTTTAGAGTTCTAGCAGAATTAAAGGATTTACATTGCATTAGTATTTAGTGGTTATATAAAAAGCATTAGTTTGTATTTTCTTAGGATTTGGTCCCTACTCTAGTATAGAGTTTTAATAAAATTCACCTCACCATTATTATAATGATTGCAATGTAATTTTGACCAAAAGAGAATTTTTTTCTATCTTATTTTACAGACTGTGTCTAAGTAATATGTTGCAGTTTGAACTGTTTTTGAGATTCAAAGATTCAGTGTCTATATTCTCAAACACTTGAATAGTAATTTTAAGATCTGGAACATTTTCACTTAAAATATCAAAACATATTTTGTATAACATTTACTGGAGTGCTTTCAGAAGATTCTGTTAGTGTTAGTATTTTTGGTGCTTGGAACCTTTGTACTGTCAGGTACTTCCTAATTAGGATTTGTATGAGTTTTTGGAATTATATACTCCTAATGTGCTAGGGGCATGTAAAATAATATAGAAAATTTTGTTCAATTTAAACATGAATAGTTTGAGAAAAAAAACAATAAGAATAGTTTTTTTTAAATACTTTAATTGCCCATACACTTATAAAGTCTAAACAAAGTAAGCTTATTTTCTCATGTTTAATTTGCAGAGAAAATAGTTATTCCCTGTACTTTCTTATTCCTTAATATATAATTATTGAGTATCTTACTAAATACAGTATTATACTGTTAGTCCCATCCTTTTCTTTTTACATATTGCCCATTGTTTATGGTTCAAACAAGTAAAAATAAAATAAAATTCTAGGGTTTGGGTTCTTTATTGTGCCTGACAAAGAATCACCGTAGAAATGTTACAGATTTCTTTTTGAGAGGTAGCATTATGAATGATGAAGTATTTAAGAAGTTGATAAAGTTAATATACAAAGTTTCTTTTATTAAACAATTGCTTTTTTTCAAGGCCTTTGATTTTAAAGTTATGAGGTATAGTGGATCTTAAAGTCGGGAAGACTTGAATTAAGTTGATATATACAAAAGCTATGTGCTTTAGGCAAGTTCAATTACTCTAATAACAAATTGCAGAATAGTTGCCAATTTGCATTATTAGTATCTTCATTGGGAATTCCCTACACTCATGAAATCACAGGTTTGAACAACTACATCAAAAAGTTTATAAAACAGTTATTCTTCATACTTGTAAGAGAAATATATATGCACAATTTTCCATTTTTTTATTTGAAAAATAGCAAAAAACCTAATTCAGATTTAATAATTCAGTTAACCCAGTCAAAGATATAAATACAGGCAAGTTCTACAACAAAATAGAATAGTATTATTCCATACTATAATGTTATTTGGAGGATATGCAGAAAGACGTATGAGTTTTGGTGAATTGCATTTTTGATATACACCAACAATTTGATAAGATAGCCAGAAAAGCCAGTGTGATTCTAATCAATATTCATAAAAGTTTAGTATCTATAACATCAAAGAAATATTATGCCAACAATATTCTGCCTTGCACACTGTACTGGCTAGGGATTTACTTTCCAAAAAAGCATACTTTGGTTCTTTGCAAATTCCCAATAGACTGAGTCCCTTTAGGGCTAAATACGCCAATTAAACAGGTATGACTTCACTAAGGAAGATGTGAGGAAATGGTTATTGTGAATGAGACTTTGCAAGCTTGTGAACTTGGGGAGAAAATTTTTAGCTAAATATATATCTGTAAACCTTGTTTTATAATGACATCTATAAATTGAAATAATAATTCAGTAATTATAAAGATAAAAGAATGTAAGCATTTTTACTCATAGAATAGATTTAGATTGCATATCATTACCTCTATGACAGACCTGTTGAATATTATCAATATTTGATAGTAATGTGGTAGAAGAAGAAAAAAATTTGTTGCCTAGGGTCATTGTATGAAAAGTGCCTTTGCTTTGGCCTTTCCACATTCCTGAAATTCTGTCCTCACAGTTACTTCATAAACTACTTCACTTTTCTGTAAGGTTTAGCTTAATCATCACATTTTACATGAAGCCTTTTCTGACTCCCCACCAAAAGTTAGTGTCCTTCAACCCTTAGAGTCTGTATTTAAACATTTTTCACTCATAATTTATTTATTTGTCTTTATTCTGTGTATTTTCTAAATAAATTATTGATCTTTTACATTGACCCAATTTTCCCAATATCTTCCCTATTCTCCTCAATAAGTTAGTCTAAATATCAGTTTTGTTTGTCTAAGAAAACCAACAAAAATGAACAAAACAGTAAGAACAACAACAAAAAACCTTGAAATTTTTTTCAACTTTAAAAATAAACATAATCTTAAAATCACAAACATTTGTGCACATACAAGTCCCTTTCCCTTCTTTAGTATCTCTTTGGGGTATAAATCCAGTAGAAACACTGCTGGATCAAAGGGTATTCACAGTTTGATAACTTTTTGAGCATAGTTCCAGATTGCTCTCCAGAATGGCTGGATGTGTTCACAATTCCACCAACAATGTATCAGTGTCCCTGTTTTCCCACATCCCCTCCAACATTCCACATTATCTTTCCCTGTCATTCTAGCCAATCTGACAGGTGTGTAGTGGTATCTCAGAGTTATCTTAATTTGCATTTCTCTGATTAATAATGATTTGGAGCATATTTTCATATGTCTATAAATAGTTTCAATTTCTTCGTCTGAGAATTGTCTGTTCATATCCTTTGGCCATTTATCAATTGGAGAATGGCTTGATTTCTTATAAATTAGAGTCAATTCTTTATATATTTTGAAAATGAGGCCTTTATCAGAACCTTTGATTGTAAAAATGTTTTCCCAGTTTATTGTTTCCCTTCTAATCTTGTCTGCATTAGTTTTATTGTACAAAAACTTTTCAATTTGAATAATCAAAAATTTCTATTTTGTAGTCAATAGTGATCTCTAGTTCTTCTATGGTCATAAATTCCTTCCTCTTCTACAGGTGTGAAGACTTTAAATGTTAAACTGAAGCTTGTATTTAATTCTAGGAGGTAAAAGGAAACTATGAGAATTTGGGTCAACAGACCTTTTTTAGAGTAGAATGTAGAAGGGAGACGTGATTTAGGAAGGCCAATAAAAAGGCTTTTGTGGGAGTCCATTTGAGAGGTGATGAGAGCCTGAACTAAAATGGTAATTATGTGAATTAAGAAGAGACGGCTGTGACAATGCTGTAGAGATAGAATGAACAAGATTTAACAGAGTAAGGAGACAAGGATTATTCCCAAGTTTCCAAATCTGGGGGCTTGATGGAAATAAAAAAGTTCAGAAGAGAAGTAAGTTCCATATGTGTAAGAGAGAATAAAACTCTTACTGTGCCAGCAGTTGGCATATATAGCAAATAAAGCATTAGACTAGAAATGAGAAAATTTGGGATGTTGTTTCCTACTTTTGTAATTTGGAGCAAGATTTTTGATTTATTTGGATCTCAGGTCCTTCATCCAAATAATGTGGGGACTAGTTTTAGAATAATAGAATTAGGAAGTTCCTCCTTGTATTAACTCAAAATTTGCCTTACTATAGAATTTTTAACTATTGCTTCTAGTTTTACTTTCTAGTACTAAGTGAAATAAGTGCTAATAAGGAATTCCTTTTCCTATGATAACCCTTCAGCTATTTAAAAAGAACACTTGTGTATGTAACCTTTAAATTTTCTCTTCTCCCAACTAAACAGTTCTATTTTCTTCAGTTCTTTATTTGACATAATTATGTGTTTTCCTCTGAACATGCTTTACTTTTCTTTTGTTTTCCTATAATGCAGTGGCCATATATGAACACAGTATTACAGATCAATTCAATTCAACAAGTGTAGACAAAACAAATAGAAGATAATTGTAAGAGGGAGAGACTATTAACTTGACAGATCAGGAAAGGCCTCCAGGTCAGGAGATAACACCCAGAAGTTCTTAGAAGCAGAAATGATGGGGTACAGGAACCACCTATGTAACAGAGAGACAAAAGATAGAACACATGAATACATGAAATCAGCTTAGTAATCCAGTTTATCTGAAATGTTGCATTAAAGGAAATTAGTATTAATAAAAGCAAAGAGGCAGATTAGAGCTAGATTGGACAGGATTTTGAATGCCAGGTTGTATATTTGATGTTTTACCTTAGATGTAATTGGGAGCTAATAAAGATTTTTTTTGAGTTGGGAGTGAGTCTGTACGGCCAGATCTGTGTTTTAAGGATATCACGTTGTCAATTGTGTAGACTAGTGAGTGGAAACCAAATAGGTTTTTATTAATACAGGTTAAAGTCCAAGAAGAACTTTTAGTAGAGGGTGTGTTAATGGGAAAAAAGCAAATAGATGGAAGAGATATATCACAAAAAGATTAATCATCTAGTAAAGGAAATTGAAAGGGAGTGGTCATGAAGGTAGGAGAAAAACAAAGAGAAAACAATATCACTTCACAAGTCGAGAAAGGAAGTGTATTTAGGAGAAGAATGTCAGCCTTATCAGAAGTTGTAGAGAGGTTAGATAGCATAATGACTGAGAAAAGGCCATTGGATTGAATATTCATAATGTCATTTGGTCATCTTGGATAATAATAAGAAGCCTTTTCCCAAAGGCTTTGAAGTAAAGGGAAGAAATACAAGAATGATGTTTTGAACTTGCAGATTCAGGTGAAAAAATGAGGTGAGTCATCGGAATGTTTATAGGCAGTATCAAAAGCTCCAGTGGAAGGGGGACATTTGATATTAAAAGAGAATGACTGAGAGGGCAGGCTCTCACAGGAGATAGGAAGCCATGGTTTCTTCTTTATTGAATACTGGTTGGAGAGAGTGGAGAATAAATAGAAAAGAGATTTGATTTATATAGTAGGGAAAAGAACTTTGTAGTAGATGATCTCTTGTCTCCAAGTAGGAAGAGATCCTCTTCTGAGATGGAACATCAAGCACAAGAAAGGTTTAGGATGATTCCTGTGAAGAATGCAATAGAGTCAAAGAAGAATAAAAATGTTGCCATAAAGTAATGAAGTCCTAGATGAGATTAAGGAACCAAAATTTATAGTGAAGTCATGACTTTTCTCTGGAGCACAGAGGAAGCACTTGAATTGGAGCAGAGAAAGCAGATGGTGACAAGTAAACTTGGGTTGGGGTTAGGCAAAACATCACCAGCATTAAAACAGGAAGTAGAAAGCGAGAAATTGAAGGGTGAAGGATAATGTATGATTTAACTGGCCAATAACAGAGTAAAGACTATGAAGGGTTCATGATCTAGGCATAAAGAATGAGATTATAAATAAATTGGAAGAGCATAGGATAGTTTACCTCTCAGACCTGTGGAAGAGGGAGGAATTTATGACCAAAGAAGAACTAGAGATCACTATTGATCACAAAATAGAAAATTTTGATTATATCAAATTGAAAAGTTTTTGTACAAACAAAACTAATGCAGACAAGATTAAAAGGGAAACAATAAACTGGGAAAACATTTTTACAATCAAAGGTTCTGATAAAGGCCTCATTTCCAAAATACATAGAGAATTGACTCTAATTTATAAGAAATCAAGCCATTCTCCAATTGATAAATGGTCAAAGGATATGAACAGACAATTCTCAGACGAAGAAATTGAAACTATTTATAGACATATGAAAATATGCTCCAAATCATTATTAATCAGAGAAATGCAAATTAAGATAACTCTGAGATACCACTACACACCTGTCAGATTGGCTAGAATGACAGGGAAAGATAATGTGGAATGTTGGAGGGGATGTGGGAAAACAGGGACACTGATACATTGTTGGTGGAATTGTGAACACATCCAGCCATTCTGGAGAGCAATCTGGAACTATGCTCAAAAAGTTATCAAACTGTGCATACCCTTTGATCCAGCAGTGTTTCTACTGGGCTTGTACCCCAAAGAGATACTAAAGAAGGGAAAGGGACCTATATGTGCCAAAATGTTTGTGGCAGCCCTGTTTGTAGTGGCTAGAAGCTGGAAAATGAATGGATGCCCATCAATTGGAGAATGGCTGAGTAAATTGTGATATATGAATGTTATGGAATATTATTGTTCTGTAAGAAATGACCAGCAGGATGAATACAGAGAGGACTGGCGAGACTTACATGAACTGATACTAAGGGAAATGAGCAGAACCAGGAGATCATTATATATCTCAACAATGATACTGTTTGAGGATGTCTTCTGATGGAAGTAGATCTCTTTGATAAAGAGAGCTAATTCAGTTTCAGTTGATCAAGGATGGACAGAAGCAGCTACACCCAAAGAAAGAACACTGGGAAATGAATATAAACTGCTTGCATTTTTTTTTTTTCTTCCCGGGTTATTAATACCTTCTAAATCCAATTCCTCCTGTGCAACAAGAAAACTGTTCGGTTCTGCACACATATATTGTATCTAGGATATACTGTAACCTATTCAACATGTAAAGGACTGCTTGCCATCTGGGGGAGGGGGTGGAGGGAGGGAGGGGAAAAATCGGAACAGAAGTGAGTGCAAGGGATAATGTTGTAAAAAATTACCCTGGCATGGGTTCTGTCAATAAAAAGTTATTTAAAAAAAGAAAAGAAAAGAAAAAGACTATGAAGGGAAAGAGAAAAAAATAGGGATAGAAAGATAGGGACAGAAGGAAAGAAGACAAGGCTAACTAGTAGATTGTGATCAGAGAAAGGCATTTCAGAGACGTGGGGGATGAGAAATTTTGGGTGATAATGTCTTTAATATTCTAAACTGGGTACTCTGGAGTTATTTCATGCCTTTAATGATTATCTTTGGATGTATCGATTAGATTTTTAGAACCCAGAGATTAGAGGTAAGATTCTTTTTAGTCCTAACAATTTATGATTCTATGTTTGTACTCCTACACAAGACGGAAGCACTTTTTAAATTCCTATAACATACAAAGCACTATGAACTGTTCCTCCTGTAGAATGTAAGTTGACTCGAGGAGTTTACTTTTAACTGGGGGAAATTGAATATTAACACAGAAACATAAGGTAATTTAAAGAGGGAGACTTCACTAGTAATTAGAGGGATCAGAAAAAGTATCCCTTGGGAATGGGCCCCTGAGTTCAATCACGAATGGAAAGCTAATGATTTTAAACAGCAGTGAAGAGGGGTGTAATACTATTATAAAGGACAGTGTATGCAGAGATATGGAGGACAGGGAGATGAAATGCCAAATTTTGGGGAAAATAAATAGTCCTTTTTGTGTACAATATACAGTATGTGGAAAGGAGTAACGTGAAATTATTCTAGAACCATAAATTGTAACTAACCCATGGGGACTTTGAGGTTTAAACTTAGCTAAATGGTTTGTAAGTTTGTCCTATGGAAATAGGAAGTCATCAGAATCCTTGAGTAGGTGGATTGCATCATCTGATCTGTGCTTTAGCCAATATATTTTGGCAGATATATTGAGCGTGGACTGAAGAGGGGAAAGGCAGTGATATAAGCAAGACGACTATGAGGCTGTTAGAATAATCTGAATGAGAGAGAAGGGCTTGATCTCGAGTGATGGCCTTGTGAGGAAAATGGATGGGAGAGATCTTTATGGAGGTAAAATTGGCAAGACTTGACAATGAGGTGAATGTGGTTGAGAGTCTGAGTGACTAAAGGATAGTGGTCTCTTCGGTTTGGAAGAGGGACAGTGCTCTTATTTTGTTTTTTATACCCCCTGTATATCTTAAGTGAATCCTATCTTGGGCACCTTTGGACAGTTTGGCCTTTGATCGTCCTCTCTATTCAGTGAAGGAGTTGGGTTAGATGATGTGCAGTCCCTTTCCAATAGCAAAACTATGAGATGGTCATATGAAAGTTTTTTAAAAGAAACTTTCAGCGTATTCTCTCTACATTGCTTAAGATATACCTTCAGGTGTGAGTGAAGATCTCTGAGATTCCATCAGCTAAAAGGCACTAGGGTCTTTAATATTTTAGTTAGAAACAAATTATTAAATTCCCAATGCTTTCTTTGGTGAGTCCTTAGAAAATTGACTCAGACTTATTTAATAATGAGAAAACAATGATTTGTTTTTTAATTGGATTAGCATTTTATGTCTTTTATGTGTGTATACATATATGTGTGTAACTATATAAATGCATGATACACATGCATATATAAAACATAATATATGTACACAAATTACTTTACATGACAATATAATGCCTCAAAATGTTAGATTTAACTTAAAACTATATTAATATTTTGGGGAAATTGTGGGGCAGAGGGCTATATAGGATGTGGGGATGGGGTGTTACGTTTGTGTTAAAAAACCAAATAGATGGTCTATAAAATTATTAAAGACATGAAACATGTTAGAAAATTTGATAAATTAAGAACGATTCACTGATTGCATATAGTTCATGTTTCACTGTAATAGTTATTTTCATGTCCTTTTTTCTGCCTTCTTTTTTTCAGGTCCAAATTTACCAATGGCTACTGTTGACATAAAAAATCCAGAAATCACAACAAATAGATTTTATGGTCCACAAGTCAACAACATTTCCCACAACAAAGAAAAGAAAAAAGGAAAAACAAAAAAGAAGCGATTGACTAAAGCAGATATTGGAACCCCAAGCAATTTTCAGTAAGCACATCAGTAATTCTAATAGTTTGGACCAGTTTCATTATATGGCTCTTTCTCTTGTTGGTTTGAACTTACTTTACTTCTGCTTTGTAAAGACATTTCAACTTAAAATTTTATTTTATTATTTTTTTTAGGGACATAAGCCCAGAAATCCAAAGAATCTTGCATTTTATTCTCCAGAAGCTTCATTTTTTTTCCCCCTTAACTTAATCTTATAGGAAGAAATATTTTAAGCAAAATAAAATTTTCCACTAGATGCAGGAAGCTTGAAATTCTACTCTACTTAGCTCTCCCTTTTAAAAAGTAATCTGTGGTAAAAAATATAGTAATAAACCTTGCAATTTATTTAAATTATGTTACTGAAACTCGGAGCAACCTGAGATAAGGTAGCTAGGCATTATTATTATCACTTGATGAAGAAGACATGGTGGACCATCTATAATTAATGCCTTGCTCCTGATAAGAAGTGGGTACTGATAGATTTCTTGACTCTCAGGAGTCTGAGCTATACTCTTATGAACCTCTAAAAGTCAAGCTGAGAATAAAGTTGGGGTACCACTGCATTATCCAAAGAAGGGTAAATCAAGCTTAGTTTGGAAATGGAGCAGATTAGATTTGTCACACAATTAGGTGTGTTATTGGCTTTGAAAGTAGAGAATGAACTTCAAGACCTTGGGAAGGCCTCTTCTAACTCTTAAGGCTTTCAGAGTTTTGTAGGTGAAAATATTGAAGCACAAAGATTTCCTGGCTCAAGGTGTTTTTTATTAGATCAAATCTTTATGCCATCAGTGTTTGAGAGTCATTATTATAGGACAAATCCAAATTATTTTCCATTTAAAACATGCTTTTCAATGACCTTTTAATTTTTTTTTTCCATTTTCTGCTTTCAATTTCCTCTTCTCTTTTAGGCACATTGGACATGTTGGTTGGGATCCTAACACAGGTTTTGATGTAAGTGTTTTTTCAAGCTATAAAATTAATATAAATACGTGGAACCATTATGCCAGGAATTTAGATTTTTTTTTTTTTAATGAAATTGGACTTTTAGTTTGTTTTCTTCTTCTACATTAAATAGATTAAAGAGAAAGTTGCAGTTTCTAAATGTGATATAGAATGTTGATTGCTTCAATCTTAGTAGTTCTCGTGTGTCCAAAAAAAACCCACCCCACTATCATCATTGTCCTAATACTTGTGTGCAAAATCCAGACTTTTAGTAAACCAATAAATGAACTGTTTCTTATATATAGGCATGAATTGATTATAATCAGCATCAATGAAGAACATATCATAGTCTACAAGATCCATTTAAGTATAGAAGCTATCTTTCCCATGGAATGTGTACTGAATGACATAGTTCTTTTTCAAGTTTTAAAGCTGATTAGCTAGATTGGTGAGAGAATGATGTAATTTCACTAAGATAAACTATGTTCCCTATTACCACAGGTGATCACTAGTTATGTTAGAGACCACCAAATCTGAGAAAGGAAATAAGAATCTATTATTTTATTTAAAATTTTTGAAGCCCAAATTATTTAATTGGTGTTTTTTCAAGGTAATATGTTTGCTATGTACTAATTTTAATTTAAGACATAAAATATTAAAGTATTAGAGAGTTCTAATCCACATATTAGTAACAATAAAGTTGCTTAAGTCTGCAGTTGTTAATTATGAGGGAAGGGGAAGAAATTTAATAAGATTAGAGAACTTTAGAAAAATTTTAGTACTTTTATCTCCCCCACACACACACACTTACTTGTAAAAATAAATTTAAAAAACTTTTGAGTTCCAAATTCTCTTTTTCCTTTTCCTACCCTCCCCTCCCCAATACCTAATTTGTGGATTAGAAATATTTCCTTTGTTGATTTACTACAAGTCTAGGTTTTACTGTACAAGAGTTAGGCCAACTTGTTCAGTTTTTGCCACCACTAATGTTCTTCCTTTAGCAAGGTAGTAACTCTTTTCTTAATTTTCTTGCATAACTTTCATTTCTTTTTCCAATTTTTCTTCTACCTCTCATTTAATTTAAAAAAAAATTTTTTTTGAGTTCTTCCCTGGCCTGAGAACAATTAAAAATTTTTTTTGAGGCTTTTGATGTAAGCTTTTAGTTATTTTAAGATGATAAAATCTAGGAAGAGTTATGTTTCTTGTTCCTCTGACTTGTATTCTGATCTTTGAACACCCACAAGCACTCTTTAAAGTGTGACTAGTGTCCCACCTCCCCAGCTGCTATAAGCTCTGCTATAACCTTGAGATTGAGACCTGGTGCTATGATCCAGCAGAGTCCTGCCCCTAGTGCCAACAAAGGGATTCTTATAATTTCCTTTTGACCAATTGTCTGACCTCATCTGCAGTCTGAGAAGTCTGGGAACTGTCACTGCTGCCCCCAAGCCTACTCCTAGTTTGCTGGGGTATGGCCTTCCCTGGACTATGTTCTATGCCCACTCCTGGTATAACAGATCTTTCCTGCCAACCTTCTAGGTTGTTTCTCATTGGAAAGTTGTTTCACCCCATCCTTTTTACTGTGCCAGAATTTGTTTTGTGGTATTACTTAAAATAGTTCAGAAAGGTTTTGGGAAGGCTGATAAGTTTCTGCTTTTTTTCTCTGCTGTATTGGCTCTACTCTTTAAAAACTCATTTTTTTTTTTTTTATCATTCTGTTTCATATTTATTTAGAAGCTTTAACACTATATAAACATTTTAACTTCATTAAAGGAACATTTTTGTGAAGAACACAAGTGAGGATGAATTGATTTGATCCTGCTTTTTAAAATTGTAAATTTTGAATATAGTTATGAGGATTATATTTTGTAATTGACACTTGTTGTATCTTTTGTAGCTGAATAACTTAGATCCAGAATTAAAGAATCTCTTTGACTTGTGTGGAATCTCAGAGGCACAACTTAAAGACAAAGAAACATCAAAAGTTATATATGATTTTATTGAAAAAACTGGAGGTGTGGAAGCTGTTAAGAATGAACTACGAAGGCAAGGTAATTCTTCTAACTTGACAAAATTTCTGTTTGCTGTCCTGAACTTACTGAATTAATTATGAAAGGCAACTTCTGTGTTCGCCTAAAATATCCACCCTTTGTTTTAAAAACACAGTATTAAAATGGATAGAACATGAAAATTCATATAGTATAGCTACTTACTCAATAAAAAGTACTGAGAAATCTTACTTTCTGGCTTTAATTAAAACTGGAAATCCATAGATTGACATTTTAGTTGTTTTATAGAATAAAATTTTGGTTTCTGCATTCAACTAAAAATTCCCATACCCATGAATTTTTCAAAACTTTAAGTAGTCAATAACATTAAGAAATAATTAGTCATAAAAATGAAAATAATTTTAGATACGAATCTTTCTAGTTGTTTTTTGTTCTCTAAAATTTTATTGATCATTTTATAAAAATATTAATTATGTCTGCTTTACAGTATAAATAAATGTATAGCTTTTTAAAGCTTAAGGATTCATTCAAATCATCTTATATGTGTTTTCTTTTTTTTTTTAAGTGTTTTTTTCCTACCTGAAGTATATGCATGTTTGGTAGTTTTAACTTATCAAATTAATCGTATAGTTTCCTGCTTACATGTGCCTGTTCAGAATCTTTATTCTTTCTACTTATCTGGTTTTAGTTCCTTTAGTGTTCTTTTTTAACAAGAAGAAGAAAAACTAAGAAAGGAATAAAAGAAGTATTTACTTTTAAAATTTTATTTTAGGGGAAGAAATCTAGTTGTTGATTAAAAATTTCTTGTGAGTTTAGCTTACCCTGTTATCACTATTTTTAGTATCGCCATATCATCAAGCCATTAGTTTCACTCACTATGCTGTTAAGTAAAAATTCATTGCTTTTAGAGTCAAGTATTCTAAAAAATATTTTAGGGGGACTTCCACTGAAGGAGAAGAGTCAGGAAGAAGAAAGCAAACAAAATTAAGAAGGCAAGTAAAAAAAAGTTGATTGTGCCTATCAGGATGACTGATGTGAGGAAAATACTAAGTTTAGAATTGACTATCCCCCCAGACATTTTGTAATCATACTCCCCCGGGGGATTGAACTGACAACTATAGAAGAGAACAAGGTGAATTTTACAATGACCTGCATAGGTTGCAGTCTAGTTTTATCTTTCTATCATAACCAGATAATTATTAACTAATGTATATTTAAAGCATGGTCCTTTCTCCCTTCTGAAAGAATGTCTTCAGCAGAAATTCTAAAGCATTTTTGTGGTATGTTTGTCAGCCTAGCAAAGCAGATAGATCTCTTTTCAGAGTCACATTTTTAAATGCAAAAAATAAAGCATGTAGGATTACAAAGGAAAGCCAATTATGTTAAAAATATAATTATCAACATGCTAAAAAGAAAAAAAAAATGGTTCACAAACCTTTGTTTAAAATTAAGAACTTTGAAGATAGAGGAATATTCTCCAGCTCATAAAGATAAATGAAATGCTTCTTTTACAAAATGAAAAATGTGTTTGAAGATGAGAACAAAATTGTCCCGAAGAAGCAGAAATGGAATCCTAATTTGTGCCAAGCTAATGGATATATAAGTAACAGAAGAAAAGGAGGGAAAAGACTAACAAACCCTTAGAACTTGGAATTTGCACCCCAGGAAATAATCATGTTGGTCCATACACAGAGATGGGAGAGGTCATTGAGGCAGAGGAAGAGGCAGCAGCAGCAGCTCCTAGCTAGTATTTTAAAGTTTATAAAAGATTTTATATGCAACATCCAGTTCGAGCTTTATGACCACTCAGAGGGTGTAGTGGGACTGTTATTGTCCTGATTCTTACAGATTAAAAAACTGAGACACGAAGAAGTAAAGTGGATTGCTAACCAACTAGAAAGTATCTGAAGCAGGATTCAGATCCAGTTCTGACGCTAAATCAATATATTCTCCTTCTTGCCTTCTCCAAAATGGTCCTTAGTAACTAACTGGTTAAAGAAGGTGTTTTCTGAGAGTCAGATTTGAATTTCTGGATTATGGTTTACAAATAAGAAATGGCAGATTTCTGCTAAAGGAATAGTAGTTACCTAAGGATGAACAAGATTGTATTTGTCTGGATTCTTGCATGTATAATCAAGTGAAATTTAAACTAAAAAAGATTTTCTGTTTTTATACATCAAGATAGATATCATAGAGAATAGCTCATTGTATAAATAAAAGCAGTAAAGAGACCTAAAAATTTAAGAAAAGGATCCAACAGTAAAATCTGTGGCCTGAGAGGATTATACACAAAGTATGGTAATCAGACATTATATGACATTATAATGCAAATAAACAAATTTGTCCTGGAATTATGAAGTAGCATATATTAAGTTACACTTTCAGAGGTGGGGAGCAGAACAGAGAGCACTGAGTTAAAGAGGAATAAATGGATGCAGAAACAGAGGTAGTATTTTCGAGCAGAAAGAATAGATGACTTGGGAAAATTGTACAGGCACCATGTCAGGTGCTGTTAGAGAGACATAATATAGTAATGAGGAAGACTTTGATGCATGGACATCAGTTGAATTTCCCTTCTCTTTTCCCCTCTTTTTTTTTTTTTTTTTTTTTTTTTTAATTCTTCCCCCTTTTTTTCAATCTTGAGAGGAGAAGTTAATTCCATTATGGAATCCTGGCATAACCTGACAAGTATTTTAGACTTTTAGAGAACAAGTTTTAGAAGATTTAAAGAAAAAATATATAGCTTCTTATGATTTAAAATTCTACAGAGAAGGTCAATCCAAAAGAGATGGTCCCGTAAGAATCAAATTCTGATCATACAAAGCAAAACAATTCTGATAAGAAGGGAAAGGAAATTTTCTAAGAATGTGTGACTGCTAAAAACTTGGAGTGGATAGAGTGATGATAATCAGAGGTAGAGAAAAAGTTCTTTATTTTGTTTTTTTCCCAAAGAATGATCCTTGGAAAGAAATAGATAAAGTCAAAAAAATGACTAATGGGAAATATTAAAGGTGGGATGGTTAATGAATATCTAGAAAAGAAATGGTATCACAAAATTTGTCATATGACTTCATCAATAACAAGTTATAACACAAATTTCATCTCAAAAAGTGCTGTAGTTACAATATGCTTATTTTAGGCAAGCATTTGATAATATCTCATATTATTTTCATGAAAAAGATGAAGAGATTTAAGCCAGATAGATAGATTTTAAATAGTCAGACTTAACTGGTTATTACCAGTAGTAAAATGACAACTTGGTAAGGTTAGGCAATTTCTTGTTGAGAGCTCCAGGGATATACAATTGATCTTGTGTTTGTTTTGACTTAATGATTTGGCTATTTCATGTACTACATGAATCTAACTACAAAGCATTATTTATAGAAACAAAGGTTACCTTAAATAACTATGAATATACAAATTGCACAGGGATAATCTGAGACAATATAATAAAATAACAATACTGTCAAAGTTAACTTTTTCAGTTGCCATGCACAACACTTGAATAGTGATTTTATAAAGCTAGAAAAAAAATCACAAAATTCACATATTCGAATGTTTAAAAGTCAGTTTAAAGTGAAGTAATGAAAAAAAAAAAGTGGTTGGAGGGGCCTCACAGCACCAGACCTCAGGCATATATGAACAATTTTCAAAACTGTTTGATGTTAGTTTAAAAAAGATCAATTAGTAGAATTGATGAGGGCCATGACTTAAAAGAGGCCCTGCCTGGAAGACCAGAAAGTGGCCAGTCAAAGAGAAATATAAACTAGCATCTCACCTCTTAGACCAAGACATTCCAGGTGGGTATGTGATTAAGCATGAGTGACACTATAGACAAATTAAAAGAAGCAACAAGATTAATATTTCTATTGCACTTCAAGGTTTACAGAATTTTTTCCGCATTTTCTTCTCATAACCACCCAAGGAAATAGGTGTGATGATGATGATGATGATGATTATTATTATTATTATGCCCATTTACATATGAGGAAACTGAGCTGGACAACACTATGTTATGGTCACCTAGCACAGTTATTCTTAACTCTTAAATCAAACACACACTCTGCTTCATCAGCTAGCAGAAGCATGTGACTTTTTAGTTCTTTGGGTGAGGGAAGAATTCATGACCTGACAAAGGGAGAGAAAGGATTAGAAGACATTTGGACACTTATGATTATGTAAGTTAAAGGCAGTTCAAATTAGAAGGGAAAGAGAGGTAACTAGGAAAAAGTCTTGTCACTGGTCTTCTCTGATGAACTTCTCATCAAAGATATATAATGGGTTGATTAAAATTTATAAGACAAAGAGCCATTTCCCAGTGTCAATGGATATTAGTAGGCAATTTTTAAAGGAAGAAGTCCCATGCTGTTAACATTCATATAAAAAAATGTTCCATATTACCAATAATTAGGTAAATGCAAATTAAAACATCTCTGAGGTTTCACTTCACTTGTCAGGTTGGCAGGAATGACCAAAGAAAAAACTGACAAGAGTTGGAGACACTGCAGGAAAACATGCGATGAGCTGTTGGCTATGTACTGGTCCAGTCATTCTGGAAAAGTGTTGAGAATTGTGCCAGAGACATTAAACCATGCATATCTTTGACTTGGCAATACCAATACTCAACATATACTACAAAGAGATTACACAAAGAAGACTATTTATAACAGCTCTTTTCATAGTTGCCCCAAAGTGGAAAACTAAGAAGGTATGCCTACTTATTAGGAATTGCTAAAGAATTTATGTTATGTAAATATTCTATAAGAAATGACATGTCATTTAACATGTATAGGACTGCTTGCCATCTGGGAGAGGGGGTGGAAGGAAGAAGGGGAAAAGTCGGAACAGAAGTGAGTGCAAAGGGATATTGGTGTAAAAAATTACCCAGGCATGGGTTCTGTCAATAAAAAGTTATAATTATTAAAAAAAAAAAGAAAGAAATGACATGTCATTGTCAGAAAACTAGGAAGACCTCTGAATTGGTGCAGAGGTGATTGAAGAGACATAGGAGCACATTTTATATAGTAATAACATGATAAAGACACACAGTTTTAAACGACTTTGGAGTTCTAATCAGTGCAGATATCGAAGTTCCAGAGAACTGAAAACAAAATACACTATTCATCTTCTCCCAGAGAAGTGATGAAAAAGAGAACTGCATGCACACGTGTGTGTGTGTGTGTGTGTGTGTGTGTGTGTGTGTGTGTGTGTGTGTGTGTGACACACCAGAGACCAGAGAGTTAGGAGCAGAATTGGGGAATTGACTTTGAATAACCTGGAAATGGTGGTTCCAGGAAGAAATTCACCAGAAGAGCCTAGAACATCTCATAAGAGGAAGTACATAGGGATAAGGGAATTTGTGATTCCAAAATGGAGGAGATAATGATAGGGAGCTGTTTCTCTAAGTTTGGGCAGATTTATTGATTCTAAAACAGAAGGAATTAGCAGTGTTATCCATATTTTGTGTTCAGATATTGTTGGGAAACAGATATTAGTGTCCCCATTTTATAAGTGAAGAATCTGAGATTAATTGACTGGTCCAGCGTCAGACAGCTCATAAGTGCCTGAGAAAGGATTTGAACTCATGTCTTTTAGACTCCCAGGCTACACTTGTCTGCATAGGCAAGTCTATCTTGGACTTCTTTAAAAGAGGCAAGCTGTCTGAGACCAGAGGGATGATAGTCCCATGGTGTTCTTCTCTGGCCATGCTGCTGCCAGAGTTGTGCTCAGTCTCTCTGGGCACTCCAGTTTAGAAAGGACATTGGTAAAGTTGTGAGTGTTCAGAGCAGATTGACTATAATAGTAAAGACCATCAAAGTCATGCCATGCTTGGGTCAAAGAGAAGATTTTTGAAGCTGAGGGCAGAGGAAGATTGGATGTTATAGCTATTTGGAGGCATTTTAAGTGAAATGAAAGCGGGATCTGACTTTTTTTTTTTTTTTTTCCTTTTGGGGACCTCAGAAGTCAAAACTAGGCAGCTAAAAGTTACAAAGGAGTAAGTTTAAGTTTGATAGAAGAAAAACCTTGGTAAAATCATCTAAAAGTTCAACAAGCTGCTGAAAAATGTTAACCTTCCCCACCCTCTCCTCCGTTAAAAAGTCATAAAATGAAAATTGGTTGACTGGAGTCTTCTCATTTCTTTTAATTAATCAAAATTCCTTAAAATTTTAAACTTAAATGCAAAAAAAAAGGTAAAGGAAAAAAATGCCTTGTACCAAAAGAGAGAGGATTCCATATAAAACACTAAAGAAAACCTATGTAATAAATACTACACATTATTTTCAAAGCTGCCAGGCTTTTCTTTGCTTCTTTGTAGATTTTCTGTTGTTCTCTGCTGTTTATTTTTTATTTCCTCTCTCTTCCTTCTCCTTCCTCACAAAAAAGGCTACAATTAAGCCCTGGTATTTAAATATAGATACCTAAAAACATACACACATATACTTATGTGCACATATACACTTACATACTTATATGTAAGATACTTATTTCTACTTGTCATCTGTTTTCTCCTTTATAAATCCAGGTCCTTCCATGTTTTTCTAAATTAACTAGCATGTCATGCTTATACCACAGCAATATTCCAACCCAGCCAAATGCTATCTGAGAGACTGGTTTTGAAAGGTTTTCCCCAATTTTCTGCATTTCTTCTATTCTTGGCTGTGTAGTTTTTATTCATGCAAAAAAAAAATTTTAATTTAAAGTACTCAGAATTATCCATTTTACACTTCTTACCTTATAGTTTAAGGTTTGATAACCCTGAATCAACTTTATTTACATCTTTTTTCCCTGGATTCTTTGAAGTTCCTAATCTTTTGTTCTTCCAAGTGAACTTTGTTATTATTTTCTCTCAGATTTTTTTTTTAAGTAATTTATTTGAGATGGTAATGAATAAATGGGTTAATTAAGTAAAATTGTCTCTTTTTTTTTTTTTTTTTTTTGTTATATTGGTATTACCTACCCATGAACAATAAATATTACTTTGGCTATTTAGATTTGACTTTTTTAGTATAAAATGTGTTTTATATTTATGTTCACATAGTTCCTGTGTCTCTCTGAAAGATAAACTCTTAGGTATTTTATATTATCTAGTTATTTTAAATTTTCTAAATAATGAATAATAATGGTGACAGTGTAGTTTCCCTATTTTTTTTCCTTTTGATTAAATCTATTTTAGTTTTAATTTTGAGCTCATGATTACTACCTCTGCTTTTTTTTTTTTTTTTAATATGTAAATTCTATTCCTGCCCTTTATTTTATCTTTGTGTGTATCTCATTTTTATTGGGCTTCTAAAAACATTGTATTGTTGAACTCAAAGTTTTACTGAGTATCCATTTCCATTTTATAAATAAATTCATCCCATTCATATTCTAAGCTTATCATGTATTTTACTAATAATTATTAGTAATGATAATCACTAATGATTAATCACGCCTCATTTATAACCTGCTATTTTGTAATCTCCTATTTTTTAATTTACCCACCCATCCAGGAGTCTTTGCCTTATTCTCCTTCCCCACTTGCTTTCTCTCATTTCTTTCTGAATTTAAAGACTTATATACATTCTCTCTGTTCCCCTTTCCTTCCCCCCCTCTTTCTTCCTGCTTCCCTCTCCCTCCTTCTCACTCTGTCTCTCTTTCTTACATACATAGTTCTTTCTTGAACCTATTCCCAATGAAAGTAATGTTCCAGCACTACTTGCCTCCTCCCCCCCCCCCCCCCGCTAGCTTTTTCTGTATCAATTTTTCCTTTTGTGCCTCATTTGTGTGAGATTATCACTCCCTTTTTTATTTCTCCCTACAGTTTTTTTTAGAATCACTCCATTATACTCAGTTCAGCCCAAACTCCTCTTTCAAACTACCCAAATAATTATGACAGTCGTAAAAGTTCACTTATAAGAAACTATTTGATCTTGTTGAGTCCCTTATTATTGGTTTTTTATGTTTATTTTATCTTTCTCTTAGATGTTATATGTCAAATTTTTCTTTAAGTTCTGCTGGTTTTGATATTTGAAAATCTTTAAGTGTGTTAAAAAGTCCTTTTCTTCCCCCCTACCCCCCTTCAGAATTATACTTTTCAGGGTAATTTACCCTTGGTTTTAATCCGAGCTCTATTTGCTCTATGAAATGGAATATCCCAGGATCTATGGTCCTTCAACATCTTGGGTAATCCTTATTTTAGCTCCATGATACTTATTTTTTTTCTCTTATTGCTTCCCATATTTTCTCCTTAATCTGGAAGCTTTGAAACTTGACTATATGATAATCCTGTAAATTTTCTTCCTGGGATCTCTTTCAGGTTTTTCTATTCTGCCTTATCTTCTTGTTTTTCTAGAACTTCAGGACAATTTTTCTTGATAATGTCTTTCAATATATCAAGATTCCTTTTTTTTTTTTAAATCATAATTTTCAGGTAGTTCTACTATTCATATATTCTTTCTCTTTGATCTGTTCTCCAAAACATTTTTTTTTTCTGGCATGATGTTTTCACATTCTCTTTTATTTTTTCATTCTTTTGATTTTTATTATTTCTTGGTATCTTAGAATACCATTAGCTTCCTTTTGCCCAATTCTAGTTTTCAAGGAATTTTCTTTACTAAGGTTTTGATTTGCTGTTTCAAATTGGTTGACTGTCTTTTCTTGTTTTGATTTTCTTGGATTGCTCTTTTTCTTTTTCCTGATTTTTCCTCAATCTCTCTTACTTGATTTTTAAAATCTTTTTTGGCTTGGGACCATTTTACATTTCTAATTGGAAAAGGAGTGGCTTTTTTAGCTTCAATATCTATTTCTGAGTATGAACCAAGATCTTAACCCCATAGGAGCTTAAGTTTTGGTTTTTTTCCTTGTCTTAGTCAATTTTATTTTCATTTTTTAGTTTTTATTTTGTTTTTAGCAGCTATTACTGTAATCAGATTGTAGTCACAAGGTGTAGGGAATAATAACCCCAGACCACAAATCCTTCTTCTGTTATTTTCTGAGATCTGTCCTGGGGCTCATCCTTGGGTTCTCTGGAATAAAGTTCAGTTTTTATTGAAGAGAGCGAGCAAATCAGAGTAAAGAGAAATTAGAATGTAATATCTCAAGAATAATATAAAATTATTGAATCAAGATCTGTACAAAAGTAACCTGAATACTACCTCTAATTACAGGGGTTTCAACAAGAATAAAAATTATTCTCAGGTTTTCTTTTAATTTCTATTAGTTTGTTTGAGTTAAGTTACTCATAAAGTAATCTGTTCTATATAGGTCCACCACAGTGGAGTGGTATGTATATGGGCTGTTTCTTTACCTAATGTCACTAAAACATGCATGCTCTGGTATGTTTGTCCTTCAAGAGACAATATTCACCAACATTTTCCCAAATCTGGTTTTTAATCAAGTTATTTTTTATTTAGAACAGTGGTTCTATAGATTTCAAACTTGAAGAGATTATGTTTAAGGAGAAATAATTAAAATTTGCAATGAACCTACTAATGGGAAAATACTTTCAAGTATTTACATATATCATTATATTTAGAGATAGCCCTTCACATTCGTGTTATTTATACAAATTACATAAAATATATTTACATTTATACAATATCTCTGAAATACTAATGAAAATAATTGGATTCTATAAATGCCAACCTTTGTTTCATTGTGCATGAAAATGAAGTTTTGCTTGTGTTATCTACGATTCTAACAGTTTATTTTGCATTTTATTTTTGTTTTACATGTTATTTTGAATGTTTAAATAGTAATTTTTAAAATAATGTCCCATTTCTAATATGCCACATTTCTTTAAGTAAGGATTATGTTTATAAGATGCATTACTTCAAGATTCTTTGTATTTTATAATTCTGTTCTAATTGGAATGACCAAAATTTGGACAATTCTTTTAAGTCTCTATTTTAGTATTGAACACAATGGGCTTTGCTTAACTTTTTAAAGTATTTCCACTCTTTTGATTTCTTCCATGGGTGGTATCATTGGTAGTCATTTTTCCTACTTGCCTTCAGTCTTGCACTTTATTAAGCTTTAATCATAAAAGCAATTTTTGTTTGTGATTATTTATTTGTTTTTCATTTCATATATTCTCTTTGTTTTAAAATCTGAGGTATACTTTCATTCAGTTTCTGGTATACAAGCTGACTCTCTTTCTTTTAGTGGTACAGTTTTGAAAATCCATAAAGCAGTCAGCCTTTCTCTTGGTGGTATGTAATTTTTGTTTAGCAGACTTCTCTTGCATGCAAAAATAATTAACCCCGTGCCAGCAGTTTTTTAACATTTTTTATTTTGGTGTATGGCATGTGTTTTTGAGTTTTGACTTATATATTGTATAAACTATGTACAATTTTTCTAGTTAATTTGTTTTCCTATGGTTAGTTCAGCTTTTGAGTAGTAAATAAATACACTTTAAAACATAGTTTTTATGATTGTGTGGCAATGTCTACATATGTAAAATATTTAGACATTTTATTTCAGAAAAAAAAATATTTAAAAATCTAAGTTAACCTTTAAAAATGTATTTCATTATCTCACTAGGACTTTTTGAAATAGTTAAGATTTTCTTTTTATATGAGTACAATCAGGTAGGCCCAATACATTAATGGAAGGTTTTTTCATATGATTTTCATCTGTTGTTTTAGCTACATAATTTAAGAGAGTTAATTTGGTGCACATAGGAGTTATATCTTCCATTTTACATATCTAAAGTACTGGAGTTACTTATTAAAAGTGAATATTTTCTTTATAAATCCTAATTAAATAGTACTTGTACCCTAATGTTAAGTTCTGATACAAAAGATGATTTGCCTTTTTGGTACCCCAAATTCAAGCTTATTAGAGAAGGTATCATGAAATTCTGCTCTGTCTATATGTTGGATGATATTGCTAGTTTTAATTAAATTTAATAGACAAGCAAGGCTGTTCTAAGCATTTGATTCTGTTTGTTCAAATAGTAATTGGAAGCTAATCATTATAAATATTTTCTTGTATTTCCTAATGTACATGAATAAGGTTATATTTATTTTAATAGAAAAGAGTAAAAGTAAGACTTCCTTTCTTCATCTTTCAAAGGTTGAACTGAATCAATTAAAAAACCCTTATTCTTTCTTTCTTTCTTTTTTTTTTTTAATACTAAAGAAGCCAGCATCTAACAAGTAGAGATTTTATGAATCTATAGTCTTTGTTTATATCCAAGGGAGAAATTTTTTCAAATCTCAGGCACTTGATTAGTTTGGATTGTTTACAATGAAACAGAAAAGCCATTACAGATGTAATAGAAAACTTTTCGAAATATTTTAAATGAAATTGAATTAATTAGTGTTTTTAGAAATAAGCTTAATCGACTCAATTCTATTCTGATAGTCCAGGAAATATGGACTCTACCCTCTATTTTTCCCTATGCAAATGAACATATTTGCAAGTTTCTATGCCCTTAGCAAATCTTCCTCTTTCAAATAGTAATGATAAGGAAAAGTACTTCCACATCAGCTTCCATACTTAACGATAGAGAACAACACAGTAACCCCTAGCCAGAGGTGTATTTCTGTTCTCTAAACCAAGAGATTAAAAAAAAGCATAGAGACCATAAAACTCTATCCCCTTGATACTCTACTTTTAAATTTTAATTTAATACTCTATTTTAAAGTAGCTTAGTTCCCCTATACACAGGATTAATGTATACTCTTTTACAATTTACATGAATTAAAAAAAAAGACAATTTTCATATGTTGACAGTAACTACATAGATACTAAGCCCTGGAAACTTGGGGGGCGGGGCATAATTTTATTTTTATTCAGCATTTCTGGTTATAAATAGTTTGAAATAAATAATTGAAGAATAGACAGGGATAATTCAAAATGCTAATACCATCTGAATTTGCTTTACCAATATTACTGGGGTCTGTGTTTTGGCCATAAAGGTAAAATTGCATTTTGTTTTTGTTTTTTTTAACAAAGATTTTATGGTTCAGCAGTAATCTGAGACGAAATCATTTATATTAAATTGTGTTTGTTTATGAAATGTTTTTTATTTTCTGGTTCCTGTGTATCTACTGAAATAAATCTGAAAGAAATATTTTTCCTTTTTGAAATATATATGTATATGTGTGTATATATATTTCATTAGGAATCTTTTATCTTTTTTTATCTGTGGTACAGTAGCATTACTGTTTAAGTAAATTATATTTATATCATGACACACAATATGCCAGGTAAGTTTCAAGTTTTAAAACTATTGGCAATTTTGTGTCAATAAAAAATAATAATATGTAATGGCTAGAGTTTTCATCATAAAATAAATATTAATTGTATGGTCTTATACTGTTCATTGAAATTGTAATATTTTTCTGAAAAGTCTTTGAACACATCAATATATATGAAGATCAGGAGGAAAATGATTTCTATGTCATTTTGATATTGTTTCAGTTCTCTCATAAAGATATTTGAATACTGAGTCTTTTTATTAGGCCACTTTTTTTCTTGTTAGATACTATAGAACCTCAGAACATAGTTCATTAATATTTGAATGTACTGCTAGTACATTCATTTCCCTTGAAACAGAAAAGCCTCCTTTTATAGACTCAAAGGTGGTCCTACTTAGGTCCTTAACATTTTCTAAAGGGATTCTTCCACTGTACTTATATGTCTAGTTAGATTTGCTTTTCTTTTTATTATATGATATAATAAAAAGGAAAGAAATGGGATAGTAGAAGGGAAAGTATAACTTCTGAAAACACAAGGTTCAAGTACCTGTTTTAATGCATACACTCTTGTGTCACTTTGGGCTTGTTATGCCTGAAATTCCCCATCTATAAAGTAAAGGGGTTGGACACAATTCTCCCTGTGCAACAAGAGAACTGCTTGGTTCTGCAAACATATATTGTATCTAGGATATACTGCAACATATCTAACATATATAGAATTGCTTGCCATCTAGGGGAGGGGGTGGAGGGAGGGAGGGGAAAAATCGGAACAGAAGCGAGTGCAAGGGATAATGTTGTAAAAAAATTACCCTGGCATGGATTCTGTCAATATAAAGTTATTATAAAATAAAATAAAATATTTAAAAAAAAAAAGAGGGGGTTGGACAACAAGGTCTTTTGAGGTTCCTTCCAACTCTAGATTTGTGATCATGGGGTATGTCTAGTCTAATTGTAATATATGGTTTAGGGAAGTTTACTGGTTTTGTTTTATGTAGACCTCACTAACTTGTCATACATTTGTTCACAAGAAGAAAAGAAAACTTTAGGTGAGCAAATAACCCCTTACATGTCCATTAGAATTACTGACTGAATACAGTAAAATATAGAAAAGAAAAACAAAGAATTTTTAGTGAAAATTAGGGGAGAGGAGAGAATTAAGCATATTAACTTTTTTTTTTTAGCAATGTAGCTTGATATGAATGTTAGTAAATAAATGCTTACATTTGACATGATATTTGACATTTAATTCTGAATGCAAATTGACTCTTATAAGAAACCAAGTGATTTTTGATGCTTTAAAGAAAGGGAGACGAATAGATTACTTTCTATTAAAAGTACAGATTTTTACCCATTGACCAATTTATATAGTTATACTTTTAGGCTTGTCTATGAAAGTTTATAAACTTTTAATTCTACTTAATATTCCTGTACTCTAGTTTTCTTTAACATTATAGTCCAGAAAAAAGAAAGTATTATTTAAAATTAGGCAAAATTAGAATTTTAAAGAATCTTTCTCAAGACAGTGATATCTTATAAGTGAGATGCAGAAGACTATATATATTTCTAAATGCATGTTAAATGAGAGAACTTTTTCAATATGACGTTTACAAACATGTTTTGTTCTTTTTAAAATTGTTAAATTTTTATTTTTTTTTTTCTTTATTTTAGCACCACCACCACCACCACCACCATCAAGGGGCGGCCCTCCTCCTCCACCACCACCTCCACATAGTTCAGGCCCTCCTCCTCCCCCTGCCAGAGGACGAGGAGCTCCACCCCCACCACCTTCAAGAGCTCCCACAGCTGCTCCACCACCTCCACCTCCCTCTAGGCCAAGTGTTACAGTACCACCACCACCTCCAAATAGGATGTACCATCCTCCTCCTCCAGTCCATCCCTCCTCAGCACCTTCAGGTCCCCCCCCACCTCCTCCACTCCTCTCAGTAATTGGCTCAGCAACACCTCCACCTCCACCACCTCCACCTCCACCTCCTCCTGGTCCCCCTCCTCCTCTTGGCCTATCCTCCGATGGTGACCATCAACTTGCAGCTCCCTCGGGAAACAAAGCAGCTCTCTTGGATCAGATAAGGGAGGGTGCCCAGTTAAAGAAAGTAGAACAGAACAGTCGTCCAGTGTCCTGCTCTGGAAGGGACGCACTTCTAGACCAGATACGACAAGGTATTCAGCTGAAGTCTGTAAGTATCGGTGTTATTTTTATTTTGGATTACTAGTAATACATCATTTTTTAGTTGTTGAACTATTGTTCTGAAATGCATTTCATTAAGTTACTTTCCCATTAAAAAAATACTAAAGAAATTGTTTAATATGGTAAAAATCCACTAAAAAGGTAGGAAGTTCAGTGAGCCCTCCAGATCCTTGAAGAATTACTTAGGCATTAAATTAAAAGATGTATATTTAAAATGCTTGAGAATAACTGAGCTGATACATGTTAGCTCATAATATTTTATCTTCAGATGGTATCTAGCACGTGACTTGATGGCCTGCCTTCAATAATAATGATAATTACAACTGGCATTTATATAGTATCTACTCTGCAAACACTGTTGTGTTTACTGTTGTAAACACTTTCTATAATTATTATCTCATCTGATCCTCATAACAACCCAATAGGTAGGCTTTTATTATCTCCATTTTACAGATGAGGAAACTCAGGCAAATAGATTCAGAGTCACACAGCTATTAAGTATCTGAGTATCGGTTTCCTGATTCCAAACCCAGTGCTCTATCTACTGTACCACTTAGCTTACAAATGAGGTGATAACTGCTCCAATCACAATTCTATATGAAGCCCATAGAGTTCTGTCTGCCACATCTAGGCCAATTTTAGAAACGTTGTTCTTGACTAACAATAATTTTCTAAATTTGGGGTTGGAGTTTTCAAGAACTTGGTGTTTTCTTCACGAAGGCATTAATACTTAAAAAGTTATCAAGATGGCTCCAAATGGCTTAGTTTAGTGTATATTAAACTTTTTTCCTATGCTAGAAACTTTTTATTATGACAGACATTTTATTTTGAAGGTCACCCTTGTTTCTTTGTGTATTTTTCAGTATATGTGTACATTTTCTCATATTTATTTTGCATCTTATAGGAATTTATGAACTTCCCTCATAGCAACTCTGTGAAATATGTGGCAGAAGTGATTTCCTCATGATCACAAAGTTAATAAATAAAAATAATAAAAGTAAGATGGGAATTTGCTGGTTGTCTGACAGTTACTTTTGGGGACAACTTCATAGAAGTTGAAGAACTATAGATTATGGACAGTTGGCTAAGAATTGTCTCGATACTTGTAAAAACCAGATTGTAACAAGAACAAAAGAAACAGAATAGTATAATAGAAAGAGTACTAGACTTTGGAAGTCCGGAAATCTGAGTTTAAAACCTGTCTAGTGACCATAGACAAATCATTTAACAATAATTTATCAACTCAGGTGATTCTTTTAAGCCCACAAACTGCTTTAAATATTTTGTCTTATTTGTTTCCAGTAACTTTTCCCACTATCCTCATAAGGTACTGTCAGCATAGCACGCTAATATGATAGAAAAATGTAGTTATTATTGTCATCATTCACTTCAGAACCACACTGCTCCTAAGTCTTCTGCTTTTTCAAACTAGTCTAGTCTTTACTTTGTACCCTTCCCCTCACCCCCCTTTTTTCTATTTCCTCTTGTTGCTTTTACTATGATTTTCCTTTCATTGTCTCTTGTTCTAGATGTAAAGCATATTTCTTATGTATTATATTTAGTAATCTCGGTTTCATAATTTTAAAGATTTGTGAGTACTTTATATTTCTATCTCATGAAAAAATTCAATTCAATTCATTGAACATTTTTCAGTATCTGTTAATATACCAATTATTATGCTAGGAACACGAAGAGAAAAAGGATACATTCTTGTGTCCAAGGAGTTTTCCTTCTACTTAAAAGAAACAGCCTATACTTAGATCAATAATACTAAACTTATACAAAACAATTGGCGGGTAGGGGGCAGGAATAGCTGGAACTAATCCTGGAAGGAATCAGGGATGTCCCTTTTTGCTTCTATAAAATAGAGTGATTAAATTAGTTTTTTTTTTTTTTTCTCCACGTGGCTAAATTTTCTGAAGAAAATGGATACCTGGGCCTAGGCTTACATAGTGCCTTATTTTCACACTTGAAAATATAAATTATATTTTAGTTAGGCACAGAATGTTATCCTATTTTATCCTAGACCACATTTCATTACGTGACCTTACCTCATTATTTTAAAATTAATAGTTATATAAATAAATAGTTTTATAAAATTTCCCAACCTTCTCTGGATTGTTTTTCTCTAAAATTATGAATCTCTTGTGGAATGATCATATCCTATTTAAAATATAAGTAACTTTAAACAACTTATTGGAAGTATTCATTCAAAGGCGTGCTCACATACATGTTTACATTTACTTTGTATAATCCCCCCTCCCCCAATTCTATCATATGTATACACATATTTAAGAAATTTACTTTTTCCTCTTTTTAGCAGCACATATGTCTGATTGTCCACAGAGGCATTTTGAGAATCATTGTTGATGCATTTATTATTTATAGTTTTGTTTAAATACAGACTTTGCTGAAAATCAAAGAAGTACTTTACTTAGAGCCATAATTCCCCCCTTGAAGTAATGTATACTTGGCAAGGCATCCACCACAAATGATTGTTTTGTTAAGGGGCCTTTTTCTACATTAATAGAGATTTGTTAATGAAACATGTTTTTCCTTTGTGAACAAAGTTTTCTGTCCCAATATTAAATGGGAAAGTTTTTTAGTTCCAAAAACTACTTTTGCATTTTCTGAAGATTGAATCAAATTCATTTCTTTATAATAATTGTAATGTTAATATCCAGAACTTTAAATGTTGTGGGAGTCACCTAAAAGGCTGAATTATGTTCAAATAGCAATCATCATATTGTTGTGAACACCTAATTATATGCAACCATGTAACAGTAGAAATATTTCCTATTTGTTTTGAGAATGTACTATAAATAGAAGCAGATATGTTTAAGTTAAACTATATTTAAAAAGACAATACTTGTACATCTCTAAGATTCCTGTTCACTTTTTACTTTTACATTGTTTCCTTGTTTGTTTGTTTGTTTGTTTTTTAAAGAAAGGAAGGAAAAAGTTTGAGCATAAAGCATGTTATGCTTTTACACATATTCTTTTTATTTTATCTTTCTTTTCCAAAGGTATCTGATGGCCAGGATTCTGTACCCCCTACACCTGCCCCCACCTCAGGAATTGTAGGTGCATTAATGGAAGTAATGCAGAAAAGGAGCAAAGCCATTCACTCTTCAGGTATAATTTCTGTGAAACCCATTGTTTACAAAATATGTATTTTTGCTTCTTGTGCTTGAAACTATCTCCTGAGGGTGTATGCTCTATTTGGTGATGTTCTAGGTTCTATATCAACAACTTACTGTCCGCATAATTAGAGTTATGCCTATAACTTAGAGTATGGGCAACCTTAAGCCATTGACACAAATTTTTATTTGGAAAGAGGGATTCAAGAATATGCTAGTCTAATCTTATATCTCTGTAGCTGCAGATAGAATGTCCACATAAAATTAGCCTTTAGATTATTATGGTTAATTCCCACTCTTGGAAATTACATGGAGTTTGGTTTTTTTGGTGTGTGTGTATGAGGGTGGACAGTAGAGATACTCTGTTTCTTCTTGTCATTTCCTAAATGTAGATATTTGACCATTAATTTATTAAAATAGGATCAAGAGTAGTATAACTCTTCTACTTTGTTTATACATTGTGGGACAATTTTTATGTGATAACAATAACTCTCAAGCTGATAAAATTGGACAGAAACTAAATATATCCTTGTTTATTTTACCCTAAAGCATGTAAATCTCCTATTTCTGTTTTGAGAATTACTTTGGGATCTGATATGTGGAAATGAAATAATCATAACTAATCAATTCTTCCACTAACTTGTTATTGATGTTGACCATACTTTGATTGCAGTACAATTTTACTAAATCACTTGAGAATATTTATTGATATTTACTCACTGTACTGAAGAATGTCACTCCATTTTGTACATGTCTCATGCAAAACAATTAGATATTAAAATAATGTCAGGAAATAGAATAGGAATTGAATGTGCATCATATGTTCTCAACAAGATAAAAATTAGGACGTTTACTCTCTGAATATTTGTAGTATAGGTAAAGTTACTGGGAAATATATCTTCTGGTGTATAGATGACAACATGGTATGATAAAATGAATATTGAATTATCAAAAAACTTGCATTATATGTTTCTCCCTCCTCCCTCTCTCCTTTCTGTCTCACACACAGACAGCTGAGTGCTATATAAAATAGAAGCAAAGGATTTTAAAATCAAATATAAGATTTGGTTTAATATTATGGATTTCTAAGTGCTATTTGAGATTAGCATTGTTAGTTACTTCTCAATGCTAGGTTCTAGCATCGTCTTATGTTTTTCCTCATATAGACTCTACCAGTTTATTCCACTATAGTTAGACAGCCTCAACAAAGTAATCCAGATATGTTACATGATACATGTCCACAAAGTAGTTTCTAGAGGATAGCCAGCTATACCATACTTTCCTCCTATAGGAAAATTATCAGAACTATAGTGTTGACCACTGAAAAATGCCTAAATAATTAATGAAGTAGTTCAATCCTGACTTTTATTATTCTGAGATACCTTTTATAAGAGTTTACCTTAAAAAATGAATGCAATTGAAATATTTCCATTTCAGTTACTTATTCATATTACTTAATATGTGCTATATTGCACTGAATTCTGTGTACATTTTAAAATATAAAATGCTTACTTAGCTACTTTATATGGTAATTTTTCAACCAGTCAGCCATAAGAATGATATATTACTTTGTTCTGTTTTTTATTCCATATGTCTGCCCTGCAGGGTATATATAACAAGTGCTATTTTCCTCCCCCTCTCACCTACTAAATTCTTATTACTATTTCCTGAATCAGATCATCATCAATGATTGTTCTTTATTGAATTTAGTGTATTTTTCCTAAAAGCCTCCCAATGGAAGTTTTATGAAATTTCAGATTTGGTGATTTGGTGATGGATAGTTACAATGTTTTCCATTTCATTAGAAAAAATCCTTAATCTTGCATGGTGGCATGTTTATCATTTAAAGCTTAATTTAAAATCACTTGGTCAATTTTAAAAAATGATATCCCCTAGTGTTAATCATTGAATTAATGTTGTGTTTTGTTTTAATCTTTCCTGAATTAAGTTAATTCAGTTACAAGTAATTTAAAAAAAAAAATAAGGTGACAATGACATTGTCCTGATACTAAAATTGAATATCACTCAGTAAAACACTTAACTAGGTTCCAAACACTGATGAGCACTGACAATACAATGATAAAAATGTAACAGTCCGTGATATCAAGCAGCTTCTTACATTCTATTGAGAAAATGAATGTATCCATAAATATATAGAGAATATGTATAAAATGGATACAAAGCAGTTTGAGGGGGAAATTGTAGACTTGGTTTTGTAGTCAAGGAACAGAGAAAGTGAATTCAATAATTGAATGTTATTTGGACACTTGTAAATAAATAATCATCTTGATGATTTTCTTGTATTGCTAGATGAAGATGAGGATGAAGATGAGGATGAAGATTTTGAGGATGATGATGAATGGGATGATTGATCAATATATATTATATATATATTTTTTAAGGTGAAATACTAAACACTACTTTCTGTCTATGGATTCTGTAAAATTATCATGTAAATGTTTTACCAATTTGCTGTATATTTTTGTTGCCTTTTGCTTTTTTTTTTTATTATTAATCTGTGCAATACCTCATTTAATCTGTAAAGGTTTGTCATAATCTTCTAAAAAGCTACTCCCTGTTACTGTGTGCAAGTTTACATCAGAATGCTAAATTGACTTGTGAATATTGTTTATTCCATCCATAAGGGAGTTTAAATGTTGTTAAATAAGACTGACAAAAACCTTATTGTAATTTAGTTATAATGCAAGATGGAAAAACACTATTTTCATACCCTACTTTTTCTGTATCTAAATTTTCTTATTAAAAATCTAGTATAGCACTACATTCTTTTTAAGTAATACAGACAGTTTGTTTAACCCCTTCATTTTCAATACAATGCTATGTGAATGTTGAGAGTGATACAGTTGCACAGTTCTCAGAACATCATTATACTGATGCAATTTCTCACACTTCAGCAATGTTTTACATAAAATCATTACAAAAAGATAGTTGTGAAAAATCATTACACCTCTTCTGACATAGCAGTATTGTCTGCTATTAGCCAGTGATCATTCAATGCTCAGGTTCCTAGGAGCCCTTCTGCACCTGGAGTAAACTGTGGGATGGTGTTTTTGCTATGATACATTTAACAGCATCTGCCTGGCCAGCTGGCAAGCTTAAGGCTTTACTCTTTCTTATGAATAAAGTCTCCAAGTTGCCAGGGCAATTGCTTGACTTATTTTGAGGTCAATTTTTATGTGTTTCTGAACTAAAGGGCTATGTTTGATGCTTGCTTCAATAATGTTGGGTTAAATTTACTTTAAATTTGGGAAACTAGTGTATTAATAAAGTGAAACGAAGTACTATCATTCTACAGTCTGGATGGATTTAAGGTGCTCATGAAATTTAAAACACTAAAACAACAATCCAGAAGAAGAAAATAATAACAAATATATACATTAGAATTTTGACACATAGGTACTAAATTTTATTGAAATTTTCTTAAGGTATTTGTCGGACATGAAATGAGTAATTTTTTTTAAAATCTGAGGCCTTAAAATGTGAAACTGTTTGGAACGCAAAATTGAAAAAAATAAATAGATTTTTCTTTTCTTTATTGCAAACCTAAACATTTTATTTTATGCATACTGAAAGGTGTTTTTTTTTTAATTAGGGTTCCCTCTATCTCAGCAATAGACTGATATACCCCAAAGTGGGTATTTAATAGCTACAGCACTAATTAATGGACCTACAGTAAATTTTAGTTAGAACATGATCAGATTTAAATAATATACAACTTTTCACAGATTGAGTCATATACAGAATGTAGTTAATTAAAAAGTCTCTTAAAGTATTTCAAGACTATGGTCACAATATCAAACTAAATTTTAAGCTATCCAGAATCATACTGACCAAACCCTAGTATTGGCATGATCTTGACAGGCTGGTCCTGCAAGATATGACTTGAATTTCTAATCCAGTTATCACGTAATCTCTATTGATCATGCATCTAGTTATCATATGAAATAATTTAAAAGGTTTTGTTGCTGAAAGCAGTGAGTGGGGCAGTAAAAGTTAAGTTATTCAGAGAAGGTTAACTTCCTTGCAAGAGTCATTTAAGCACATGGGGAAAATTCCAAACTTTTGTTTCTTGCAAATACTAACAGTGCCCTCTGCTGCTAGAAACCTTTGCTTGCTTTGATTTTTATTGTGGCTTGAGCTCAAATGAGTCTAGTGTGGGTGAGGCTGAACAACCACTAACCAATGAAATTAGGAATTTGTGCACATGGAAAGTAAAACCTTGTGATTTTTTTTTTTAATCATGATTAGAATAGATTTTTATTTTGGATTTTAATAAGATAATCTTAGATAATCAGAATCTCAAATTTTCTTTATAACTGTGTTCCTTTATTCAGATTTAAGTTTTCTCTTATCCTTTGGTCAAGAAATTCAGGATTTCTGTAATGAACATTGATGCATAATGTTTATTAAGAAATCCTAAATTGTAACAATTCTAGAAAAAGAATGTTGGGTTGCTTATATTTTACATTGAAATGTAATTTTAAAAGCCGTTTGTCATTTGCCAAAAAAGGCATTTAACTTTAGTCTCTTTACTGAAAGTGGAAAAGAAAAGAAAAAAAAAACCAAAAAAGCAAGGATGTTCTTTGTTGCACAAAGTCTGGATTACAGTTGGTTTAAAATAGAAGATCTATATAGTTCAGTCCAGGCATGAAGACTGAAACTGTGATTTGCTAAGATGTAAAGACTGCATGTTTCAGCACTTCATCATTTGCACTGTGGGCAGAAGATAGTGTTTTCATAGCGTTCAAATTCACTATCCCTGCACATTGTCTGAAAGCCTCGCATATATACTCCAATTAAATGATTGTCTGAATAGCCTTAGCATTTAACAAACTAGCATGAGGCTTTTTGTATCCAAACGCTATGTGATAGACAATATCAGCTAGCCACTTATTGTATGTATGAGATTCATAAAGACTTTCAATCATTCAAGTTTCCATTTATCAACTGAAATTTTGTTTAGTATGTGAATTTTTGAAATGTACAGTGAATAGGATGTTGCACTGGTGGCAATTCATCATGGAGCATAATAAAATTAATTTGATCCAAATAGTATGAAACAGTGTGTTTTTTGATTCACTGAATGTTTAGATTGAAGTAGTTGAATGCTAGAGGGGAAAAAGGTGGGAAGAGGGTTTTCTGTCTTTTTTGCACCAGCAACATCTTTGAAGCAATAAATGACCCCTCATATTTTCAGTAGGTTTCAAGTCTTTAAAATGATTATACCATTAAGTAAACACAATGAGCAAGAGAATGTGACAGACACCCTTTTCTATTGGTGAATGTGACAGCTGCTTAGCAGCTCTCCTGGAAGCAACTGCTCTAGTTGAGTCTACAGTGTTCCCACACTTCAAGGTCAAATTATTTGGTATTCTTCAGCATACCAGAATGACTATGAAATGTTGAAACTTGCCAACTCAAAGAACAGACATTTAATGAGTTTTATTCATAATTTCATTAAAAGCCAAAAATTGTTACATATTTGATACTTAAGTGTAATTTAATGAACAGTTGAATTTTGAGAAATAATGAGAGTGCTCATTTTGGTCAGGAAACTCTGCTTTCATCTTTAAAAGGAATAATGTGTTCTATTGATCCAGACGTCTAAACATTTCCTGAATCCTGTGTGGGGGTTGCCTTCTGGAACTTTAGCCAAGCTTAGCAAAGTTTTCATGGACAAGTTAATGTTGGAAAGATTTTGCCTTTTAACATATTCCCATTCAAATGTGAACATTCAAAACAAAACCTGCTTCAAAACCAGAGAACGATTAATTTTTTTAAAGGCTATTTTGAGAGAGAAATGGCTTACTTGTTTTTTGTCTTGCATCAGGTTTTATCATTAGAGAGGTTTCTGAAATAACTTTCTACTCTCCTTAATAAAATACATAGAGGCCAAGTACAGAGATAAAACTTATAGTACAGAGGAAATCACATATAGACAATATGGGAAAAGGAGGGGTGGGGTTGTTTGCTTCAGCTTATTTGTGAGATTTCTCTTTGAAAGATTTTATCAGGGAAATGTTGATTTAACTGGCCATTAATTCAGTGAAGATAGTAATTTTTTGACATAATATTTTTATTTAAAAATTATTGACTAATCAATTCCTAGTTTAGACTTCATTGGCTAGGTGGAGAAGAGGAGCAGATCATTTAAATTTTTAAAAATTTAAATATTGAAATAAAAACATTAACACTAGAATTATAAAAATAAAATATCCTGCCTTCAACAGTTTACATTCTACTTGGGGGAGAGGAAATGTGGGCATGGGGGGAAGGAGAAGGGAGCATCATCGACCCAGATAAATGAAACATAACTTTGAAAAAAGGCAAAAAACTCATCATTCAAGGATTGGCACAACTTCACAAAGGAGGTGCCACCTGAGTTGAACTTTAAAAGAAGATGCTTAAATGAAAATAAGCAATAATACCATTAATTTTTACATCAGTCACTTCTGGAAAACCCCATATTTTTGAGAACTCTTCTGAATAAAAACAGCAAAGCAAAACCAATGACAATGTATTTGCCACATTCCATAGCCATAATCCCTCAACTTTACTAAAAAGAGGTAGGGTATGTATATGAACAATAATTCATTTGTAATAAAATTTTTTCTAAGTCATTTAAAGAGTTTCCATCATTTTTGTAAGACTTTGTGTCCTTTGTTCTTCTTTATCTTCTCTCTCCCAAGACAGCAAACAATTTGATAGAGGTTAAATATGTGCAATTCTTTTAAACATATTTCTATATTTCTCATGTGCCAGAAAAATCATTTCAAAAGGGAAAAAACATGAAAAAAAGTGAAAGAACTATGCTTCAATCTATATTCAGTCTCCATAATTCTCTCTGGATGTGATTGGCATTTTCCCATCCCAAGAGTATTGGAATGGCCTTGGATCATCACATTGTTGAGAAGAACCAAGTCCATCATAGTTGATTACATAATCCTGTTATTGCATAAATGTTCTCCTGGTTCACTCAATATCGATTCATGTAGTTCTTTTCAGGTTTTTCTGAAATCAGCCTGCTCATCATTTCTTATAGAACAATAATATCCCAATACCTTCATATACCATGATTTATTCAGCCATTCCCCAACTGATGAGCATCTGTTAAAATGATCCATTTTCAACTTGTGTTGTACATTTAGTTACAAGGACTGTGTTTACAATAACATAAGACAAATTGAGATTAATCAGAACTAGAAAACCTGTGCATATGTAGAAAAAGTTAATTCAAAGAGAATGGATTGACAGACTTAACTAGATCAATGAAATGCAAATGTGGAGATAATCTACTGTGAAAGCTGACCTGTGGATAGCTCTCTAGTATGCAAAAATGAGATTTGCACCTGCATCCTCTGACGCCTTCCCACACTATTATCATGTCTCCCTGGGTTTGTACCTCTCTGATCCTTACATAATTTTCAATTATAGATATTTGTGTGTCACTACATGACTGGAGCATGAGCTAGGGTTTTTGTTTTGTTTTTTTTTTTTTTTTAAATGTACCCAAGCCTTTTTTCTTTTATTAAAACCACTTTAGCATAACTTTGATCCTGTATTAAAAGCACTTAAGTATGACTCCCTTTGTAAGTTCATAAAGAGTAGGATAGTTCTGTGGGGATCTTGTATCTGAACAGCTTTTCTAGAGGTGGTCTGGACGTTATTTCCTAGCTCATTCATAATGCAACAGGGTGCTAAGGTAAAGCTCCCTTACAAAGCATCTCATGTTACAGATTTATATACTTGAGATAGCATGGATTGTGTTTTATTATAACATGGAAAACCTGTCAGTGTGGAAAGCAATAGGATGTGCTGGAGCTGGACCCCTATTTTCAAATCCTACCTCGCATGGTACTTGACTAAGTCACTTAACCACTCAAGTCTCAATTTTTTCACCAGCTAGGTACCAATCCTGGAGTCAGGAAAACTCTCCTTCCACATCTTACCTAGAAACTAGCCAGGGAAGACACTTAATTTTGTCTGCTTCAGTTTCTTCATCTGTAAAATAAACTGGGAAAGGAAATGGCAAAATACATCATTATCTGCCAAATAAACCCATGGGAGCTGGAAGTCAGACATGAAACAACATCCTTGTCAAAAATGGATATAATAATGTCTGTAGTTCCTTCTTCCCAAGATAGAAACTCAAATGAAATGAGGTCTGTAAAGCACTTTACAAATGTAAAGGTGCTATAAAATGTCAGCTATCAGGGTCCTTGTCCCCTAATACTAGTGGGTTGTTTTTTTTTTTTTTTTTAATGGGAACACTTCTGTATGTGTTAATCCTGCCCTTTGCATCAGAAATGACAGGCAGTCTGAAGGCTGTCTTGAAAAACAAACTGATGACAGCCTTTCTAGCTGTACAGAGTTCTTTCATTTGCAAATTCAACCCACTACCAATTGGGTCTGTTGCTATTTGTGATGCTGCCTCTGAGATTCATTCTTCCCAAAGCTATTGCTAAAAAAGACCCATCCAGCTCCCTAAATCCAGCATTCCTTACCAGTCCATTCATAGCAACTATTTGCCAGCATTTGTAACTTCAAACCATCTTTGACATCCTTAAAATGTTTCTTCTTTTACTGTTTACAATTGTCCCATCTGAATTTACTGCAGGAAATTGGTAACCATTTGGATCAATATAGTTCATTCAATCTAGCATATTTTTTAAAATGTAATTGATATATGAGTTGGCACTTTTCGTTTAAAAAAATTAAATGGAAGCCCTGTGATACTTTGCAACAGGCCACACTGCATCCACCTAAATTTATCTTTATATGTGACATTCTAGCGTGGTAATTTTAACATGTAGTGGATGGAACCCTGTACTCAATTGAAGTCATTAAAACTTGGATTCAAACTGATTGTGGGCAAGTCATTTAAACTTTCTGAGAATGTTTCTTTATCTAAAAATCTGGGATGATATCTACAGATATTGAAACTTTCCAAGTCCTGGGACACTTAAAATAAATTAAAAATGAAGTGCTGTATTGCTTTTGTAGAGAGAGTTTCAAAACCAGGAGTTACTCACAAGAATGAAATTTTTGGTCCAGACTTCCCACAAAGAGTCATATGTTACTTCATAAATACTACTGAATTAGACTCAACCATTCATTCAAAATGTATTTATTGACTACTATGTACTAAGTGCTGGAAAGAAGTGGGGGAATTATGAAAGACCTTGTGTAGGAAGTTGTACTGAGCTTTAAAGATATGAACCTTCCAAGAGAGGGTGAAGGAGAATCCATTGTAGACATGTAGAAGGGCTCATCCAAAGTCATGAAGTTATGAGATGCAATGTCTTGCACCTCTTGGAATAAAAATCTACAATATGTGAAGATTAGGGTCATGGAAGTATATTTAAAAGGATAAAATCAGGAAAAGGGATTACAGCTGTGGAAGATGAATTTTTTTCTCTGAGGAAATGTGTTATTAAAGGTTATCAAATGATTAATACCATTTCCAATGATGTTGTGATGAAGAGAGCCATCTGCACTCAGAGAGGGGACTGTGGGAACTGAGTGTGGTTCACAAATAGCATTTTCACTCTTTTTTGTTGTTGTTTGCTTGCATTTTGTTTTCTTTCTCATTTTTTTCCTTTTTGATCTGACTTTGTATAAATATGTATACATATATTGGATTTAACATATTTTAACATGTTTAGCATATATTGGACAGTAGTCCAATTGGGAACACAAGGTTTTGCAAGGATCGATGTTGAAAAATTATGCATGTTTTGAAAATAAAAAGCTTTAATTGAAAAAAAGGTAATCAAAAATAAACCAAAAAAAATTACCTATTCAAAGATTTTCATAATAGCATTACATCTTGCTTCTAGAATTTCCTTACTCTGTAAATGAAAGCTACTGTAACTGAAAAATACTAGGGCTTCATTTTTCTCATTTATAAAATGAAGGAGGTTGGACTGGATGGTCTCTGATGTTCCTTTCAGCTTAAGATCTGTGACTAAGATTCTATGTAATGAACTAACTCTGGCAACAACCTAACTGTATACAAGGGAGCAGGTTAAATAAATGGTGGTATCCCCTACACATGAGCACATGATTAGTTTTCATCAATGTCTCGTCTAATTCAAAATGCTGAGAAAGGAACTTGGAATCAGGAAGACCTAGACTTGAATCCTAATACAAATGAACAAACCACTGAAATACTCTTTACTTCAGTTTCCCCATTTGTAAAACTGAGATGGTATTTACCTCCTAATTGTTGTGAGACTCAAAATCTGTTAAATTAAAAGTACTTCACAGAGAATTATATAAACATCAGCTATAGTTATTAATTGAATGAACAAACCACTGAAGTACCCTTCTTCACCTCAGTTTCCCCATTTGTAAAACTAAGATGATAGTAACCCCTAACAGTGTTGTTGTGAGGCTTAAAATTTGTTAACTTAAAAATACTTCACAGAGAATTACATAAATGTCAGCTATAGTTATTAATTGAATAGCATTCTCAAGTTGATCAAAATGTGTTTTCTTAAAGTTTAGGGTTTTAAAGAGTTCAAAATTGCAAATTGCGTTTATTTCTATTTCAGTGTGTTCCTGATGGGAATTTATAGCAATAGATTTCACCTTACCTCATTTCTTCCCATATCATCTGGAGTAGGAAAGAAGCCACGCTGTCCTCTGTGCCCATGAAAGCTGGCTTTATTTGAATAGACAGCCCCTGACTCCAAAGCATGTGATAATATTTTGGCAGAATGATGCTAGGCAGTCTACGTTATCCAAGAATTTGATCATCTCAATGCTCTTCTGTCATTCAAGATCGGGCTGAAGTGAGATTGAACTTTATTCTGCAACTTAAATTATTTCTGGATGGGGCAATCTTGCTGCTTCCATAAAAGCTTTGGGTAAGTCTTTAAAACCAACTTACCAGACAGAGAAGAAGGTACAGAATTTATTTTTTTTTCTTTGCACAATTTTCAGTGAACAGCTGCACAGTCGATTAAGAACCTGGGAGTTCTTCCAAGAAATGCAAGGACAAACTGAGCACTTTAAATTCAACCTCCTGTTTTTATTATTGGTGAGTTGAAGGGGAGGCTCTGATTTGTTTGCATCAGAGAAAGAATGGAAAAATTCAGTTGAGTTCTAGTGTTAATGCTGTTGAAAGAAACAAATTAGAAGTGGTGGTGAGGGCGGTTGTTGAAGGTAACAGCCTTTTCCCTAACTATGCAACTAGATAGACAACAAAAAGAAACTCCTTCAAAATGCTTCACTGAGGTATATCACTGTCAGCCATCAGCTTTTTCATGTTAAATTTGTCCTTAGACCATCTAAGAATTGTATAACATCTTTTCCTTTGTTCCCTTTGCTTCCTCTTCTATCACTGAGCTAGAAAACACCACTCAGAAAGACCTTAATGAACTCCTTAGTGAGCTCCTTGAAATTTAATCTTTCTAGCAAGTCTTTCTAGCATTCAGAAGATGCATTCTCTTTAGAGCATCAATACAAGAGAATAATTATTTCTCAAGCACTCAGGTAAATAGACTCCTGTTGAATGTCCAATGCAGCTGGAGCCCATGATGGTAACGTTACTTCATTCAGTTGGTGGGTGGTTGTTTTAATCGTTTCTGAGCTCCCCAGTATCGTTGTACAAACAAAGATGGTGACTAGGTGGTTAACACCAGGTGCTGATAAAAGAAGGAGGGGATTCACCAGTTTATTCTATTTTCCATCCAGGTTACCTGTAGGTAATCAAATATATATAAATTCAATAATCTGAAGTTGTCTGTGTGTCTGTGTGCTTAAGTCTGAATAAAAGGTATATAAAATATGTTTTTATTTCACTGCTTGTTAGACAAATTTAGGAAATCAAGCAGCATTATTTATTAAGCATCTATTATTTGCTAGACACTGGGAATTCAAGTACAAAGAATAAAGTAAGCCCAATTTTCAAGTGATTACGTTCTCTTGGAAAGATGAGTACATATATAAATTATTTATATATGGGTATATATCTATAGTATAACATAAAAAAATACAGATATATACAAGGTAGTTAGAAGGGGGGGGGGGGCGCTAGCAGTTGGTGAGATCAGAAGTGGTTTCCTGATTGCGCTTGAGTTATATCTCAGGAGAGAAGGGTCCCTGAGGCAGAGGTTGGGGGCGGAGAATTCCAGACATGGAGTGTGGCCAGTGTAGAGGCAGACACTGGACACGGAGAGTCTTGTGAGGAACACAGGCCAGTTTGGTTGGATCCCACAAGGAGGGCAAGTAGTGTTCAGCGAGTCTGGAAAGGTAAGCTGGGGCCAGGTTGTGAAGAGATTTAAATGATAAAAAGATTACCTTTTATGCTAGAGCAATGATTCTTGACCCTTTTTGTGTCATGGACTCCTCTGGCAATCTGGTAAAGCCCATTGACTCCCTCTCAGAATAACCTTTTTAAGTGTATAAAATAAAATACATATTATTGCAAAGAAAACCAATTACATTGCAATAGTCAGCAAAAAAAAAAAAATTTTTTTTAATTTACAGAGGCCAGTCATGATATTACATACCTGTAATTCCTTCTATCTAAAAGACTGAAAGATTTCTCAAATTTGGAGCTTCTTAATGTCTTGGGCATTCTTAAAGTCTAACTTAATGCTCACACCAGAGCAGTAATGAGTTGAGTAGATTAAGTTTATTAAGTTCAGTATTAATCTAATGAGACCCAAGAAGGATTTCTAAATAGTCTAAGGAGGAATGAACTGGTCCAGGCCAGAAAACAGAAGTCAGGATTACTGTACCTATCAGAATGGGGAAGGACCTATGAATGGCCTCTGCATTTCCAGCCTTGGTAAGATAATAAAACAGGGAAGAAAGGAAGGGAGGGAGGGAGGGAAGAAGGAAGGAAAGGAAAAAAAGAAAGGAGGGAGGAAGGGAGGAAGGAAGGAAAGGAACAAAAAGGAGGGAAGAAGGGAGGGAGGAAGGAAAGGAAAAAAAAGAAAGGAGGGAGGAAGGGAGGAAAAAGGGAAAGGGGAAAGTTTACAAGCCCCAGGTTAAGCACTCCTGTGACCTAGAATTAATAGGAAGCCATTGGAGGTGATTGTATAGGAGAGTCAATGGTCAGATTTCTACTTAAGGAAAGTTAACTTTGGCTGCAATGTGTAAGATGGATTAGGGACCAATTGAATTCAGCATCATAATGATGGCCTTTCACCTAAAATGATGGCAGGCCACTAGGTCTGAGTCAATCAGAGGTAAGTATAAGAGTTATTGAGACAGTCGAGTCATGTCCAGAGAGAGATGAGTTGAACTATTCTCACCTCTCTTCATCTTCTCTATTTCTGAATTCAGGAAAGGACCAGTCTAGTGGGAATACCTGCTTTTTTATTACATTTTCCTTTTTCCTTAGTTAATCCACCTTCTACCAAATCCTTCTGACTTAACCTAAGGAAAAAAGAAGGGAAGGATGTGGGAATGCATTTTTATCTCCTTAAGATAATAAATGTGAATATATAAAACACATAATCCAGTTAATTTGGTGTCCATGAACTTGTTTTTAGATATCTTGATAAATATATTTCTATTTAAAAATTTTTATTTGTATTTCTAGTTTTATTTGTAATTCAATATATTTTATTGTATGCATTTAAAAATATAATTCCAAGTTCTGCCATAAGCTATCCTCTTTAAAACTTTTGTCAGTGACCAGAAAATATAATTGGACTAAAAGGGAATGTTGTAGGTTTAATTCAGCAGCCATTTATTAAGGGCCTATCACGTGCCAGGAAATAAAGTTGTATGTAAATTGGGGGTCAAGCCAGCAAGCATTTATTAAGTACCCAATCTGTGCAGGCATATTAAATGCTGGGGATACAAAGAAGAGTCAAAAATAATGGGGGAGACAATATACAAAAATCTATTTATTAGCCAGTTGTATACAGAATAAATTCAAGATAACTAGATAACCAGGATTAGGGAAGGTCTCTGGCAGAATGTGAAATTTTAATTGAAAATCAGAAGTCAGGGAAATCAGGAGGGCAGAGATAAAGAGGGAGAGAGTTCTAAGTATAAGGGACAGCAAGTGAAAATGATGGATTTGAGAGAGAGCATGTCTTGCACAGCAGGAAGACCAGTATCACTGGATCTCAATACATGCAGAGAAATAAGATGCAGTAGTAAACCTGGAAGGACAGAGAAGACCAGATTGTGAAGGGCTTTATAAACTATTCAGAGACAAAAAAACAAAAACAAAAACAAAACATGCAGAGGATTTATGTCTGATCCTGGAAGTACTTTGGAACCATTGGAGTTTATTGTATAGTGGAGTGACATAGTGAGATCTGATTTTTAAAAAATCACTGACAACTGAATTAAGGATGGACTGGATGGGGGAGAGACATGAGGCAGGTAGACCCACCAACAAGCTATTGCAGTAGTCCAGGTGGGAGATAATAAAGGTCTGTACCAGAGTCATGGCAGCATCCTGGAGATTAGTGGGGATACTATTGAGAGAAGGTAAAGCACTCCAGACTGGCAGGACCACTTCTCCGGGCAGGGCCGGTCAAGAGAAGAAATGCTGGGCTGCAGTAGTGAGGAAAATAGCTGATTAGGTGACGTGAGAGCAGTGTCTAAGCAGGATCTCTCCTGCTATTTCCACTTTGACCCATTTTGGCAATAATTTTACTCTGGGAAATAGGAAAAGGGAAATAATTTTGTGGGGAAACTAGTATGAAGTCTTCCAACTACCACTGGGGGTTTTGTGAGATGAGTTATAGCAGTCAATGAGAAAAGGTCAAGGAAGACCCTAGCAGTTATAGTACCCCTCAGATAAGACTGGGAAGATGGTAAGCTGGTAAAAAAAAAAAAACTGCTAGAAACTCAAGGGTCTGCTGACTGACTAAAAGTTTAATTCCATAGAGAGATGCTAATTTAAACTGATGGATAAGCATCCTTTAAAATAAAGGTGCAAAAGATTCAAAAGTGCCAAAGTGAATAAATAAATAAGCTTTCAAAACTTTTGTGCAGGCCTTTGAGTAGCATATTTCCACAGCTGTTTCTCTTCCAGCTGGGGAAAAGAACATCCAGACATGAAATACTGGACATGTACAAATCTCAAGGCTTTCACTAGGAATCAAACCATAGCCAGCACAGTATTCAACAAAAGAATTCATGGGAAATGTTATTGCTGCAGGAGGGATTTGATGCCTCATTACCCACTCCTTTTGGAATGATGGACCTGACTAAGTATGTACCTTGACATGGCAATATAGCACTCTAAATTTTCCTCCTGGGACTACTTTGTCTCCTTTTCCTGGAAGAGTATGTGAGTTTGGGGGGAGTTAGAGGAAGCAGAGGGGAATGATAATGGAAGGCAATGCAGATAGAGAGGGCACAGTAACTATGCCTTAAAAAATTAAAGAATTACACACACACACACATACACAAGCACCTGCACACACACACACACACACACACACACACACACACACACACACACACTGTAATACTAAGACCTTAAATTCCTCACATTATTTTCTCCTGTAGTACATAATTCCAGGCTCTTAAAACCTCTTTGGGGTTCATCTTTATTCAGATTAATGTTTTGTGCCCTTTTACCCATTCTGAATTCTTCCTGGAAAGATCAAGCATATTTAAAATAAATTATGCAACATTTCAATGATATGATGAAAAGACATAATATATGTAAAACAAGAGTAAAGAACAAAATCAGGAAAACACATTAGCAGTATGCTTTTCAACACCCATGGCCCAAAGCAAACCATCTTCCAACCTCCAGGGATGGAAAGTATCAACTCTAGCCCTTACCCAGCTCCATAATGGTGCTGTTAGCCTGGGCTCACTCTTAAGGATCCCTTCGCAGCATTACACACCCCTTCCGTCACACATTCCTGGAACTCTTGCATCTCTTATGGGAATGTGGTAGATCAAAAAGGTTCTTTCCGCACCACAATTATCCACAGAGTAGAGGACTACAGAAGGGAGATTATCAGAATGTCAGGACACCAAAAGAAATCCTAGTAGCACAGAGGGGGGGTTGGTAACATTTCTAAAAGCCCTCAGTTTACTGTTTCTCCTACAAATAAAATTGCCTCATTCCTTTCACTATCACAAGATCCTGAGAACTGAAGTCAGTTCTTGTTCTATTGTGGCTCATTTTCTTCTCGATACTTTTGGTTGCTATCATAGGGGACAGAATGGAGAATTGGAATCTATATTCCAGTCCTTTGAACATGTCCTGCATATCTCTACTTCCATGCATTTGCTTGTGCTGTACTCTATGGAATATCTTCCCTCCTCTTCTTTATATTCTGATTTTCCACCCATTTTTTAAAAGCCCTCTACTTTTTAATTTGCACTAACTTTACCTCATGTCACTCGTGAAGCATTTCGTTTTGTAATTTTACCATGTATGTAGAAACTCCAACTTATCTAAATATCTAAATTTTAGATATTTATTATTAGATTTAATATTTGATTAGGGTACCTAATACCCAGCACCTCTAACAAATGTGAACAAAATGATGTCTTTTCTACTTCCCACTTAAAAGCTGAGACAACAGAACAAGAAAAAGCAATTAGTAGTGGTAAGAGCAAGGAAAGAATGAAGTACAATGTGTTTATGTATCACTAAATCCATGTTCCTTGGTTGGCTGGTGTGATCTCTGTATGCTTTTTGGTGGTGATACTAGGAAGATGGTAGAAGGGACAGGTGAATTCAGATGGTGAAGACATGATGGAAATTCAAGATATTCCATGTAACTATTTGTAGTACTTCTTTTAGATTACCTTTAGAACTTCCTTTATTTTTAGGAACTAGTGGTGTTACTTCCAATAATCAGAGAGAAAGTCTATGAAAATGCTAGTAAGGATGCCTGGAATTTGAATTCCACCTCACACTTCTTTTCTCTGGATCTCAATTTCCTCATGAGGAATTAAACTTAATGAGCTCTAAAGTTTCTTACAGCTTTTCATCTCTGATCATACATTTTGTCTTTGACTTAAAGTCATGGGTGACATTTCAGGGGACCAGGATACTTGCATTTACTCCCTTTCTCTCCATTTATAAGATCACTACTTTGCCAGTCTTAAGAATGACAGAAGCAAGATTCAAATTCAGGTCATCTTGACTCCAAGCCTAGAACTCTTCTCTACAATGGGTGACTAGCATGGCTTAATGGAAAAAAACAAACAAAAGTTTAATTAAGATAATTAATTGTTTCAACCTCTTCTCATATCAGAATAGCTAATGTAGTAAAAAAAAATACAAATAAAAAAACTGAACTCAATATTGCCTCCTGTCTCTGTCCATTTGGTGCATATAGTAATTTGCAGGAAAATAGCCAAGAATCAAGGGGAGATGAGATAGGGAAGAAAGAATGTACTGTATATGCTTTACAAAATGGTATGATTTGCCTTTGACTATTAAATATTGACTCTAAAGATATTCATTAAACCTAAGAAGTCATTCCAGTATTACTGTAGCTGCAGAAATAATAATATCCTGACAAAAGATAGGGTGACAGCTCATTTCTGGGAGGGAAGGGACCACCAGGAGAGTGAGTGAATGAGATAACTTATGAAGTAATTTGGAAGAATGAAAGTTTGTCACTACAGATAATGTTGAAACAGTTGCCTAGCTTTTTTGGAAAGCAGGATGAAGACATTTTAAAAGAAGGAGCCTGGAAATCACAATTATGCCATCCTTACCCAATTCTAATATATTTTCATGAAAAGCCATTTTTTTCCATGGAAAGACTCATTTGTAAAGTAGCCAAAAGAACTTAAGACATTAATCATAACTTCTCTTCAACTTGAGGAGGCATCAGTTTTTCTGGATAAATAGACCCAAAGGCTCAAAGGGAAGGACTGTTCATTCTCTTATGTCTAAGTTTTCAAAAACAGCAACAAGCACCATCATCCCCCAAAAGGGGAAGAAGCAGCATTACAGCATCATCGCTCAAGAAGCAGCCACAAAGAAAGCTAAATGATTACGTCTATTTTTTTTTTTTTGAAGGCAAGTGATGAGATTAAGACAGGAGCAGGCATCAGAGTACTCAAGTGATAGATTACCTGGAGAAAAGATTATTTTCATTATTATCTTTCATCAAAAAAAAACCCAATAATAATAAAAATCCAGAGATAGTTTCCTTGGAAAAATATTAGGAAACTGACTTGTTAAAATGCTTAACAAATGTTCCAGAATGATTCCTCATGGGAATCATCATCATCCCAAGAAATCTACTTAGCCTTAAAGTAAGCTAAGCTTGAGTCTATAATTTCCTTCAAGACAGTCTTAGGATATTGAATTATCTCATACATTTGGCAAACTAAAGTGATTTTTTACTCATGCATTGGGAAAGTATTAACGAACTGTCTTGTTGATATATTTAATAAATGCTTTGAAATGATATAATGTGTGTAAAACTCTTTGTAAACCTTAAAAGGCTATATATAAATGTTAGCTATTATTATTAACTGCTCCCTAATAGGAATCATTCCATGAAACATACTATAATGTTTAAGCTAAATCTATTATTAGCTTTAACATTGGCTAAAGCTAATAAAATGTAAAGCTGCTCAAAGCTCCGAAAAGTTGGTGCCAGCAATATATCCATAATAATAAGAATTTTGGAACAAAGTAATAAAATAGAAGTCACCTCCAAGCCTTCCTTCATGCTACATCCAAGGCCAGTGGAAGTGTTTTCCTTGCCTTTTCCATCCTTTTCAATGAATGGGAGATCTAAAGGATCATAGGGATTGAAGAAAATGGAATCTCTGTTTGTTGAAAGACAGTCCCTACAAATTATTTCAAAAGGGAGCTAAAACATAATCAGTAATGGATCAGAATTAAAGAGGATATTTTAACTCTCCTTCACATGGTGGTCCACGACAGAAATATCATTCCTAATGAACATAAGGATGTGTATTTAAAGAGAAATATGGTGGCTATGGACTCTGTTGAGCTCCCTAATTGTTCTAAGTTCCAGAGTAGTTGGCCACTCAAACTTTCTGGGACAGAAGCTGCCTACAATTAAGACTAGGTGAACTTCTAGGATGGATAGAAGGGAGCTTGCTAGCCTAAAGCTAATGGAGACTCTATTACTTAAAGAGTTGCAGTTGCACCCCTTATAGCAGAGAGAAACTTTGCACTTACCTGCTCACCAATAGTACCCAATAGTGGCTAGATAAGACCAGCAATAACTGTAAACTACCTTTAATGGAAGTGATATTATGACATCACCAGACTATGCTGACACCGGGATATACTGATATTGACAGTCCTGCAGTATCAGAGCAATGAATTGTTTCTTAAATGTCCCCAATGACCAAATCATACCCATGTGTGCTCTCTGTGTATGTGCTTTAGTCATTCATACCTTACGTTTGTGTCTTCCATACCTGGGCTCTGGGTACAAGAGAATGCTGCTAAACTGGGGGGAGGGAATCATTTACTGCCACTTTTCTCACCACGAGGCAGCTAGGTGGTATAGTAGATAGGATGCTAGTTCTGGAATCAGAAAGATTCATCCCTGAGATCAAATCTGGCTTCAGATGCTCTCTAGCTGTGTGATGGACAAGTTGCTTCACTCTTTTTGCTTCAGTTTCCCCATTTGTAAAAATGAACTGGAAAAGAAAATGGCAAGCTACATCAGTGTCTTTGCCAAGAAAATCCCAGAGTTGTAAAGAGTTGGATGAGACAGAAAAACTACTCAACAATAACTTTCTTGCCGTGCTATTTCGTAAAATGCTTTATATTACATTTACAAAAGCTCATGAACTATGGTTTTGAGAGTATTTTGTACCCTGGGTAGCTTGTCTGTGAGTAGGGGTGTCCCACAAATGTTACACATACAGTTGGAGCCCTAAAGATAGCTTTTAACTTATACATTTCATTCATAAGAGAAAAAATGAGATCATAATTTTGAACTTCATGCCAAGGAGGAAAATTCATGCAGGTCAGTTTCTTGAAATTTGCTTCTTGCTAGTGGCTGATTCTAAGTTTTAGACTTACTTTCTGCCCTAGTAAGCTTAGGCAGTTCAAGGTTCTCTTTCAAAAGTAGTATAGATATCCTCATGGAGAGCTCATTGGAAACTCTTGGCAGCAGCTACAGAAAAGCAAATAGGGTGTCAGGTAGTGATACCTCCCTTCTTACTTATGTGTCTCATTCTCAGTTGCCACCTGGCTTTCTTAGTCTCTTCATTTCACCCATATAAACTCACCTGCTGACACTCTGATGAGGAAAGAGCTACTTTAAAATTGGAGTTGAACTTTTACAATGATATTAACTAGTTTAGTATGAAAAAACAATTCATCCTCTTATTTCTTATCTGCAATCTGGAGTATTCTTCTGAATCCGTGCTCTCTGGAAAATTTTGTGCTTTTAGGTGAATTGTATTGGTTTCTTACCTGAGTTGTTTATCTGGTTTCAATATAAAGAGTCTGACTTGGATGGATCATCACCAATAAAGGTGGGAAAGCAGAAGAAAGGGAGTACCAATCAGGAAGAAGGGCATATAGGAAGCAGAACAGTGGAAAAAAATAAGTGGAATTTAAATTTAGAGAGCCTGGGTTCGAATTAAACTTCTGATGCCTATTATTTATGTGGCCTTAGGCAAGAAACTTCCTGAGCCTCTGTCTACTCATGTATAAAATGAGGTGGTGGGACTAGATATCCCTACAAGATATGTGTTGTGTCATTATAGTTTCTGTGAGGCCACAAAAGTCTGTTTATGTAGCTCAAAGGAGAGAACGAATAGATATCTTTAGAGACTCCTCCACCTCTAAAGGAAGACTCTGATTCCTGGTAGGAAATTGGGGCCATAAAGCTGGGCAGTTTGTTCCCTTCAGAGAGGGCTTACTATCTACATCCCTAAATATTGTTGATCTAAGAGAAATAATTTTTGGTTCAAGTCATTTTCTTGATTGCTATCTCTTTAACAGGGAATAAATGCCTCAACCTATATATCCAAAGGTTTTGACCTTTTCCCCATCGACCATCAGACATATCACAAAGGAAATAAACCCATTTATCCAATCAGATGGCAAACAGAAATCAATATTGATTATTGATTAGAATTGATATATTGATTAGAATATGCCTGACAATTCATAGAGCTCACAATTCATAGAGTAAGTTGAGTTCTCCTGTTGCAAGAATGATATCTCAGCTTAAACAAGGTAGAATCTCAGATCTCACTCAAGGGTGAATATTCAAAGGATCTAATGTGGTAAGCCAGGGAGAGGAATGTGATTGAATTGTTAGCTCTTCTGGAAGTATGTCAGATTCTTCTCAGAGTCTCTTCCCTTCAGTGACTTTTCTTGAAGAGATCTGGAACTTGGTGTCTCTTCTCTTGAAGTTGGAAGCCAACAGCACAGGACCTCTCTCTTCTCAAGCTTTTGCCAACCTCACCTGCCTTTCAGCTAGAATGAAACATTCACTGATTATTTTCCACCAATTTGGAGAGAGTTATATGCAAATGCGCTTGAGCCCATATCACATGACTAGGTCTCCTGAAGCAGAGGTTTTTCCAGACTACAAAATGTCCTTAAGATAGCAATAAAAAGTCTGTTTTTCTTATTATACATATTATCCATGCTTTTTAAAAATGCAACTAAACATACATTGATTAATATTTTCCTATCCAAGGATATTAAGTGTGGAGTCTCATGAAAACAACAGAGTTCAATAAAGGTTTGAATAGATTCAACACAGTTCAAATAAATTCATATTAAATTAAATAGTTGCAAAACTATTCTTGATGTCTATAGCTTTCCAAAAAGGTCCACGACACACAAAAGAGAGTAACACCTCTGGATCTAAGCAGATAAACATGTAGAATATTAAACATAAATATGCACACATATACATATATAATATGTACATTATATATGTGTGTGTTGCTGATGATGTTTGTCCTTAGTTCATATATATATATGTGCTCCAAGAGGACCATGACATCAGGGAGGGGATGCCATGACGTACAAATAAATTGGACTTGAGGGAGGTCACTTGGCTCACTTTTCCTTTCAGAGCCATCTGCGTCCAGTGGCCAGATATAGATCAGGACCACTAGAGATGGTCCTAGATGCAGTGAGATACTTTGGCCTTTTTAAGCTAAGGTCTTCACAGGTCTCAGGATGAATGAGGCTATATTCATTCAGTGATAAAGGCTAGATAGCAATTGTGGCAAAGAATTTCCTCTTGCATCCAATTAAAAAAAAATCTAAATTATTTATTTATTTAAGAATTTATTATGTTATCCAAAACAAAGTGATCTTAGTATTGATTTCAGTATGACCTTGTACTGCAGTTCCAATAACTAGATTTTATTCTTTTTTTCCTCTGTGACCAAGCTACCTTTCCTGTTACTCTGTCTTATTTCTTTTTTCTACAGTGCCTAAATGTTTGCCTTAGTTCCTTCTTTAAACAACAGCAGGAAGAAAATTCCCCATTTTTCTGGGAATGGACACCTACTCGAATCCTACCCTTCAATCCTAGTACTTAGAATTGGGACCCTGATACCTCCTTTGTACTGTCTAGCTAAACCTCTCTGTATATTGCCTTCGACTTTCCCCATCCTCACAATTTTTGTGTGCTAAATACTTTTTAAGACCTCAACATGTTACCTCTACTCAGACTTTTCCTGGAGGCCTTTTTGGTTTCTGTGTGGGTCTATCTGATCTCTGAGTCCTGGCCCTCCAAAATTTGGTCCATTTAATTGAAGATCTAGCCTTAGAAATAACAAGAAAGGTTATGGTCCTGAAACCATAGCAACTGGAAGGAATCTCCAATCATCAGGTAGTTTCTAGGAAGAGAAGAAATCTGCCCTGTCATAATATTTTAAATCAAACATTGGTTGAAATTCGTGATAAACTTAAGGAAAGGAAAATTATTTGGATTGTAATAAGGTGTGAAGTACTTAACATCTATTCTCTCTCTTTGTCTTGAGAAAATTTGTTTCTTACAGATTCCTATCTCAATATATAGCATGCCTTCCTGCCATGGTTTTTGTTTGTTTGTTTGTTTTTAATCATTAGATCTAGACATGAATGGCTGGAGTTCCCTTTGTGGCTAAGTTGATTCATAGTATAATATCTCAATGAGGATCTTCACAGGGCAGAGAATTCCCTATTTAACTTTTTTGAAATTTTATTTAGCGTATTTAAACTTTTAGGAGGCTGTCTTTCATAATTTGCAGTAAGTGACATGGCTTATGGAATTCCATATTCTATACCTAGTAAGAAAGGAAATAAGCACTTATTAAGGATTTACTGTGTGACAGACACTGTGAAATATGCTTTACAAATATTATTAATGGATTAGGATCAGGCACTGAAGATATTGGGACTTTGAATCAATCAAAGAACATTTTGAAGTCTTCAAATTGTCAGATAACTCCAGAAGCAATCTGATTTCCTAGCAAGTGTGTAATGTATACATGAAATATAAAATTCTGGCTTTCATGTAAGATGCCATGTGAAGAACATAATATTTAGTGATAAATGCTTTTCAAACTGCATTCTTTAACATTTAAAAATCCCACAGATATTAAAGCCTGCCATATAATATGTACTTAATAAATCCTAGTTGACTTGAATGAGAATTTGGATAGACACTCAGGTCTTCCCAAACTCTAAGTTAAATACTTTATTCACTACGCTAGGCTTTTTCCTTTAGGTAGAAAATCAATAGAAAGCATCATATTGGTGCCAAAAGATAAACTTCTTAAAATAAAGAAAGTATATATATATGATAGATAAAAACTTTAGTGGACTGCAAGCTCAATATTAGTCAATGTAAAATGCCAGCCCAAACTACTAATGCAATCTTATCCTGTATTGAGATACATGGTGTCCAGAGCTAGAGAGAATTCTGTTCAGTTCACATCACATATGGAGTACTGAATTCAGTTCTCTGTCACATCTTTGGAAAGACAAAGATTAAAATGGTGAAGAGTTTTATATTTATGCCATGTTAAGAACTAGGGAAGCTTAACTTGAAGGAAAAAAAAAAGAGCTGAATTAAAATATTTGAAAGATTGTCATGTAGAAAAGGGATAATACTTTAAAATTTTTTTGACTTCTAGAAACAATGGGTAATTAGTGGCAAAAAGAGATTTAGACTTGATATAAGAAAAAATTTCCAACTAGAGAAGAAGTCATTAATTGGAATAGCTTGACTTAGGTCAATCTCCTCTCACTCTAGAGGATTAGGACAACAAGTGGTTAATTGGGAGAATTGAGTGAACTACTCAGGTGAATTTGTTCACACTTCTGAACAAATATTTTATGCCTCAATTCTGGAGCTAGCTTAATTCCCTTTCTCTTCAAGTATGAATATGCCCCAATATCTGACCCGTGAGAAAACTTTATTCAATTGTGGAGATTGGAAGAAAATGTTATTGCATTGTTTGAACCTAGCTCTTCGTGGCTGGGAAATTAGACCACCTATCCCTGCTGCTTGAAACCCTTAAACAAGGACCTAAGTCATGCTGACAGAAAACCAGTCAGATACAAAGACTGATGCAGGAAGTTTTCTCACAACTATTCATCTCAAGTGAGCCATATGTTGTATCTGAAAACTGGCCTTGTACTGGTCAATTAGTTATCATTTCCATGTTCCTTTGATTGAGTACAATCACTTGGAATACCTATTTTTGAATTCAGGAAATTGTACCTGTTGCAACTCTCTCTCCCAATTTAGAAACTTTCTAATCTTCCTCCAATTAGAAATTAGATTACCTAGTATATTGGTTCCTTTTAATTAATTGACCTTATTTGATCAATTTTTTAATATGTAAAAATTTGTCTTCCCCTGTATTCGTGTTCAGACTGAGGAAGGATCTTAGTCCCAAATTTATTAGGCAATTGGCAAGCATTGCTTTATAAATCTGATATGCTTGAAGATTGAACCTTTATCTCCTCAGTCATTTCATCTTTCACTGCCACATAAGCAAAAGCTATAAAAAGCGAAAAATTTGTCAGGTTATGTGGTGAATAAGATTCTCATTTAAGTCTAATCAATTAGCATTTGTTAAGTATCTACTATGTGCCTAACACAAATTGAACTAGATGGCTTCTAAAGTCTCTTCCAACTCCCAGACTGATTTTATGGTTCTACTAGTGAAATAAAAGTGAATTTCCTATGTCTAAATTCCATATCCTCAATAGGAGTCTACTGGTCCTATTGTCATTTACCAAGCAGATTTCTCTACTCAAAAAAGATTTCTGAAAATAATTTGCAAGGTGCCGTGATTATGATTATTATCATTATTGTTATTATTATTATTGTGAAGTATGAGATAAATCAGGTACATGTGAATTTACCCTCTTGTTAATTAAGTTTCCTAGCATGGAATCAAAGAAACTGAACCTAATTTGGACTCAGACAGCCTGGAATTCCTGAAATCTGGAGGTTCTGCTACTAACTTGTAATGTGAAACTGCTAGATGATATAGCTGATGGAGTATTGGACCTGAAGTCAAAGAGACCTAAATTCCAGTTGAGTTCCAGACACTTACTAACTATATAATCTTGGGCAAATCACTTCCACTGACTGCCTTAGTTTCCTCATCTGTAAAATAGGAATAATAGTAATAATAATACCTATTTCCCAGGATGGTTGTGAGGCTCAAATGATGACATAATATTTGTGGATCATTTAATACAGGACCTGGCACATGGTAATCACTATATAAATATTAATTATTATTATTAAGTGACATTGAGTAAGGCATTTTTACCTATCTGGCATTCAATTTCCTTATCAGTGAAGTGATTTGTCACAATGATCCTCAATACCTTTTCCAGTTCTGAATAGCATGATTTTATGATTCCCCCCAAGATAAGTGGGATAAAGTTTTAGATTTATAGAGTTGAGAAATAAAACCCTGATGCAGAAAGAGGCACCAGAAACCCCCTGCCCTTTCCTGACACTAGCTTTGTTATCAAAGATATCTAAGTTTCAGCCCCAATGCAAAAGAAACATTAGTGAAAGGACTGAAAACCTTGCAGAGGCCTTGAGACAATATAGGGGAAAAAGGAAGGTGTTAATGATATGCCAGGATCCAAGCCCTTGTTTAGGTAAAAATGAAATCTTTTTAATGGTCAACAGTATTATATTCATCTGAAAAATCTTTGCGTAATTCATAGAAAACCATGACAAAGACTATCTTGATTTTAAAAAGAAAAAAAAAAACCCAAAACTTTAAACTAATTTTATTAAGGGAAAAGGTCCTAAAACCTCAACACAGGCTGAGAATCTAGTGCAGTTAAGGACAATTAACATATCCAGAGATTTACAAGTAAATACTTAAGATAATTTTTAAATAAATTGCTACTTGCCAATAAAAATATCATTAAATAAAAAAAGACATTTATTTATTTTCATATTTACAACAGAATGATGCCTATTTCTTAAAACTCTATTTGGGATGATATTTTGGTGCTGTTATTTAGGGTGGAAAAGGATGTTTCAAATTGACGAGTGTATTTGGGAAACACTGCACAATTCAGTCTATTGAATACCATTGAACAATTCGGCATCCTCTTTGTGAAGTGATGCTTGGATTCTTCTCTATTTCTTATTCTATCGAAGAGCCTCTGGTACTTCCACCTACAAAACAGGGGATTGTTGTTCTCATTAAAACAGCATACTCCTAATAAAAGGCTATCATTTAATGTAAAGATGTATGGGTATTCTCTGATCAACGTACAAACAAACCTCCCTGTCTAGAATAATGATACTACTGAAAAATTGTGGGCTATTTCAGCTTTTTTTGGACACTGAATCATATAATTTACAACACTGATTTTTGAAAGGATTATTTTTGTGAAAGAAAGAATTATTTCAAAAGGCTAATTATTACTTTGATTTATCTATTTAGAAAGTAAGCATTTTTACATAATGGATTTTCTTAAAACAGTGGTTTTGGGGGAAAATTAGAGCTCTCAGAGTGAACAAGCAATAGGCACATTTCCCAATTGGAAATGTGCTCAGTGATGTCCTGTGTTCTTAGTATATCCAGCTGGTATATTTGTTTTTGCATACTAAAATATTTAGAATATTAAAAAGTATTTTGCGAAGTGACTTTGGTACCATCATGCAATTGAGTACAACTCATCTGCTAATTTTGTGCCCCAATGCCGACTCTCAGGTTACTTACCCGCCTTAACTGTCTTATACTGCTTCCCCGAATCTCATCCATGAGGTTGTCATGAGCTGATCTCTGCGGAGTGGAGGGTCGGGAACTTTCTTCTGCTTTCTTTTCCTGAACTGACCTTAATGAATTTTTTATCTCTTTCAATATATTGTTGGGTTGTTTCTTTAACTTTTTCCCTTTTTTCTTTTTCTGTCCATTTTGCAGTGCTCTTTGGGCATTCTCCTGTTGTTTGATGACTTCTGCAATATTTCGGGTTATTAGCTTTTTCTCTGGCAGAGGAGGTGGGGGCGGTGGTGGGGGAGGAGGTAGTAGTGACACGTGAGGAGGAGGAGGAGGAGGTGGCGGTGGGGGAGGAGGAGGAGGAGATGGGGCCGCGGGAGATGCAGGTCGACTTCTCACTGACTGGACTTTCTTAGGTAGTTTTGGAGATGACCAAGGAGAATGTCTTGGGGACGCATAAGGAGAAGAGCCGGGAGTTCCCCTCTGCCAGACTTTGGCTCTGAAGTTGCTTCCTCCGTCATAGCCCTCTTGTTGCTTTTGCTCCTGCATCCGTTTCTGCCTCTGTTTGTCCATATTTCTCGTCAGAATGCTCGTCATGCTCATTCTTGGTCCAGCAAGTTCAAAGTGATAGCCCAGCCTCACCAGCGTGGTGTTCTCCTTCAGCAGCTTGACGATCTCCATTTCCACCTGACTGCCCATGATGTGTCTCTGGTTGTGGAAGCGCAGCTCCGTCAGAACCGTGTTGTGCTGGAGCGCCCGCATGATGGCCAGGATCCCCTTCCCGGTGATGAAGTTGGACTCGATGTTGACGCTGGTGATGTGCTGGTTGACCTTCAGCATCTCGGCGATGGCGATGGCGGCTGCGTCGTCGGCGCGCGTATTGGCCAGGCTTAAGGTTTTCACGGCCGTGTTGTCCCTGAGCGCTTCGGCCAAGCGGGTCAGATTCGGCGTCGTGATGTTCTCGATGTTGTTCAGGTTGATCTCGGTGGTGTCCGGGTCGTTGTTCTTCACCCTCTCCAAAGTGTCCTCGATAACGGTAGGATTGCCGCAAGGGTGGATGGCAGTAGGAGACTCCGTGTTTCTGCCACTGTGGCCGTTCGTTAGATTTATGTTTTCTATTTGACTTTTAAATGTCTTTGGCTTAGGGCTATCGGAACGGCCCTGTACGCAATTCGGAGTTCCCTGACGGGCCTCCGGGACCTCAGGCTTCCTTTCTGCTTCCTCTTCTTCATCACTTTCTTCTTCTTCTTCTTCTTCCTCTTCCTCCTCCTCTTCCTCTTCAGTATAAACCTCTTCAGACACTTCACTATTGCTCTCCGTAAAGATCAGTTCTTCCTCGCTTTCTTTGTCTTCTTCTGTACCCTAAAGAAGGAAGGCAGGGATCAGGATTAAGCGATAGCTATTAATTTTATTTTTCATATTGTCCACAGCTCAGAAATGCTCAGAATTCAGTTGATAGTGATAACATAAGAAGACAATCATGAAGGCCTTGAATAATGTAACTAACCATTTAAACGGATTATGGCCAAGATTTTGGTGCTGATACATCCAATGTATAGGCTTTTCTCGAGGTTTGACCAAGAACCCATTTCTCAGACTCTTATCTCCTGACTCATTTACAATATACCAGATTGAATCATTCTTTAAAAACTGGCACTTTCGATCCTCTCCAAAACAAGCAAACAAGTCAAGAAAGAGAAAAGAAAAGAAAAGAAAAGAAATGGATATTGATAATGTAAAGGATGTGGTAGCAAGACTGAGTTTTAAGATCTGCAGATAAAATTTTGGAGAGGTTTTTGAGATCAAAATATGAACATTCTCTTTCCCATATCAGTTTAAATGAGATGTAAAAAGGTAGCAAGGATATTATGTTGCTTTTACTCCACTAGAATAGGGAGCGATTAATTTGTTTGTTTGGAAAACAAACTAGACTTGATTTTGATCACCAAGGCATTTTATCTGAAAATCAATATAAAGGACTTATTTAACAAAAATATTGCTCATAATAAAAATGTACTTCATTTATATAGTATTTTATGGCTTTCAAAGAACTTTCACATAGGACATTAGAAAACTGAGGGCTATAGTAACTTGCTCAAAAGTGATGAATACCATGTAATTCTTGTTCCAATATCTTGCTCACCATGCTATATTTTTTCATCGTATTATATCACTGGAATAGTGATTAATACTTTGAGAGATGAAAATATTACTCATGATCTCAAAAAAGTGATTTGTTTTCTATTTTTCTCAGTCCTTGGGGCAAAATCACCTTTCATGTTAACATATGTATATGTATGTGTGTACATATACATGTGTTATATGTGTATGTAAATATATTACCTCAAATGTCTTTTATAAAAACCAGGTACTCAGGACTAATGCATTTCCTTCTCATTAGTCTATATGGAAATCATAGAAAAAAAGATTTTCAGAAAGTTGGAGATATTTGACAAAATAAATTCTCAAATCCAAAAGTATGCTGAGGTTTTCTTTCGCAATTTTTTTGTTTTAATCCAGACCTATGATTTCATCAACATGTGGAACAGCTGATTAACAAAGAAACAAACAAGAGCACAGATTCAAGAAGTACAGAGATTTCTCCAAAGTCCTAGTTCAGTTTTATACTTCCAAAATTTAAATTTAAACTTAAAATTGTACTAAGACTTGGGACATCCTATATGTGATTTTAGAACTTTGCTTGAGACATTAGGGGATTAAGTATAGAGGCAACAAAGTTGCACAGTGGAGAAAATGCTGGGCTAGTAATAAGAAAAATTTGAATTCAAATCCAGCTTCAGATACTTAGTAGCTATGTGACCTTGAGCAAGTCACTTAAACTCTGCATGCCTTAATTTTCTCAACTGTAAAAAATGGAGATAATAACAGCACCTATCTTGCAGGGTTGTTGTGAGGATCAAAAGAGATAGCCTGTGTGAAGCTCTTAACACAATGGCAAGGCTCACAGTAAGGATACATGTTTTCTCCATTCTTTTCCAAGAGACTTGCTCCTAGCATGTGTCAGAGAGATGATTTAACAAAGGTCTTTTTGTTTCCAAACATAGAATTCTACCATCTTTTCAAATTGGTAAAAGTTTTCAGTTATTATGCTCAAAAACCTTAAATTCTTTATAGGGAAATGAGCAGGAATAAATTTTAAATCTGCCAAAATTTTCCCTAAATTTTTCTCTAAAAATGTCCTCATTCTGGATTCTTTAAAATGAGGTCAGATGTTTTCCTGGGAACACTCTCCTGATTTAAGGTTTATTGTATTCACAATCATAAAGGAATTACCTTTCCTGCCCTTATCTGAGCAGCAGGTACAGTTCTTGCACAACAAGGCTTCTATAACAATAGAATGGCAGAGCTTTGTCCCAAAGAATGGTGCATTATTACCACCTCTCTGCCTGTGGATGCAAGTCTCAACTACTTTTTATCTTTTGAGAAAAACTTTAGGCATTAACAATGAGGGAAATAAGTTTGACTGATATTCTATCCAATTCAATTTTATAAACATTAATTAAGCACCTTCTTTGTGCCAAGCATTAGATTAGAATAAAAAGGGATGGGTTATTAAAGAGATTTTATTGGCTATAACATTCAAGATACAGATATAGAATAAAGCACAAAAGGTGGATAACTTTCTGTTATCAAGAGAGGATTCATTAACAAATATTCACTGATTAAGTATAATGTGCAAAGCACTAGACTACAATATAGAAAGAAGAAGAAAGCATACTCCCAGTCCTATCAGAGATTGTAGTTGGTAGATATTTTGATGGCTACTCTACTGGGGTCCCAGGTTATTGTTAGGGACACAAGTAATACCATTGTCCAAGAAAGATTGAAATTCAGGCCAAAAACAATATAGAAAAATCTATACAAGCATGGTGGATGCAAGAATAAATCTTGCAAGATTGACAACATTCAAGATAAATTGGAGAAAGATGACATCCAGCTGTCATATAGTCAAAGATATTGCTGAAGATTCATCTTGGTCACTTGGAAAATAATAAATTTTTATTTTAACCATCATTTAATTATGGTAACTACTAGAGTAACAAAGGTACCATGCATTTAACAGCAATATTTTTTTTAGCAGTCTTATAATATGAGTCATAAAATACTGATCTCCAAAGTATTGAAGTTGAGGATCAGCAAAGAGTAATGGAAAGCAACATAGAGGGGCATGGACATATGCAATACATTACAAATGAAGCTTAGGTACAAGGAGCATAAAGACATGCATGATGGGAAAAGATGGGTTGTGATGTGGCAAGAACCAGTGATAACACATGGACAATCTAGATTGTTTCATTAGCATCTTTAGGAAGTCATGGCAATGCAACACCCTCACATGTTGGGGAGACTCCCTATGGTTAACTTATGGGAGAATGGGGATACAAATCAGACAGGAAAATCAGATGTGGCTAGGTGGCAATCTGTGTCATTGAAGAGAATATCTGTATTGATTAGAGCATAGATTCATTGGAATATTTTATTAACAAATAGAAAACAAATCAGTAAAAAAGAGAACTAAACAAGAAAAACATTTTAAAATTTACTTAAGGGAAATGATACAATATATGTTTATATGTATGTGTACATAAATATCTACTCATACTATGTATACTCATATATGTACATATAATACATATATCCATGTATATATGGATGTGTGTGTGTACACACATATATAAATATAGTCCTAGGAGGTTGGACACTGGGATTGGGGTTTTCATTCTGGCTTTGTCTTTTACAAGTTAATTTTTCCCCCTTCTAAAATAAGGGAGTAGATTAGGTAATCTCTAAGGTATTTTCCAGTTCTGTCAAATAGTTCAACATTAGGAATTGATATGATTTTATTAGTAGAAATGACTTTAAAAAAGAGAACTTGCCATCTGCTTTGCTGTTATACTCTAAAGGATCACTGGCCCTTATTAAGGACTATGAGACTTGTAGCTGAAACTTTGTATTGTCTCTCCATTTGGATGCATCCTCATCGAGAGCATGGCTTGACTTATTTTTTTATTTTTACACAAATTACTTATCACAGGACTGTGAAATAGTAAGTACTTAATAAATCTTTCTATCATTTATTCAAGTGGAGAGGACACTGAGTCAATTCTTTCAATTCCTAAAAGAAGAAATTGGCCTAAATGTTCTCAAAGGTCCCTTCTTATCTTAACTCCCATGATTCTGTGATTCTATACTGGTGGAGCCAATGATTTGTTAACTTTGTGCAACTACTGTTGATTTGATTTCTATGGCAAGGATTGGATTGGAGTGTGGGGAACGTTAAAACACTGTGATCTTCACCATAGTTCTATCACTTGGCCCATAGTTTGACATGTACTAAGTTATAGTATAGGCTTCAGGTAGGGCAGAGTTAGAAATGAGAATTCCAGGTGAAAGTGGGGCTATTGTGAGGGCAGCAATTTTAAGAGTAGCAGAAACCAAGATATAGATGAGCTAGTAAAGGACATTTGGAATTCTGCACCCATTTCTCAGCTTCATTTTGGCTGTCCTCACTTAAAATCTTCTACAAGATGCCATTTAATAAGCTAATCTATTGACAATACTGGTCTTAGGTACGTGCAGAAATGACCAAGAATAGATGTCAGGCTTGTCTTAAGATTAGTATAAGAATGCATTTTCCTAGAAAAAATATAATTAATGCCCTATATGTATATTTGTCAGTTGACCTATTAAGATACACACACACACACACACACACACACACACACACATTTTTAAACTTCATCTAAATTGGACCAGACATATAATATATATGCTAACAACTAATTTCCTCACTACCTTGGCTCCAGTTTGTTCATGGCTGATAGGAGGCAAAGATGCTATGCTTGAGAGTATCACTAACAAGGGGCAGGGGCAGGGAAAGAATCTGTCTGCATCCATTTTAAGCAGTAATGTCCTGGGCAGTGAGAACTAAAGGTAAACAGAATTTGCCCTATATAAACAAACACTTCCAAGAGAAATAACAGAATAAGAGTAGCCTTAATGATGAGAATAAATTAAAACCTGGATAATCATACAAGAAAAAAAATAATGCAGTTAACTTTTATACTGAATCATTTTGTAGCTCATTATTCAGCAGAGTTGAAGATCATTTAAGGGAGATGACTGTTACTTAGTACTTGTCAAGGGCTGACAAAAGGCTGGGAACAGTAGAGAACATAGAAGAAAAATGGCAGAATAAGTCACTATGTCTGATAGCCCCGAGCTATTTAAATGGTATCAAGTTCAAGCTGTTCTCTATGCCTGGAATGTCCTGCCTGCCCCTCCTCAACTGCTGAATTCCTACCCAGTTTTGAAAGCCCAACTTAATATCTATCTCCTTTGGAAGCTTTATAGTGGCAGTATGGTGTAATGGAAAGAGCACTGTATTCAGAATTGAATAGCAGGTTTGCGCCCTGGCCCAGGACTTAGGTAGGTGACTGAGGGCAAGACACTTTGTCTATGACTCATTTTTCTCATTTGAAAATGAGGATAATACTTAATTCTTTATATAACAGTTAGCAATATTCTTATCACACTCTCTAAAATGGTATCTATTTTTCCTCCCGAGTTCATATTTTTTGTTTTTGCACTTCTTTAATATATTCACCTGGAAATATTATCTCTAATTGTTATCTCTGTGAATATTCTCTCATCCATCCTAAACTATAAGTTTCTTGAGGAATGGCCCAGGTCTCATCTTCACTTTTCACTACTCTTCGTGCCAACACTGAAGAGACTAGGTATAACTGATGCCAGTTAAATTGTTGAATTGAATTAGGTGAATCAACTATGAGAGGACTTTGAATATACCAAATCTTAACTTCATTCTTGTTTGCAAAAGTCTTTTATCTCAAATATATTTGATATTCCTAAATTACTCTCCTTTGCTATAATGATTATATCTTCAATCACTTCAACAATTACTTTCCATGTCCCACATGACAGTAATAGACATTGTTTTTCTATGTGGATGTATTCTTTTTTATTATTGCCTGTTCTTCCATCTGTCCCCAAATCCCATAGATGTACTGTCTCCACCTTCCAAATCCCTCTATTACCATTCGCTATCCTTTTTAGTTCTCCTTTCCTCTGTGACTTACTGGGGAAATGATTTGGCATAGTGTCCTAGTTGAGATATTTATTTTTGGATTTCTTTTTCTCATATTGTTATGTATGTCAAAGAATGTTTATAGATTATACATATAAGGAGATATTTCATACTAGTGATGGTCTGGGGATAGGGTTGCTTCTAGCTTCTATTAGTAGGTTTCCTCTTTTTCACATCCTCAATATCAACTCAACTACTTCTTGTTTCATCATTATAGCTTTGTTTCTTTGGACTCTGAAGGTGAAGACCTTTAAAAATCCTTAAGTTATAATTGTTCTATTCAAAACTGACTTCAGTTATAACTAGGCCCTCTTTGCACAGAGGGGTTGACAATCAATTTAGAACAGGACTGATAAAGGATAGGACTAAGAAAGGGGCAACCCAAGAGAAGGAAGATACTAGGAAAATGGAAAGGAGCTACAGATCACAGAAAGTAAGACTACACAGCAAAACTTTGTCTTTTTCCACTAGTACCCAGCCTGGTACCCAGCCTGTGTATACCATTTCTGGTATACAGAAATATATAGTCTGGCAGACTACTAGTGCCATAGGTTGTCTGTCTTTGTCCTAAAGAGTTAATTCAGTTTCATGTCAGGGTATCCTCAGTCAGTAGGGTCAATGCACTCTGTAACTGTCCCTAAGTAAGTGTGATGTACTATACTTAGAGACTGACCAGCTATTGTTGCCTGTCACTCTTGATACAGCTACCAAAGGACTTTCCTCTCCAGATCTGTTAATTCCTAATGCTTCAAAGAACATACTAGTCTGATAACTAAGGTCACCATCTCCTCTTCCCTCCCAGCACTTTGGCTGTTTTTTCACATGTGATGACAGACATAGCAATAGTCCTTTGACTATTAAATTTGAGGGTTTTTTTTTTTTTCTGGTGTTAGGGATGAATTTGCATACACACACCCACTTCTCTAGCCCTCTTGGGCCAAGGAATCAGCTGGCTAGAGTTTGAAAAGCAATTGGAGTAGAGCACACAGGCTCAGACAGGGATCAAAGCTGTGACTGTGGTAGTCTCATGAGCACACTGCTGCCCAGTTAAGCTAAAGCCCCCTTGTTACTGTTGTTTAGTGTGACCAACTCTACATGACCCATAAACATTTATTTGCCCATGGAGTTTTCTTGGCAAAGATATTGGAGTGATTTGCCATTTCCTTTCCCAATGTGTCTATTATTATTATTATTATTTTTATAGATGAGAAACTGAGGCAAATAGGGGTTGTGTCTTGCCCAGGGTCACATAGCTACTAATTTCTGAGGCTGAATTTGAACTCAGATCTTTGAACTCCAGGCCTTATGCTCTCTGTACTACATGAAGCAGATGCTCTAAAAGCCACTGGCTCCACCAAAACCATGATGGCAATCAGCTATATGTCAGTAAAGACAGCCCTAGTACTTGCCTGTTCTTTCCAGTCTCTTCCTAAGGAGTTTACATTCTTTGGCTATTTATTTGCATGCTGAAGTTCTGGGAGTGGTCTTAGAGCAGAGCAAGCCAGCCTCACCCCTACCCTGGCAGTAGCCAGAAGGGCCTTAGGCTAAGCCAGTACTGCCATGGTTGAATTCTCAACAGCCTCTTGATGTATTGCAACAGATGTGCCTTGTACATATCTTCTCATTTATTCAGTACACCCGAATGTGGATATTATCTAACAGTCACTCTATTAGTACACTGGCGGGCTGACTGTTGGCTCCAAGTCATTTGGTTTTTATATCACTCTGACTGAGCTCTTTTCCCGTAGGAAACATAGAGTGGGATAGCATTGGGGATTACCTTGCCTAGCTAGCCCTTTCATCTTCCAAGTGAGGACATTGAAATGTCGATAAACTTCATTAAATGACTTTCCCAAGATCTGACAGTTGGTTAAACAGGCTCAGGACAAAAACCAAGACACCCTTTCCAATACAGCTCACTGCCTAACCTATGCTTGTCTACATATTCAAGAGTCATTTCTATATGTTCCCTGTAGTTATTGCCCCTCCTATTTTCCCATGAACATGTCCCTCTGATCTTGCTTGTAAAGGCCTGTTTTACCACCTTGAAATTCAAGTATACTGGTCAGAACTATCCTCAGTCCTTTGCCTTGTAAATAATGAACATATTTCTGGGTTCTCAGGCAATGTCTGAGAAAAAAAAAATTGCCATATGACTACCATTATTATCTCTTCATCTGAAGAAGCTATTCAATTAACCAGACTCATAAAGAGGCATTTTCTGATGTGAATAATTTATGGGCTTATAATTCTATGGCTAGAATATTAAAAAAAAAATCTTAGCATGATTTAGTTGAATAGTACTTTTTCCAACTCAAGCTAGCTTTTTTAATATAAGGAACAGAATCCCTGTCTTGATTCTTCCAGGAACTGAGCATATTACATCCTTGTTTCAATCTAAAAGATTTTCCAGTCTCTGAGAAACATAAGGTGACAAGGAAAGAATTGATATAAATGGAAGAGTCTGAGGAGAAAAAAAAAAAAGTATAGTGGAGAGTGCATGCTGTGAGCTCCTACCTTATCACACTCCCCTAGCCTCTCTTTCTCCAGAAGCTTTTTGGTCTCTTTCTCCCAGTAGGCCATCAGTGCCTCTCTGCTGAACGTCCCAGTAGGGGTTTTTTCGGTCAGGCTCTTTTGCCTTAGTCCCACTGGTAGGTTCCTATTGGGCTCAATATCTTCCAGCTCCCTCTCTAGCTCTTTGAGCTCCTCAGCTGTGAGTGAAGCCAGGAGCTCATCCTCGTCGATGGATTCATATTTGCTCAGTTCTCTTCTGTAGCCAAAGGTAGACATGGTCCCTGGTTTGTCAGATCAATAGAAAGGTGGAAGAATCGGGCATACAAGAAGCCAGAAACAGGCAGGGACCCGGGCCGGCAGGCTGGCAGGCAGGCTGTCTGGCTTCTTTGGTCAGCAACTGGTTCTGAGTGGTTGCGATATCCTTTTAAGAGTAGTGATACAGGGTTATGACAATGCAGAGAGGGGTGAAAGCATAGGCTGTTTTAAGCATCAGACGTCAGCCAGACATTTGAACACAAAGAATGTCTCATCAGTGGTGGTTGGAAGTCTTGAAACCCGGGTGTGTTGGGGGATTATTGACATAATGACCAATGCCATATTTAACTCAGTCTACTAGTAAAGACACTATACTTACTCATCTATCGAACAGAATGAGAAAATACATATTAAGAGAAGGGGAACGGAGTTCTGACTTTGTTCTCAATTGTGAGGAAGAAATTTTTACACACAGGAAATTTTTCACAACAGGAAAGGCTTTTTAAATGTCGTCTTAAAGGTGTGTGTGTGAAAATGACCTTCCTTTGTTCACAATAATCTCGGGAGAGCCGTTCTAGGTCCCCTCTGTTTTCACTGACAGTTTTGATATCAGTTTCACTGGACAGTTTGATGTGTTTTCAATCTAGGTTCTCCTTAAGGGACTTCTAATTAAGAGCATTTCTTCAACAAAATTCCAAAGCATGGCTATTACTAAAATTACAATGTTCATTTCAAAGTGACTTTATAATGCCAGAAGGACTGAGGGGAACCGTTCTTCCAGATCCGTGATTTTAAAAAATTAGAAAATTCCCAGAGAGGAAATTCCCTTCGCCAAAGTGGATCGGCACTTAAAGGGCAATTTAAAATTTTAGAGAATTGCCTAGGGCTTTGAGAGGTTAAGTGATTTGTCCGGTGTTATACAACGAGTATGGGTAAAATATAGTTCGTAAACCCAGGTCTCCTCAACTCCAGTTCCTTATTCATGGCATATATCTGCCTCTCCTCTAAGTGACTTTATACATATTGAAAAGAATGAGGACTCCTTTCTGCTGTGAAAATTACAAAGAAAATTTAATATTTTTGTCCAGATCTGTGTAAGGAACTCCTGGTACGGAGTCTTCCTCCATCAGATTTAAAATCTGAGAAAGTTGTTGGGGGCCCTGCAAGGTTAAGTAATCTGCTCATGGCCACGCGTCAGAGACCGGGTAAGTTTTCCTGACTCCCCGCCTGATCTTGTATGACCTGGGAGTATGATGTTTGGGTGGAATCCCCAAAAGCTTGAAATGCAATGCTGCGATGAGAAGCATTCCAAAGTAGTTGAATTAGTCCATGTTAAAGTAGCGCTAAATCGCTTTTTTTTTTATACTTTTGTGGTAGGATTGCAGTTTTCTGACACAACTTTTCACCCCAACAACCTTCTCACTAAACTTAACCCCACCCCCTCCAACAACTTCCAACCACCCCAGCTTGTTCTCAGGTCACGTGAAAGTTCTTTCCGCAAAATCTGATTGGCTTCAGCTTCTCTGACGCACTTCCGGCCCAGGAGCCAATAGAAAGCCTAGAAAGGTAGGGCCCCCTCCCCCCGGCTCGACAACTTGGTGGATGCACCTTGACGCCTGGCTGGGCAGCCGTGGGCAGCCATGTTCCGGGTGAAAGGCGAGAGGGACTGCGTGGACGCAAGATAAGTGCCTTCTCATCCTTGCTCTGGGACCTTGCAGTATTAAAGCAAAATAAATCTCTTCTCTTGTTCAATTTTCAGTGATTCAGGAATACCTAGCAAGTGAACCTGAACCTCCGGCTTCAGCCATGCTTACAACATCCTTATAACGAGTTTCCCTTGAGTTCCCAATTGACGTCACAAATAAAGGAGATCTCTACTAGAAATCTACTAGTTTTAGATGAATGACTCCATGCGAGCCTTGTTTGCCTCACTTTAGCCACTTACTTTGTTTATTTTATAATTTTGGAAAGTTCTTTTGTTCTTCCTCCTGTAAGAGGACCATGACGTCAAGGAGGTGACATCATGACGTCAAGGAGGTGACGTCATGACATTCAAGTAAATCGGTTTTAAGTGAGGCAGCGCTGTGCCAAGTCACCTGCCTCACTTTCCCCTCCAGAGACATCAGGGTCCAGTGGCCAAATATAGGTCAGATAGACCTGGATGCAGTAGGAAACCTTGGCCTTTTTAAACTAAGTTTTGTTTGTATTTTAGGCATTAAAAAATATGCTTGAAGCCAGATTTGTAATCAAGTCTCCAACTTCTAAAACTGGTTATATGAGGTCTTATAAATGAATGTGGGGGGGAGGTCCTGAAATTATGATTTATTATCGGTAAATGTTTGATTTGTTTATCTATTTTGTATACACATATAACCGGAGTCATGTAAAAATTTCTCAGGTGAAAAAAGGTTGTGGATGGAAAATGTCTAAGAAACCCCTGTGTAGTTCATCATCCTGATACAAGATGGCAGCTAGTACAAGTTTTCAGGTACATATGTATTGTGTAATTTTTATTAAATTTCCATGAAGTTTGTTACATGAACAAAAATTAGAAATAATGATATTTCACAAAAGTTGTAAAAAAAAAATTAATAGAAAACAGAAGGATTGAAATTATTTGTAGTTAAATTATCTTTCACAGAACATTTCTCTTTCATTGGGAAATTAACCTGATTTATAGTTAAAAGGAACATGCAGATTCTCTACTTGTAGTTTGGGAACAGTTAAAAAGTTAAATTTATAATCCTTTGATTTGAGGAATGATATTTATATTTATGGTTTTATGCTTCTTTGACCTCTAATTTTTTACTACTTGCCTACTATTTCTCAACCTGTGTGGCTTTTGATATGACTCTTCTCCTACTACATATTATGTTACCATATTTACTTAGCAAAGTCAGTGTGAAAGTTACTCAATTCCCAAAAGATCTCTCAAACTACCATGCCTTTAACAACAGCAGGACTCTTCAATCTTTTATGGAGACTGAATGACTGAATTAGATAAAAATTTTCAGATGTTCCAAAATTGACTTATTTCAAAGATTTTTTTTAATGACCATTTATAAAATGTCTTAAATTGAATTTTGTTAACTTAAAAAAAAATTCCATGTATTTTAGTATAATTGATTTTTTGCAGTCTTATTTATTTCATTTTGCATATTTAAAAATATTCATCTGAGAAGGGATCACTCAATTTTACTAGGCTGGCAACCATTTGCCACTAGGACACTAGAAAAAGATATAAAAAAACCATGATTTAGAGGCCTCATTAGTTCTCATTCCCTTTCCCTCTCCACTGCCCCAAACCAATGTTTTATGGGGTTTCTAGGTTTGCCTCGTTTGCTGTGTTTTGCTTGTAGAACACAACTGATTTTTTTTTCTATATAAATTGATAATACAATTATCAGAATATTTAGTATTATACCATGTGTATGGATTTTTGTTTGTTTTTTTTGTTTGTTTTTTATGTTTTAATGTTCTTGCTTTTTTGGTTTGGACCTGTGTTTTCATTTCTACTACTGCAATCAATTATATTCTATATTCTTAAACAATTCTCTGGGAACATTGAAAGGTGACATAATTTGTGAATGGCCAAAAAAAAGCTAAAATGTACCGCAGATAAATCCAGCCTCAGGCATTTACTGCTTACTAGCTGTGTGACTCTGGGCAAGTCACTTAATCCTAATTTCCTTTTTAAAAAGTAAACTTCAATCTGTATTAAGACATAATCAGTTCTTTCTCAGAGTATGGATAGCATTTTTTTTTTATCATAAGTCCTTCAAATTAGTCTTGGATCATTATATTGCTGAGAATGGCAAAGTCATTCACAATTGATCATCCTACAACATTGCTATTAATTTTTACACAATACATTTCATTTTACAAGAGCTCATGGAGGACTTTCCAGGTTTTTCTGAGAGCATATTGCTCATCATGTTTTTTAGAACAATTCTATTCCATCATAATCACTTACCACAATTTATTCAGCCATTCCCCAATTGATGGGCATCCTCTCAATTTCCAATTCTCTTTAGGGAGTTTATTTTAGAGAAAAAGTTATGAATGCAATCATGATTGATTTAAGCCTACAGTCAGGAAAATTCCTAACATTTAGGCAGAGATTTAACCCTTTGCCAAAATCAGTCACTTAATAAACATTTATTTTATTATCCAGGCATTGTGCTAAACATCTACATTTACATTTATATCTACTTAGTTTTCTAGAGTATATTCTAGTATCTGTAAATAGACAAGTACTAGAAGGGGAAGTAGGAAAAGTGTAGAACTTTGGAACTTTCTCTAATACTTGAATAGCACACCATCCCATGTCTTCTACTCTGTGGTACCCTATAAAGCCAAAGGTTCTCTTTAGAGTCTTCCTTTTCTGACACAACTCAGCTCTACTTCCTATTTCTCCTTTGATTGGTCACCCCAGGGCTTCTAGTTCTTATCTCAGTTCTATTATAACTGTTCTTTCCTCTCTGGAATCCTTACCCTTAGAATCTTTTTTTGGTTTGCCTTTTATACAGATGTTTTAGGGTTGACAAAATGTTTCACATGACTTTGATTGAATGTGGTATACAGTGCCCTAATTCATATTGATTGATTCAATCAAGACATGTTTATATCTAATAAAGAGAATTACTTTTAATTGGGTGGGATAATAAATAGAACTTCACCCTCACACTCTATCATAAAGATATTAAAGAAATGCAAAATAAATTTCTATGTGAGGTTCGTAGTTGAAGATTATACTAATATCAGGTATCAAGGAAGGCTTCATAAAGGAAATGGTATTTGATATCAGCTTTATAGGATAAGTTGACAATTGGGGATGGCTAAACAAATTGTGTTACATGAATGTAATAGAATATTAGTGCACCATAAGAAGCACTAAATGTGAATATGAAAAATTCAAGGAAGAATGGAAAGACATGTGAATTAATAGCACAAAATGAGCACAACTAGGAAAATAATAGACAAAATAATTGTAATGTAAAGGAAAAGAACAATAAAACAAATTGAATGTTATGTAACAAAAATGACCAGTTTTGGAACTGGAGAAGAGCTGAGAAAATACCATTCTCATGGTAGGGGATAGAGAAGACTGCATATACTGTCAGGTTTAGTTTTGTTAAACTGATTTTTTTCTTTCTTAATTTGTGTCACAAGGGATTGCTTGTGAGTCAGGGGAGGCGCGAAGAAATATTGGGAAATGAATGTGGATGTACATTCATTTGATTGTACATTTGATGTACATTCATGTGATATACCACAGAAGCCATCAATAAAAATATATCTTTTTAAGAAAAAAACATTTAATTTGTAGAAATTCAGCAGGCAAAAAAAGAGGAAGGAGATATCATATTTTTAAAAGCACTTTGTAAAAGTAAGTATTATATAAAGGAATATATTATATATGTATATTTTTAAAAAGTATTAAGCATTTATTACATGCCAAGCACTATACTATTTAATTTTATAATTAAATTTATCAGACACTTCTTTCCTTATCCATTGCACTCATGCTTCATGAGGCACCTACTTGCTGAAAGGGCAATTACTTAGGTTGCTCCCCCTCCTCTAATGTGACTTTGATCTCATGGTATTGAGCAGAACTTCTTAAACTTTTTCTACTCATGACCCTTTTTCTCCCAAGAAATTTTTACATGAACCCAAGTACATAAAATGAAACATTTACTGATAATAACTCATAATTTTGTGACCCTCACATTCAGTTATGAAACCCTATATGCCACAGTTTATGAAGGTAGGTTAGAGAACATAAGAGTCCCTGAAAGATATATTCTTTTGTTTTTAATACAATAGCTCATGAATTGCTGGGAGAAAATCTGTTTAACAGAGAGAATGGGGAGACATCCTCTCAAAGTTTTTTTTGTGGGACTCAAAAGGTTTAGTTGCATAAATGTATTGATTATATATATTTAGGTTCACAGAAATTTAAATTTCCTAGTTTCAGTTTTAAACTATATATCTTTTTTTTCTTTCTCAATTTTTTAAAAAGCAAGTCATAAACTTTTTCTAGGTATTGAGAATGAGTCTAATTTGATAGAGTCTTGACATACCTACCCATTTAAAATGATATGTTTTAGTACAACTCCTAAGGAAGTCCAGATTCCTGCCTTACTCGAGACACTCTGGGGGGATTTCAGGGAAAGGTCAAACTCCAAATCTGAGAACACCCAAGTAGTACCATCCTCTTACCAAGCCTTCACTATCAGGCAGGACTTAGTAACCAAGAAAGTCTACTAAAAATGCCAGCTGGATATTCTGAGTGTGAGGAAATCCTTTCTACCCCATACATCTAAGAGAGCCTCAGCTAAGTCTAACACTAAGTAAATGTGGAATGGGTCAATCCATAGATCCTGATTAGCTTCCCTTTTTGGTTTTAATTGATCACATGGGAGTTTGGGGCCATTTTTCCATAGGGTAACCTAGGTTTGACATTCTGGCATAATATGGCAAGCCTTATGGTCCTCATGCCATCCTGTGTCCATAGTGGTAAGGGTAGGTGGAAACAATACTATTTCAGTTTTCTTTTTTCTATGTTGACTTAAGTGATTCCACTGAACTTTTCTTTAAAAAAAAAAATACATATATATATATATATGTATATATGTATATATATATATATATATATATTCATTACCCTCTGACCTAACACATTTTCCTTTCCTTAAATCCAGAATTTGTTTGAAGGCTTCTATGAATTTTGGAGATAGGAGGAATTTTTGTTTAAGGACTGAAAACAAAAACTCAAGGGACCTTAGTATTCTCATTAGTCTGTAGTTTATAGTTTCCTACAGAGACTTAGAAAGGAAAAGTGTCAACAGAATCTTAGGAACAGTTCTATTATTCTCTTAGGCTGATAGTTTATTTTTGTCTGAAAATAAAAATACTGGATTTACATCTCCAAAAATATGCTGGATAAGAAACTCATTCCTGCATTTAATATTACTTTGAACTACTCTAGGGGAAAAATGGATCCAAATAACTAACTATATTAGAATGTACCATGAATGAAAATAAGGTCCATGAAAAGAAATTAAAATTTCCTTCTTTTTCTTCCTTCCTTCCTTCCTTCCTTCCTTCCTTCCTTCCTTCCTTCCTTCCTTCCTTCCTTCTTTCCTTTCTCCTTTTTTTCCTCCTTTCCTTCCTTTCATCCCTCTTTCTTTTCTTCCTTCCTTTCATGGAGGCAATTGGGGATTCTTTTTCAAATCAATCCAAAATTTCTGTCCCCAAAGGATTATTGGAAGGAAATCATAAATACCAAGATGATGGGATGACCTTCTATCTCTCTGAGTTCCACCTCTTTCTATGGACCAGGCCTGACTAGAAAGTATGGATCATTATGGGATTTTTTTTCCCTCATTCAGAATCGTGTATCAAGTCTTTCTAGCACATTCCACTTCTTCCCCGAATTTGCTGTTTCCTGAAAGCTTAATTACATGATTTTGGCATAATAGAGTTGACTCTCCCTAGGAACAGAGAAAACATTCTTAACTATATGCAGTAATTAGCCTTGGTTTAAAATCAATTAAAGAATACATACATATTAAAAATATAATATTGAGCGACAATTAAAGTATGTGTCACAAAACATCTGAAACCTGGCTGTGCCCCACAGTCTCACTTAAAGTACTACAATTCCTACAGTACATAGTATTGGGTGGGGACCCGAAAATTCTAGGAAATGCACAATTTAAAGTTGCTTTTTCCTCTTCTGCTTCTTCAGCTTCTACTAGTGGTCAAAGAAGTTTGGATAATACAGTTTAGGTCCCAGTTGATTGGTGGCTTATACATTCAGTAGATCTAGGCTTTAGCCAAAAATTAAAGCTTCTCACAGGATGGAATATGCAATGAATGCATGTATGAGCAGTGACTTCCAAAAGTCACTGTTTTTAGGGTCCTGTCACTGGCAGAGATGGCCACAGAGCATGGGCCCGGGGAAGGGTACACAAATGTAATGTCTGGGCCTTGGGATCAGCCCAAGGCTTTGGGTTTAGTTGAAGAGTGAAGTTGAAGGAGGCAGGAGAGCCACTGAGTGGCTGGTCAAAGATGGAGTCTGGCCTCTGGAGTCTGGAGCCTGAAGTCTTCTCTGTGGCTGAGATCACCGACCAAGGGAGCCCTCTGTCTCTGGGTCTCCCTTAAATACCCCAGCTCTACTACATCACCACACCACACTGGGCATGTGCAGCTGTAGAATGTCACATCACCACATTACCCTGAGTATATGCCAACCAGATTGACCACATCATTACATGACATCAAGTATGTGTTTAGAGAACCTCCATCTCAGATGGAGTTGGTACTTAACTACAAGCACCCTCTGTCCTGCAGCTCTCTTGGGCCTTTGAGATTCTGTGTAAGCAGGGGACAATCAAAAACACAGAGCTCCACGTGGCAGAGGGGCAGAGACAGGTAACCTCCCTCTTAGGTGTTACACAACAGCACTGTTTTTAAAAGCTGATTAAAAATTAAGGAATGGGTGAACAAATGATGGTTTATAAACGTAATTGAAGAGTACTTTTTTTTTAAATAAAAAATAACAAGTAGGAAGAATTTAGAGAAACATAGAATAACATTTATTCAACTGTTATAGGGATTAGAACAAAACTTGTCATTTCATTGGTAAGAGGTAACTCCCAGGTGAGGAAACTTCCTTTGTCAGAGCACCTTCTTTACTATTTGAATTCTTGGAGAGTTGCTTAGGTCACACAACTGGTATGAATTATAGCATGTAAACTCAGATCTTGGTTTCAAGACTAGCTATCTATTCGTTTTTATCAAACCTCCTTTTTTTCAAAATATAAGAAAACAGTTAAAGAAACAATAAAGGTAATGATTAAAATTATATAAATTTCACAGGAAAAAGAAATGAAATTGGTCAATTATAATAGTCAATGCTAATGCTTCCATACTGCCAGAGTTAAAGAATACACTTCTTTTTTCTATTAATAAAATTTAACTGTTGAGGAACATTCATATTCTCTAGAGGCCAGGGAGGGAGATTTGGAGGGAAATCTGTTGTGTTAAAATAAAATGTATCAATTTTTTAAAAAGAATACCAAAGAATTGGGTAAATATTAATCACAATGGGACAATAGATAGAATGCTAGGCCTGGTGTCAGGGAGGCCCGAATTCAAATCCAGCTTAAGATACTGTGTTCTCCTGAGCAAATCGCTTAACTCAGACAGCCTTAGTTTTTTCATCTATTTCCCAGGGTCGTGAGGCCCAAATGAAATATCTGTTAAGCACTGAGCACAGTGCCTGAGACATAATAGATGTTTAATAAATGCTTGTTTTATTCCCCATGGTCCCAGTCACTCGAGGTAAAATGGATGACTCGTTCATCACATCCAGTAAAAGATCATGTTCTAACAGAGAAGCCCTCAGAGCCTCCTCCCCTCTGAGACCATGTGGTCCTGAGAAATGGGCCTCAGTCCTTGGCCTTTTCATTTCTTTTCTGTCATGGGTAAAGGGAGTGGAATCTCTTACTTTGGAAGGTTTGAAGGGTTTGGACCATAAGACAAAGGCACCTGAGGCAGAATCCATACCAGGTTTTATAGGCACAAAAAATATCAATTCCTTAAGAAGAAGGGGACAATTTTTGGAAGTGATCTTTGGGACCCTAGGCTACTAGTAGTAGCTGAGACAAGGACTCATTGAGCAGAGATAACACCTTTTGATATGAACCAGAAGCCATGATGCTGTGTAGAAACTGAGCTACAGTTAAAGCTTATTCTTCTAGAGAATGGTAGGGTAAGGGAGAGTGTGTCCCTTGAAATATTGTGAAGGAATATGTTTATCTATTTGTTCTTGCTGTGTCTTTGATGTAAGTATCTCTTTGTTAATGAGAAAACAACCTTTGGTAGTTAAATGGATAGGAAAGGGCTGTTAGTTATAGGGGAACTAGCTGGTGGGTACTTGAAGTGATACATTAAAAAGAAGAGATATCTTTTTTAAATAATAGCTTTTCATTTTCAAAACACATGCAACAATAGTTTTCAAACTTCACCCCTGCAAAAGCTTATGTTCCAGATTTTTCTTCCCTCCTTCTCCCGTCCCTCTCCTAGTAATCCAATACATGTTAAACATGTGCAATTTTTCTAAACACATTTCCACAATTATCATTCTGCACAAGAAAAATCTGATCAAAAAATGAGAAAAAAAAAAAAAGATGCAAATACTATGTTGTAATCCACACCCAGTCCCCACAACCTTCTTTCTCTCTATGTGCAGATGGCTCTCTTCATCACAAGTCTGTTGGGACTATTCTGAATCACCTCGCTGTTGAAAAGAACCATGTCCATCAGAATTGATCATCATATAATCTTGTTGTTGCTGTGTACAACAATCTCCTCATTCTGCTCATTTCACTTATTATTAGTTCATGTAAATCTTTCCAGACCTCTCTGAAATCATCCTGCTGGTCATTTCTTATAGAACAATAATATTCCATAACATTTATATCCCTTAACTTATTCAGCCATTTCCCAACTGGAGATGGATGGGATAATGGATGGGATGGAGTGGATGATAGGCATCCACTTAGTTTCCAGTTCCTTGCCACTACAAAGAGGTCTGCCACAAACATTTTTGCACATGTGGATCTTTTTCCCTTTAAGATCTTTATGGGATTTAGCGAAGTACTAACACTGCTGGGTCAAAGGGTATGCTCAGTTTGATAACTTTTTGAACACAGTTCCAAATTGCTCTCCAGAATAGCTGGATCCGTTCACAACTTCACCAACAATGTATCAGTGTCCCAGTTTTCCCACATGTCCAACATTCGTCATTATCTTTTCCTGTCATCTTAGCCAATCTGACAGGTGTGTAGTGATACCTCAGAGTTGTTTTAATTTGCTCTGATCAATTGTGATTTAGAACATTTTTTCATATGATTAGAAATGGTTTTAATTTCTTCATTTGAAAATTGCTATTCATCTCTGACCACTTATTAATTGGAGAATGATTTATATTCTTATACATTTGAGTCAATTCTCTATATATTTTAGCAATGAGGCCTTTATCAGAAGCCTTGGGTATAAAAATTTTTCCCCAATTTTCTGCTTCCCTTCTAATCTTGAGTGCCTTTTTATTATAAAATTTTTTTATTTAATATAATCAAAATTATCCATTTTGCATTTCATAATGTTCTCTAGTTTTTCTTTGGTCATAAATTCCTTCCTAAGAGAGATCTTAAATTCTCAGAATCACTGGAACCCCAAAGATCAGATGTAATAGCCTGAGTCTGGAAAGCATATATGTTATACAAGTATTATTATTCCCAATTTACAGATATGAAAATTGAGGCTTTGAGAGATGAGCATGTTCGGTCTTATCACAACAAATATCATTTATTTGATAGCCAAAAATATGTAGTTCTATTTATGAAAAATAGAATATGTGAAAGTATATTATCTGAATTTCTTGTAAGTGAAGTTTTGCCTGGCTAAATTGAAAGAGCTGAAAGTTTCATTCTTTTCAGGAACTAGTTCAATAACAGTCTCTTATTGGTTGTAGTTATTTGAAGTGTTCCTTATCAACAATTTGGATGAATATTGTTTTTGGAAGAATGACTAGATGGATAGAGCATTAGAAAAAGTATACTTTTCTCCCTTAGATGCCACTGTCCTCAAGGTCATAGTATTTTTCAAATTATGGAAACAACTGTCATGAGTCATTGGGAAAGCAGTGAATAAAAATTAAATTGATGACAATTTGATAAGTTTGGATGTTTCTGTAAGAGCGGAGATGAAAAAGTGAATTCCTTAGCAGAGCAGAAGATAAGCAGCCTTGATGTTCCTGTGTCATAGTTAGGTGATCATAAAGAACTATTTCTAGTTGTGTAGTGTCAACAAATAATGATCATTAATGTGATCAGTTTGAAGATATTAACAGAGGAAAAGTGGCTGCATAACCTAAGTCCCACTCCCAAATTAAAAAAAACAACCAAAATTTTACCATCCATTTTGTGAGATAAGACAGAATGCTAGAAAAATAACTACAATGTCTTAGGGTTGAGTTCTTTCCTCTCTCCTTCCCTTCCTCCCTCGCTTCCTCCCTTCCCTTCCCTTCCCTTCTTCCCTTAATTCCTCCTTCCCTCCCTCTCTCCCTCCCTCCATCCATCCATCCATCCATCCTTCCTTCCTTCCCTGCTTCCCTGCTTCTTTCCCTCCCTCCCTCCTTCCCTCCATTTCTCCCTTCCTTCCTTCCTGCCTTCCTTCCTGCCTTCCTTCCTTCCTGCCTTCCTTCCTACCTTCCTTCCTACCTTCCTTCCTACCTTCCTTCCTGCCTTCCTTCCTACCTTCCTTCCTACCTTCCTTCCTGCCTTCCTTCCTACCTTCCTTCCTACCTTCCTTCCTACTTTCCTTCCTGCCTTCCTTCCTTCCTTTCCTCCCTCCTTCCTTCCTTCTTTCTTTCCTTCCCTCCTTCTTCTCCCCTCCTTCCTTTTTTCCTTCCTTCCCTCCATCTCCCCCCCCCCTTTTTTTTGCTGAGGCAATTGAGGTTAGGTGACTTGCCCAAGGTCATACAGCTAGGAAGTCTCCCCCCTTTTTTTAAACCTAAGTTCACATTTCCATTTTCATAATAGAAGTCAGTAGAACTGACCTATCCCTCAAGCTTTCAGTTCTCTCTCTTCCATAATCCTCTGTTCTCTTTTGCCCCTACAAGCTTCTGAATGTTCAGCTTTTCAATCTCAGTTCTAGTCTCCCTGGACTCTCTACTCCTTCTTTGCACCCTTCTTTACCTCTCTAGAAAGCAGAACTAGTCAAGACATTGGATCCTAAACGCTCTTCATTTTGGCTCTGTAAATCACATATATTAGAAAAACTAATTGCAAAAATCAATCACAAATTACCAAAAAAAAAAAAAAAACACTGAAAAGTTGGATATTAAGTAACACAAAGAGACTAATGAAAGCAGATATTTTTGCATAGATTTAGGAGCCAAAAGGAATGAAAGAGGCAACATGCTGTTTGCTGTCCTTGAAAATTATGAATCATCATCTACTTTTAATGGTGTTATCAACAGACCCAATGGGATAAATCATGTGTTGCAGACATAAGAACGAAGGACTCTGCTTTTCTCTGTGCCAACTGATTTCATTGTTCAGTTGGGCTACCAGGCAATGTTGTAAACATGGGATCACATGTCACTAAGGAACATTTTCCTTCCATCCTGGATGAATACAAAAATCAGTTCACCATAAAATGAGATAATATCTTGCTAAAAGACAGCATGTGGAATAAATGCCTTTTCATGGTTCTTTAAACCTCTGCAGTTTCATAATTGATTCCTAAGTAGAAAGATTAAGTTTCACTCTAGACAGGGAGTTTAACTTGGACTCCCAGACTTACCATATTAGATAATTAATGCTTCCATAGCTTCCCTCTTCTCTTATTAAAATTTACTCTAGGAAAGGGTCTAGAAAAGGAAAGATCTTTGCACCTGGGTCCCTAGTACTTTTCTCTTGGTACCTCATCTTAAATTGTAGAATGAAGGGCTTTGTTACCCCTTCAAAAAATTTCAGACTGTATGGAATAGTTGGGTCCAGTACTATGATGAGGAAGACTTTTCTATGACCTAAAATCATATTAATGAGGCAGTCATCTATTTTGGCTGTAAACCCCAGACACTGTAGTTCAGTTTCAATTTTACTGGTTATTATGGACATCAAGTGAGTCATATTTGGCTCCATTGGCACAACAGCTGCTGAAGACTAGGTTCAAGTTGATGGTAAACAAAGACAATGATTGCTTGAGGATCAATTTCCTCTGATTATCTGGGGTGCATTATGGGGCAGAGAGTTCAAGGCCAAATACAACCACTTTCAGAATTTATACAAATCTACAAATTTGCTCTAAAGTCCAAGCAACTCTTGTTACTCCTCAGATGGGAATAGTAGCTAACCTTTATATAGTGCTTTAAGATTTTGCAAAATGTAAATCACTGTTGATCAGAGAAATGCAAATTAAAACAATTCTGAGGTACTACCTTATACTTCTCAAATTGGCTAAGATGACAGGAAAGGGTAATGATAAATGTTGGAGGGGATGTGGGAACACTGGGACACTGATGCATTGTTGGTGGAATTGTGAAATAATCCAACGGTTTCAGAGAGCAATCTGAAATTATGCCCAAAAGACTATCAAATTGCATATCCTTTGACCCAGTAGTGTCATTACTGGGTCTGTATCCCAAGGAAATCATAAAGGAGGGAAAAGAACCCACATGTGCAAAAATGTTTGTAGCAGCTCTTTTTGTGGTAGCAAAGAATTGGAAAATGAATACATGTCCATCAATTGGAGAATAGCTGAACAAATTGTGGTATATAAAGGTAATGGAATATTATTGTTCTACAAAAATGATGAACAAGCTGATTTTAGAAAGACCTGGAAAGATTTACATGAATTGATGCTGAACAAAACAAACAAAACCAAGAATACATTATACACAATAACAGCAAGAGTGTGTGATCTTCAACTATGAAAGACTTGGTTCTTTTCAGTGGTTCAGTGTTACAAGGCAATCCCAATAATTTTGGGTAAAAAATGCCATCTATATCCAGAAAGAGAACTATGAAGATTTAATGTAAATCAACACATACCATGTTCACTTCTTTTTTTTGTTTTTTTTTTCTCTCATGGTTTTTCCTTTTTATTCATATTTTTCTCTCTCAACATGATTCATAAAGAAACATGTATTTAACAAGTTAATATACATGTATAACCAGAAAGATAAAACAATAAAAGAAAAAATATTTTGCAAAAAAAAGATTTGTAATATGTTTTATATACAATATCTCATTTGATATTCACAACTGCCCTAGGAGACATATCTTATTATTATCCCCATTTTGTAGATGAGGAAACTGAGGCTGAGAGCAGTTAAATGACATGCTCTTGGTCATATAGTGTACGAGATTGATTTGAATACAGATCTTCCCAACTCTTAAGTCCAGCTCACCATCCAATTTGTTTCTTAACTGCCTTAATGAAAGTGCCTGAACCACTAAAATTGGCAGTCATTCAATTTGTAGTAATAATAGTTCATACTGACTGCAGGCTTAATATTTATGAATCAAGAATGTGATATGGCAGATGCAAAAGCTAATGTGATCTTGGGCTCCTTCAAGAGAAGTATAACATCCAGGATACTAGATGTTATTCTGAGTTCAAATTTACCCTCAGAATCTTCCTAGCTGTGTTACCTTGGACAAGTCACTTAACATTTTGCCTCAGTTTCCTCATCTACAAAATAAAAGGCAGAAGGAAATAGCAAACCACTCTAGTATCTCTGCCAAAATAGTCATGAAGAGTTGAACATGACTGAAAATGACTCAACAATGGAATACAGGGGTACCATGTGTTAGGAAGAATAGGCTGGAGAGAATTCAGAGGAAGGGTCTTAGCTTCATAGAATCAATCCGGGGTGTCTAGACTTAAGACTTAGGAGCATCAGAGTTATCCAAAAGTGTAGTAAATTCAGGAAGTAGTAGATTCTTCCTCACCTTAGAGCTTTGAGCATGATCGGATGAATCTTTGTTAGGAGTGATATAGAGGTCAGGTCTGGGTTATCTTCCAAGTCTAGTCATCTGATGTTTTTCAAATTTTAATGTTTGCAAACTGATTTACAAACTCATTTGATCCTTATGACAACCTTGTAGTGCAGAATGCTATTATTAACCCCATTTTATAGAGGGTTGAAAAAGATGTTTATTGAGGAAGAATGTGAGACAAGATTCAAACCCAAATTTTCCTAACTGCAGGCCTAGTATTACGACACATTTCTTTTATAAATATCTGCAGTTCTTGTTGTTATAACCATCATCGCTGAAATTATTTGTTTTTGTCTGGACTTGTAATTTCATTGATGACTGGAACTCCTAGTAAGGAAATTTCCTCTGTCACTATATATCAGAATCTGCTTGGCAATTTGTAATCTTAGAAAATTGCTATTCACCATACTACTTTGCCTGTGATTGTTGTTATTATTATTATTTTGCCACCACTGCCTCCAACTACAGTTGGAAACAGAGGAAACAGATTTGAATCCCAAGTTCTGTTACTTAATTCCTCCTGCATCTTCTTCCTGGATCTTAGTTTTCTTCATTTGTAAAATGAGGTAATTGGACTAGATGATATCAAAGAGCTCTTTCAGTTCTAATCTATAATGTTCTTGTGATTCTTTGATTCTGTGATACAATACTAACTCACATTTATATTATGTTTTACTGCATATAATGCACTTTATCCAAAATGACATTGTTGAAATTAAGACTTTTCAATTATCTTTCAAATGGAAATTGACCTATCACGATCACATGGCAAATAAGTGATTGTCAGAAATGAAACACAGAGTTATGACCCCAAGTCTTGTATTTTTTAAACTTACTTTATTATGTCTAGATAGAAATATATCCAGTAAATTCAGTTCACATTGATTCTTTACCATTTTGCATAGAACTCCATATCATCTCCAGTTACATATCATATCCATCATCTCAAAGTACATAAAAATTTAGTATCTCTTGTACCTCTGAAATAATCCACATTGGTACCAAATTTGCATACTTTTCTAAGGAGTTTTATCTTAAATGACGTCAGGATAACTTGGGATTGTCAGAATAAAGCCAATTTCCAGGACAAGAAGAGATTCTGGTCACTTTTCAGCTGACTAGAATGTGAATCCTAAAAGCCAAGTGACCAGCAAAAGGCCTTGAGTAGAGTCACTGACAAAGCCAGGATTAGAACTTGGGAGCTCCCTGTTCTTAGATTCAAACCCCACAAGAAAACAATTAATTTCCAATCTTCTTCTCCATTTACTGCAGTTAAGTTAAAGATCACCAAGAGCAAATACAAGTTTATTTCTCTGACCTAGCCTCTCCATCACCTAGTTTAATTCTTCTTTTATGGCCAGGGGTTGTTGGATCAGGATTGTAATTGTCAAATCAAAGGAATGGAGTTTAATAAGCTTGGGATAACACCCTGCTGCTTTTCTACCAACCACCTCAGAAGTAGTTTTGGCTAACCGTGAGAATCTGTTAATAATTCTGGCACCATTTTTAATAGTATTATAAAGCCTAACTATATCCACACACTGGCTGGTATCACAGAAGTTCTTCAGTCATGCAGGGCTGGATGCACAGGTAGAAGTCTCATTTACGTCTCTATGATCCTATGTGTCTCTGGCTTTGGAAGCTCCACAGGGAATTAAGAGTAGAGAAAGCCAAGACAATCAACACATACGCTGTCTACAGCAATGCAAACAAACAAAAAACTACAAGACTCAAGTCCAATACAACTTAGAATTCAGGTGCTGTTGTTCACCTGTTTTTGGTGCAGACGCCTGAATGATTGACCATTTCTTGCTCATTTTACAGATCAGGAAACTAAGGCAGGTGGGATTAAGTGACTTGTCCAGGGTCACTTAACTAGTGTCGAGAACTCAGGAAAGCGAGTCTTCCTGGCTCCAAGACTGGCAAGCTGACCACTGGGTGCTCACACTGCCCTATGGGCCAGCACAGAGCCACTACAGAGAAGGCCCACTCACTCCCTTTATTCTAGCAATCAGAGAACATCAGAGTATTGGGCCGTGGGGTGCCAAGAGGACCAGTGATTACTGGAGTGAATCCCCTGCCTTGTTCTTTCTCTCCAGAAAATAACTTATAAGATTTGTATCAACAGTGTTCCTCTGGGAGACTGCAAATTCCTTGAGGGGAGGGATTGTTTCATTTTTGCCTTTGGAAATCCAGCAATTAGCATGGTACCTTACAAAGAGTCAGGACTTAATAATGTTGGTTGGATATAACTGAGGGAAGTTGACTTGGTGCACAGGTTTGTCTTGGAGTATTCAAACAGAATGTATTAGTTATAACACTGTGTCCCAAGGAGGCTGTGACATTGGTTTGTTGGTTGTAACCATTTTAATTCTTAGGTTTAGAACTAGAATTAACCTTATGGTCACTGAGTCTAACCCTTTTGCTTTCAAGACAAAGACACTGAAGCCCAGAGCAGCTAAATCCCCAGTCACCAAACTTATTAGGAGCTAAAACAAGATTTGCATACCAGGGCTTCCTGACTCCAAGTCTATGCTGGTGAAAAAAGTCAATGGCAAAGATAAAACACAAACGTGATCTTTGTGTCCAAGGCCATAGCAAGTGTCCTCTGGAGAGGAAATGGTGGCTTTATATTTTCACATTTAACTATCCCTAAATTGCAAAGGCACAGTTACAAACATTACTTCTCTTCATGAAAGATTCCATTCTTTCTGGTTCTTTACATCATCCCCATTATTCTAAATGATGCAACATGTACTGCTATAATTTAGCAATAGATTTTTTCCTAATATCTGTTGGAAAATATTACAATATGTTTATGTAATTTTAACATTTTTATTAATTCTAAAACCTGAAAATATCACATTTGGCTCTTTATTACTTCAAGAGCTGGCTGGATTTACTTTAAACCAGATAAGGTAATATCATTTCATGAGAGCACACTGAAAATCAGAATTTATCTTATGTTCAATGATATATAGACCTTCTGTATAATGCTAAGCAGATCTTATAGTGAACAAAACAGCATGGGAGAGCTCGGCTTTATGAAAGGCAGCACCCAGAAGTTTGTCATAAGGAGGCTACAGAACCAGGATTGTATTAACTTCTTTTAAGTCTCATTAGTGAGTGCAGTTGTTCCTGTCTCCCAGTTAATATATGAGAAACACTGCCTCCCCTTTCTTACTGAGCTCTCTGGAAAACAAAGAAATAATAAAATTCACAGGAAGAAGATCAAATCTCTTCTGGATGTTAGTGATTCCTTCAGTATTGGAGGGTTTTTTTTTTTCCCCTCCATGAATGTCAAGATCATTTCTTTAGTGTCTGCCTACAATATGTTGAGTTAGTTCAAATGTTTTGGATCTGATATTTCATTTAGTTAATTGACCCAGAAATCAATTAAAGGAAAAAACAAGAAAATGCCAGAGTTCCATTAGAGCTAGTTCCATACTTTGAAATGCCATGACTCAGGCTAACATCTTTATGATTGTTTTTTCTCTTAGAATTGCATTAAGAGAAATCAGTGCAGCATTTGTCAAGACTTTTTTGTCAAGACAAGTCATAAAATAAAATACATGATTTGTAACAGTTCAAGTCAAGCACATATAGTTTATATTAGAAGAAAATGGGGGAGTTTAAAAATCTTAGTTTCTTAACTAATTTTCTTTGTTCATCCAAAAATAGCAGTTCTACCATTTGGGGAATACACAAATCAAAGGGAAATTATGACTTGGGACAAATGTCTGATTAAAAAAATGAAGTTATCAAAGAACATATTACAATTAATACTACTGAGACAAAGCAACAAACCCTTGGTAAAGAAAACAAAGGAATGAATGTAATTCATTGACCATACCTAGTCAGCTAACTGAATTAAGAGCAATCATGTCTCCACGATCATTGTCTCTTACTGTCAGATCCTTGGGAGATGTCAAATTAAGAGATATAAGGAAATTTTAAAAGTCTAAGTAAAAATGGCATTTTAAGCTACACAAGACATTCTCCTAAAAGGAAAAAAAAAAATGTTTAACAGAATTTAAAGGATTTTAAATATGCTTAAGTCTACTGAATAATTCTTACAATATATTGAGAAGGAATGATTTTTAAAAACTCTTAAGGTATCATGATAACCCCAATTCTTGTCCATATAGATCATATTCTTTAAACAAGATATATTCTCTCAAGATAGTTGGTAGAGGAAGGTTCTTTACAATTTCTGCCTTGCATAGTCTCTTTAGTCCCATAAGTCTTCGAATTCGTAATCGACACAAATGCTTTAATGAACAGGGGTTTTCTAAAAAAAAAGAAAAAAAGGTATTATTAAACAGACCATATGAGACTTTCTGTTGCAAAGTAATATGGATATAAGTTTTGGGAACGAACATTATGAAAATCACAATTCTTGTTTATTTCAAATAAAGGATTATGACAGATTGCTAATGGAAAAATATGTTCAGAATGTTAATTGGTTCTCTACTCATTTTTAGGACCTATTACAGAATGATATTTATATTTCTTCCTGTGCTATTTGTGCTACTCATTTCCTGAGCATCCAAATAACTTCTGCCTCAAATTGATCACATACCTTTGAAGCTGTTACATCTATACGACATTTCAAATATAGGATCAGTCTCAAATTTATGCCTCTGTCAATCTCATACTTGAGTAGAAATTTCAATTTTTTTCTAAAAATTTAATATTCACTTTGGTTAAGTACCAGATGGCAACATATTTTACTATTTAGACTTTCTGGTTTTTTATAAAGGCAGCACAGCTAGTGAATAGAGGTCTGGAGTCAGAATCAGGAATATCTGGGCTCAAGATCCATTTCTGACCCAAAGTGATTGTATGGCTCTGGGCCAGGCATTTTACTACTCAGAGACCTCTCTAAGCCTTTAAGTTGTGGAACAGAAGCAGAGGTAGGCAGGTGGTACAGTGGATAGAGCACCAGTCCTGAAGTCAGGAGTATATGACTTCTAATGCTTACTAGCTGGACAAATCACTTAACTTCTGTTTGCCTAAGTTTCCTGATCTGCAAATCAGGGATAATAATGGCACTTACTTTCCAGGGTTGTTATGAGGATTAGATGAAATCATAATTGTAAAGTGCTTAGCAGAATGCCTGGTACAAAGTAAGTATTTTATAAATGGTAGCTATCGTTATTATTAGATGTGTTTGGGTAAGAGTTTCCTTTCTAAGAGTTCCCTATGACATCTATTTCCCAGACCCATAGTCTCTAAAATATATTTATGACAATAAGTATAATCATATTAGCATGTCATTCTGGGCAACTGGTGATCTTTCCTCAAAAGTGCTTTAACTAATCTCCTTTGTAAATGTTCTAACAGTTAAACATGGATTTTATTGAAACATTGTTTCCCAAAGGTTTGAGTACAGGGTGTTGATAAACATGCTGAATATTTCTACTTTTAGCTTATTGTAATTTTACTTTACACCCTAATGAATCCATTTTGTTACATTTAAGTAGAACAGCACTGACATCCAGTGGCCAGGTACATTAATTGTAGTTGATCAGTCTTCACAAGTTGAAGTAATATACTTCAATATTCAATTTGAGATTTTGACCATACAAAGGCATGCCTTCACTGAGGCAAAGGTGATGCCCTAGTATTTCAGCAAATGGTTTCCAGGAGCTGAAAAAAGTCATACACTGATTGTTAATCTTCTGAGGATAAACTTCTCTCTGAACTTATCAACTAAATTGGTCCTTAGTCATCAAATTTTACAATCTGAGACTAGACCTGTAACTAGGAAATGCTCCGGTTTTCCTCAGCCTGCCAGGGCTTGCTTATGCTCCAATGGCACAGACTTCAAGAATCTAGTGTAATCTCTAAGTCATACTAGACCAGATATTTTGTGGAGGTGTTGAAGAAGTATTTAAATCCTCTAAGAATCCATGATTCCATTAGCTTAAAAACTCTCTTAAACAATGGAATTCAATCCTTTTATGTAACAGTAGATGCTTGGTGTGGCCCAAAAAAGAAAAAAAAAATCTTAAAATCTGGTAGCCAACTGATGAGATTCAGTTTCTGACATGAGCTGGTTTGGTCCCTAGACAACAAACATAGTCATTTTACCTATTGTTTGACCTGTACATGAAGATTTATCATCTCATAGTTTCTACCAAAACTCAGGTTCCATTGACATAACCTCTAAGAACCAAAGATTTATTTCATGTTGTTATAGGCAGCAGAATAGAATTTTTGTAGAGGTGTTAAAGAACTAAGAATATAAAAATGATCAATGTTAGGGAAAACTTGTTAACATTATACTTCTTCTTTTTTTTTTTTTTTTACATTTTTTTTAAACTGAGTTCCAGATTAAAAGGTAAGTTGAGTTCCAAAAGGTAACTGAGTTCTAGTAGAGAGACAGAGACAAAGACAGAGAAAGAGAGAGAGAGACAGAGAGGGAGGGAGAGAGACTGGGGATAGAGGGAAGAGAGAGATAGAGAGAGACAGACAGGTGAGAGAAAGAGAGAGACAGAGAGGGAAGGAGAGAGACGGGGGTAAGAGGAAGAGAGAGGGAGAGAGAGAGAGAGAGAGAGAGAGAGAGACAGAGAAGCAGAGAGAGAGAGAGAGAGAGAGAGAGAGAGAGAGAAAGGGAAAGGGAGCAGGGGAGGAGGAGAAGAAGGAAGAGGAGGAGAGGGAGAGGGAGAGTACTTTAATCTGTATTCAGACACAATTTTTCATCATAAATCCTTCAAAATAGTCATGGAACATTGTATTGATGAGAATAGCAAAGGAATTTACAGCTGATCATCCCAGAACATTGCTATTACTTTATACACAGTACATTTCACTTTCTTGAATTCAAGGAAGACTTTCCAGGTTTTTCTGAGAGCATCCTGCTCATCATTTCCCATTTTACATTACATTGTAATTACATACCACAATTTATTCAGTCATTCCCCAACTGATGGATATCCCCTCATGTAAAGTCCAGGCTAGCTCCCTGAAGGCCTCAGGATCAGCCAGAGTCAGGATAAGTAAAAGTCCTTGGTCTTTAGGGGGAGAAGCAGGCAAACTGCCAGGAATTTAGCCAAAGATCTCTTTTCAATTCTAGAGTCCAGAATCTCCACCTTTCTCTTCCTTGTTCTGCCCCAAAGTGAGTCTCTGGCCTCTGTCACCCCACCCTTTAATCCTTGCCTACAATTATCTGTATACACCAAACATTGAGCCAGCATCAAACAGTGAGAAGGGCCATTTTTCCAAACATATGCTAATAGAGTCATTAGCCTTAAGTGCTTGGTTGTCTGATTCAAGCACACTTTTTTGGAGTTTCAGCCTTTTACACCCTCAGTTTCCAACTTTTTGCCCTGAGAAGAGAGCTGCTACAAATATTTTTGTACATATAGTTCTTTTTTTCCTTTTTTAAAATCTCTTTTGAGATCAAAAAAAATTTTAATAATATTGTTAGGTTAAGGGACGTACATGATTTTGAGGCCCTTTGGGCACCATTTATCAATGGAGCATGAATCGTATTTTTTGTAAATTTGACTCATTTCCTACATATTTGAGAAGTTAAAGCCTTATCAGAGAAACTTGCTTAAAAACTCTTTTTTTACAATTACTATTGTTAACAGTATTTCCCACCACTTATTCTACTCTCTCTTCTTTCACCCTGTCTCTTCTCAAAAGTGTTGTTTTGCTACTGATAGTAAATATTAAACATCTTAACAACTCAAGAAGTAGTAGGTTCTCCATTCTTGGAGATCTTCAAGCACAAGAGAACAAATACTTGTCAGATATATTATAGTGAGTATTCTTTTTGGCTATAGTTAAAGTGGATGGTTGCTAAAGTTCCCTTCTAACTCAAATTCTCAGATTCTGTAATCTTATTTTGAAGTCACTGCCTTTTGATCTGACACATTGACATTGAAAATTATATGAATGCATACACATCATTTAATTAAAATATAAGAGTAATATCACAATATTTACCCTTTAAATTCTTGAAACTCTGCTTTTAATTATCATAAAAACTCCTCTAATTCTTTCTTCTCAGCTCAAAAGAGGGAATCAGTTGATTGTGAACTGAGTTGACCAAGAATTCAAATTCACAGAACTATACATGGAAAGAATATGACTAGAAGGCAAGAGATCTCAGCTATAGTCTCAATTTTTCAACTTACTAGCTATGTATCGTTGGCTAAATCTCTTACCCCTCCTAAAACTTTCATCATCTGATGATGTTTCCACCTCACAAGATATTCTAAGGATCAAATGAGATCACGTTTGTGTAATAAAATATTCAGGAACTTCATTCTCAGCACTTGTCCACACTAATAGGTTGAGGACCGCCACTTGTTGCCTCAGAGACTTTTCATTCTAGAGAACAGGAATTGTCAAACTACTGCTGTGCGGCCAAATATAGTTCCCTACCTATTTTTGTACAACTTATAAGCTAAGGATGATTTTTACATTAAAAAAAAAATTCAAAAAAATCTCCTTAGCTCATGGGTCATATATGGGCCAGATTTGGTCCTTAGTCTATAGTTTGTGGCTAAGCCCTGCTACATAAATCATTAGTCCCCACTGTTCCCTGTAGATAACAATTAGGCAGGTAGACTTAAGTAACTTTAGAAATGGATATTTATTACCTTGTATAGATGGTACAAAATAATCTCTCCAAAGTTCACAACACACTCTCCCACATGTAAATACAGAATCTAGAGGAAAGAGGGCTCAAACTAAGAGCATATTTAGCGGAGGACGTGACACAGCTTCTGGAAGTACTTTTGCAAGAATTCTCAAGATATTTCCCTTAGGTAAGCTGTGATTTGTCTGCTGGTCTCTTTGTGGAGACTTGAAGCTGCTCTTCCCCTTTGCTCCCATCCTCAGTAGTTCTGGAGATACTCTTAGGATGCTGGTGATTTTAATTTATCTCTGGGTTCTACTTGTGACTCTGGATTTTCTCCCCCATACCCTAGCAGCCCTTTTTCCCTGGAGGATGTTAGAGCCTGCAGCCCATTCCACTGACTGATCAGTTATTCCCAAAGTTTTCATTCAAAGTACCCAAGCCAATTGTGTTCCCACCCTTCTCCTTCTCCTGTTTGGGCTCCTGATTCTCTGATTTTTTCTATCACGCCTCCACAAGGGCATATTCCTCCACTTCCACCCTTCTTTTCAGCTTCTTGTTATATGTTGTCTCCCCCCATTAGAATGTCAGCTTCTTGTGGTCAAGAACTGAATTTCCTTTCACTCAGACCTGTTTTCCCAGTGCTTATCCCAGTGCCTGGTGCAGAGTAAATGCTTAATAAATGCTCTGTCCCAGGGGAAAGTGAGGTAGTGGCCAGGACTTTTTTCCTTCCTTCCAAGTGATTCCTACTCAGAGACTTGATTAAAAGACTTCCACCTTAAACTTTTAGACGCTTGAATTTCTAGATTCTGAAGTATTTTGCTATTTTATAGTTAATCCATGGAGGAAAAAAAAAAATAACCAAGTTTCCTCAACCAGTTTGAATATACTTTTGGTAAATGTCATTCCAGTTAATCCAATGCCTTTTAAGGACATCTAAATCAATTAAGCTTTTTCTATGCTTAGCCTGCAGTTTATGATTAACTGATTCAAAACAGGTATTTTTACCTGGTTAAGACACCAGAGCATAGCATTTTATCATTCTAAGTAGAGTGGGGTAAAGCATAAATTGACTTAATCTACCCTCACTCTTACATATGGGAAAGTTCTGTGCTTCAAAATTTAAAGGTCTTTCTTGTTAGTTTATGATCTTTTCCAGCTGGTCAGAAACATATACTCTCTCCACTCCCTTAAATTCATTGCTACTACAATCCATAGATTTGCAAATTCAATTTTAATTAGTGTAATGGACTTCTGCAACTACAATAAAAATCTTAATAACACCCATATTTTTGCTACCAGTTTAGATGCCAGTTTGGATTTAGCTCAAGATTCTGATTTTCATTTTCAGGTTCCTAAATGATTAGGGCATGGCCTTTCAGGAATGGGATTATATTTTATTACTTTAGCTCAATAAGTGGAGTAGCTGTGTGATGCATATAAGTTATTTCTTCTCTAAGAACAATTTATTCCTGTTATAAAATCCAAGGAATAAGTATCATTATTTTTTTACATATAAAATATTTATTTTATTCATCTTATATTACTACATACATATATATTTTAACTTATAATAACAAAGAATATGTATTATTGACCTACAAAGTCTCAAATTAAAAAAAAATTTAATATTTCAAGAGACTAGAGCAGATTGTGACTGAGCCATGGCTTCTCATCTGATGTGATTCTTGTTCACCTCTTTCCATAATACTCCAAAGAGAAGTCTGCTCAGTAAGCTTATGACTACCATCTGGTTCTTTTGTTATTTTGTGAATACCAATGCAACATGTGAGATGCCAATATATTAATCTTGATTCTTACTACATGGATGCTTCTTTTTTTAGTCATCCATGTCCTTAATATTTTTTCCTACTACTTCTTGTATATAGGCCAGTACTGGCAATGTGATGCAATCTACTTCCCTGCATCTTGAATCTTTCCATTGTCCATTTAAAAAATATCAAGTTTCAAAAATCTAAAGCTGTTTTCTTAAATTCCATTTAATTAATGTATAAGCAAGTTTCTTAGTGATGTTTTCCAGGTCAAATTATAGGTAACTGTAAATAGTCTCACACTGGGGAACTTTTTCTTTTACTCATCTCTTTGCTCTTCTAGAACTAAAATTATAACTTGTGGGCATGTTTTCAATATACTTTACTATCACAATGCTGCCTTACAGTCTTAGAACGTTTACTACTGTTATAAAAACTATTTTTTTTTTATTTTTCAAAGATAAGGAATAGCAGTGACAGAGGACAGATAGTTTTATTGTAAATATCAATGACCCATAGGCTTTAGAGCTGGAAGCAACTTTAGAGATCACATAGTCTAAATTTATTTCATCTTTTAGATGAGGAAACCAAAGTCAAGAGAGGTCAAATTACTTGCCTGAAGTCACAATATTTGCTATTGACAGAGCCAGGACTAGAAGCCAAGATTTGAGTCTCAGGGACATAGTTTTAAAGAAACCAATTTTTTAATTTCAGTCTTATAGGGAACTTCTCAATTATATAACTATATTAGACAGTTGGAAAAATATCAGAGAAACCCCTTACATCAAGAGAAATGTTAAAACCAGTAAAAGAACACAGGAACATGATTTAAGAGATAAAAATGCAAAGCTTAAAAAGATGAGCTATCAAAGAAAGCTGTGATACTATTCCAGGTTGAATTGAAAACACATGAAATTTTTATTTAATAACAAACTTTTGTTTTTACCTAATATTTGACGAATTTCTGGCCATTCTTTCTGTACTTCTAGTGTAGATTTCAGTTTATCACATAAAGGTACATAATCCATATAATCTATTAAAATACGCATAACACGACCCACCAAATGCTTCATCCAAGGAACTGTAATAAACTCACAGAACTGAAAGAATTTTAAAAATATACAGATTAATATTTTAAAAATACTATACATGAATATATCTATATATCATTGCAGCTTATTTATAATGAAGGTATCCAAAAATACTACTCCCCCCCTTTGCAGAAAACAAGAGTCCCTTCAAAACATGGGTTCTTTTATCTTTGAGTATAGATGCAGGTTCTTCCTTATGACAAAATCAAAATAATTGGAAAATAGCTTCTTATTTTTCTGAAACTATCAGCCCAGAGAAATATGAATAGATTTGTAATTATGTTCAGTAATAACTGCTTCTACCTTTCATCAGTCTTCAATCCAATAACCTGAACCATATATGTTCTTAGATATTTTCCAATTCTTCTGTACTCATTTTGACCCAACTCTAATTCAAAAGGCAAATTGAAAGTTATATAATCTATTTTATTTATTATTATAGGCATTTGTTAGGAATATTGAAGTAATGAAAACACCATTAAAGCTACTATTTTTTTTGGTGTGCTTGTGCACATGTAAGCTTTCCACATAAACATTGCAAAGTTAGTAATGGAAGATTATAACAAAATTTAAAATTAAAAAAAAAAAAAAGGAAACTAACTTACCGGATTATCTTTTATTATGCAAGAAGTCCATCCTGGTAGAACATCTTCTTCAATCTCAGACCACACAAAGGAATTTCCAAAGATATCCCCATGCATGCAATCAAAGCACATCTCCACTTGAAAGCCATTATTTAGCAACAGTCTAAGCATTACCTCATCATTCAAAGCATATTGAATGGCGCTGGGGAACCTAGTGTCATTCACATGCATGAAGTAACAATTGACATTTGCTCCATGGGAGAGAAGCAATCTGACAATTTCATGATTGCCAGCTCTCACTGCCACAAGCAGACAGTTCAGGGGATCTTGGTTTGGATCTGCACCTGCAGCCAATAGAACCTCTGTACAGAGAATATCATTATTGGAAACAGCAAAATACAGTGCAGTCTTCCGTCCATCATCGTAGTTCTCAGAAATGTGATCAGCCAGGGGAGTATTGACATCAAAATCATTTTCAATGAGTAATTCCAAACACTGCACATTTTGGCCTTCAGCTGCTGAATGAATGGGGGTTAACCCACTTTTCTGTATTGCATTTTTGGATGTTACTGGGATAAGATATTTCAGAGCCCTGGAAAAGAGTGTCAGATGTCCATGCTATATAGATGAAAAAAAAAAAAACTTCATAAAATTTTATTTTTCCTTCTAAACATATTTTGATATAAAATTTTTAACCCTATATACATAGTATTCCTAATAACTCCCTAATTTTCATGCTTTATTTTTGTTTTTGATTCTAGTTTCCTTAGAGGCTCTTCAGAGTTTCTCTGAATAAATTTTATTTAAGAGAAGCAGCTTAGTATAGGCTTTAGAGACAGTGGCCTTTGAGGACTTGATTTCATGTCCTTCCTCTTGTATAAATTAGCTATGTAACTATGAGCAATCATTTAATCTCACTATTGCTCACTCAACTATTAAGTTTATAAATGAGAAAAAATTGCTGCCTAGAATGAATAGAAAAACTTTTTACTTGAAGGAATTCCCCATTCCAAAGATAGAGGTCCAAATTTCTAAGCTGAACAATATTATGCATTACATAGGCAACTAAGATATTCTTTAAAATTATATTTAAAAAAAGTCAGGTTTAGTTACCATATAACACCCTTAAAATTTTTACTTTGTTACATAAACAAGATGAGAAACCTCTGTAAAATAATATAATGGATATGCATTTCCTATATGTGTTTATGTGCTTTGACCAGAAAGAGAAGACTACTATTTTATTGGATTGTCAATCAAACTAAACAAGATCCCTAATCACACTGTTTCTAGAGCAGGTGATAAATGGTTGTGAACTTTTCACACTTGACTGCTCAACTAGATCATGTATGAATGACATAATTAGAGATAATTTGATTTCTTATGGCATCAAATTCAAAGCTATCATGTGTGAATTTATGGACACTGGGATTAAATCCAAGTAAAAGCAAACAGTGTCTCATTCAATCTCATTCATGTAGCACTGTGAATTTAACCCTCAAATTTCAACATGGTATGGACATGTCCCTGGGGTTTTGAAGCCTTTGTCAGCAGAGCATAAACTCTGTCAGATTTTACCAAGATAGAAAGGTTTCAAGTATGAGGCTCAATGATCTGACCTCTGATTGGTTTAGCTAACTTTGGAAAAGTTGTAATATAGCTGATCATAGGATGATCAGTTTTTTAGCCATTGTAACTTAGAAAAACTATCTGTTAAGGCATGGAGGATTTACAATGTTTTAATAAAGACAGTTCCCATGCTGATGAAATCACATTTCTTTGAAGTTCTACAGTATAATGTGACTGTTGAGCAATCTTTAGCCAAGTGACTTTACTAACTTGGATTCTGAGTCTGAGAAATATTCAATAATCATCACATATTGCAAATACTATTACAAATATTAGTTACTATTGCAAATACTAGTTTTTTATTGCTTCCTATAGAGGTTAATGACACATTAAATAACGGAATCCCTCTATACATATGTATGTATAATTAAGTCTATAAATAATGGAACATTTTAACCTATCCTTATCTATTACCTATTAGTTCTAGTGTAGATTGACCAATATGCTATTAAAATATCACTTTGAAAAATTAATACAAGGCATTGTGGTGAAGCTTTGTATAATGGAGTTAGAAGACATGGGTCCAAACTTTTTCTAGATCTATGATGATCCTTTGTAGTGAAGTCATCTTTAAACTTTGAGCCTACAGGCAAAAATTTCAGAAAAGGTACTTTTAGCTTTTCACTAATTATGGAATAATTAAGAGTCTTGAGGAAAGAACCAAGCTGACTTCTGAACATGTCCTCTGGGCCCTACTTACAGGTAATGTCCTTCATAGGCAGCTCGATGAATAGGAAGGTGTCCTGATCTGTTAGGCACATTTCCACTTCCTCCATATTCCAACAAAAGAGAAATGCAGTCAGGATTACCTCCTCCTGCTGCCTCAAACAGAATAGATGCCCCATCATCCGCCAAAGCAAAAACATCACCACCTAGGATGAGACATTTATCATAAGGATATCCATATACAGTTGGTGAAATTCTCCCCTTAAAAATTGCCTGTTTTCATTTTTCCTTATCTAGTAGATGTTAATCTTAAAAGAAAGAGGAACAGCAACAACAACAAAATCAGGATAGATCTTATAAACACTAAAGCATAGTGGTGTAACATTTTTAAAGAACTGATACAATTATGGTGTCAAGAATAACCTTAGAAATCAGTTTGTCAGTCCTACTACCCCCTTTTCGGAATTGTGTCGAAATATACCACATTATGCCAGAAGTATCAATCTTTTCAATGTGGATTTTCTTTCAGTTGATGTGGACTGAGACTTTTCTCTGTCTGGACATTATGACTCATCCATTCCTCCCATGCATTCACCAGAAAGTGTCCACAATGTCTCATAATAAAAGGAAAATCTCAATCATTCTTTCATTCATTTATCTAGTAACTTCAGACTATTTATTTAGAAGGCATTGTTATGTACCAATAATAGATAGCTTTTACTGCTCCAGTTTCTTTCCATGTACCTTTATGGATGAGATGTTCTAACACGTCACAATGACCATACTCAGCAGCAACACCCAAAGGTGTAATTCCAAATCCGTCCCGCAGGTGCACATTTCCTCCATTCTTTAGAAGCAGAGCAATAATATCCTTGCGGCCCTGTTTGGCTGCCTCGTGCATTGCTGACCATCTTTTGATACATGGCAGGTCAAGTATAGTGTTATGTTTAATGAGAAGAGACACCATCTCATAGGAACCCTTTTTTATAGCTTAAAAACATAAAAAGAGTTCAGATAAAATTTAACCAGTCACTAATTTTTTTTATTTTTATTTTATATACTAAAAGTTACAATCAAAAGAAAAGATTGGATGATCACTTGTTAGGGATGTTTAAAAGGGATTATTTGTCAAATATGAAATGAACTCTATGGCCTCTAATTTTCCTTACACATTCTGTGATCAACTACCCAAACAACTACCCAAAAGCTATTAAGCTTTTACTTCAAAGATGATTAAGATGATTTTTCATATCATGTCAATGCAGCCCAATAACTTTAGACGTATAAAGGAAACTTCAAGATTTCTACATGAACATATTCCTTACCTCATTTAATGATGTGCTAAGATTTTATGGCTTTGTTTTGCAAAACAAAATATATTCTGAATAAAATCACTCCATATCGAGTGAGATTATAATTTTAGGCTTTGATAAACATGCTAGAACTTTAAAAATCCCAATGATTACTGATACATTGGAGATACCTTGGGAGAAAATTTGTTGTTCAGTTGTTTTTAGTCATGTCCAACTCGTGACCACATCTGAGATTTTCTTGGCAAAGATATTGTAGTGGTTTGCCATTTCCTTCTTAAGTAAGCTGATTTTATAGATGAGGAAACTGGGGTAAGTGACTTAAACAAGATTACCCAGCTTGGAAGTGTCTGAGGCTAGATTTTAACTCAGAAAGATGAGTCTTCCTGACCCAAGGCCCAGCACTCTATCCATTGTGCCACCTCTCTCTTCTTTTAAGAGAAAATCTGTTTATCTCAAAGCTGCTTCCTTTGCTCAAACACTTAGGGATCTCCTCTTATGGAACTTACTTCAGAATATATCTGTAATACACCTATATTAGCTAAGAAGAATGCTCTTTGTTAGCATTTCTGACAAATTATATCCCAAGAGGGAGAAATGACCTGCAGGTTATATAACACAAGTATTAGCAGTTTGTGATTTGAAACTGATCTCAAGAGTTCTGCAAAGAATACTCAGTGCATCATTTGAGTGCTATGGAGTAAAGGTTGGGACTGGCTTATGTTTGAACATATAAACACATCTCATGATAGCTTCAGGGTTTCCAGGTCCTTAATCCTAGTGTGTGACTTCTGTGACTTTCTGAGGCTTAAAATGATGTTTTCTTTCCAGGGAATGAACATTACGTTTGTTGTCTTACTGCTTCCAATCTCTAGTCCTTCTAATCCATCCTTCAGCACCTCATTTTCTCTGCTCAGAAAACCTCTACAACTTGTTTGTACATACTTGTTTGCATATTATCTCCCCCATTAGATTGCAAGTTCCATGAGAGTAGAGGCTGTCTTTTGTCTTTCTCAGAGCCTTAGCCCTTAGCACAATCCTTGCCAAGTAGTAGGCATTTAATATATGTTTACTGATTGACTATTGTCTTTACTATAAATTATTAACTCCTCTGCTTAGCATTTAAGACCTTTTGCAACTATCTTTCCATCCAAATTTTATACTTCATTCATTCTACATTCCAATCAAACTATACCACTAGTTGTGTTATCCAATCTTGTCCTGACCTTTCTGCCTTTGTACTTTTTACATAGATCATATCCAGTGTCTAGAACACTTTGTCCCCTTCCTTATCTATACCAGTTGAAATCTTCTTTCTTCAAAGAAACTACAACACTCCCTTCTGAAATTTCCCCTGATCCTTTCAACTTAAAATGATTTCTCTTACTTAGGTTTTCTTATGATACTTTTTCAGGATCTCTTCTTTACCCTTAACCTATTTAAGAAGGCATTTTATCTCTTCCCATTCAATTAAAACCTTCATTAGGGCAAGGACTGTGCCATTTTTCTTCCTTGCTTCCCAGTGCCTAACTGTGGCTGTGTATGTGTTTATGTTTGTACATGCAATATATATATATATATATATATATATATATTGCATGTACAAACATAAATATATATATATATATAATTTTAATATATTTTTTAAAAAGCAAATGATTTGAAATGGAGATTTAGTTCCATATAAATATGTTATTGTTTTCTGGTATCTGTTTGGATTTGCTCTTTTTTGGTGTTTAAGTTCAGAATAAGATAATTTAAGAATATCTGAGGAAAGAAAAAATAGTTTTAGCTGGGAAGCTTGGTGAAGGTTTCATGAAGGAAGTATTTGTTGCCTAAGTATCTTAGATTTTTAAGATAAAGAATCAGTAAAACAGAAATATGAAAGGATTATATTTCATCAAAGTAGCTAAGATAGTATGGTATGGGATTGGTGACACATGAGTTCAAGAAAGAACTAACTATACAGTTTAACTGGAATGTAGTTTACATGAGAGGGCATCATGTGAAATAAGATTAATAAAGTAGGTTAGAGTCAGATTTTGGCCAGACTAATGCATTTGTATTTTATCTTGGAGGCAACAGGAAACCTATGAAAGTTTATGAACAGAATCAGATGACAGGGTCAGATGTGTATTTTGGGGAAATTACTTTGGCAACTGTGTGAAAAGGCAGTGTGTAGAGAGGGTGGAAACTACAAGTAATATGGAGACTAGTTAGGAATCTATTTCAATAATCTAGGTAAGTGCCAATAAAGGTCTGGGTGAAGACAGTTCAAATGAGAGATGTGAGGATGGAATTGACAGGACTTGGTAACTGGAACTACCTGGGGAAAGGGAAGGGTTGAAAAATCAGATTATGAAGCTGGGTGATGGAAAGAATCAACAAAAGAAGAGAACATGTCTGAAGGGGAAGATGAAGATTTCCAAGACTGTTAAGTTTGAAGCTCCATTGGGATACTCAGATCCAACAGGCAGTTATGGGACTAAAACTGGTGAAGAGAGAAATAGTATGTAGGGTAGGGAGTCAGCTGTATAGCAAGGAGACATTTATCAAGCATCCCTGAGAAATGAGTACAAGTTGCTGGAAGTACATATAGTTTTATGTAATGCATGCATGGCAGTAGCAATTTAGGAAAGTTTAATAAGTGTGGAAGACAATGTAAACTTCAGGAAAATGTAAATTTCTTTTATTTGAATACTGTATCAAATCTAGAAATTTTCCTTCAGCTGTTGTCTTAACAGCTCAACTCAGGTCCTTTGACCTTTTATGATTTTAAACCTTTAATGATTTTAGTTGCTCTCCCCTGGCCTCCCTCCAAACTCTCCATATCACTCTTCAGTGGCAGGTCCTAAACTTAGTTACACTAAGTCTTGCCAGTAGCATGTGCATCTTAGGAGCTCAAGCAGTTGTTGATAAGGCTGGCTTTAGAATCTGGGAAATGATTTGAAGGGGTTATTCTTACAGGGGCTAACACTTTTGCAACTACCCTTACAAATGGATAAAAATTTTATCCTGCACTGAAAAATAATTTAGCTTCTCACTCTCCTCTCAGGAAAGAAACAATCCTGAATACACAAACATACCTTAAATAAATGAATAAATAAATAAACATTCTTTAAAACTTATTATGTCCACTTACCCTTCCAAATTCTTGATATTTGTCCATGATCTGAAAATCATTCCCTTATTTGCATATGTGAATGTACGTGTGTGTGTGTGTGGTGTGTGTGTGTGTGTGTGTGTGTGTGTATGTGTGTTTAGGGGTAGGGAAAAGAAAGGAATTCATGTTAATATATTCCCATAAGTCCTTTTATGGGCGGTCCCTTTCTCCAAATATAATAGAAAAAGTAGTCATTAAAGTAGTAGATAAAAGAGGCATTATTTGCCCTTTTAGTTGAGTCTTTGGGATTTTCCAAATATATCATTATATTGTCTACAAAAGTAGATAGTTTTATTATCTTATTCCTTATAATGATTCTTTTTTTCTCTTATCAATATTATTAGGATTTCCAACACAATACTGAATAATTTTGGTGACAGTGGGCATCTTTGTTTCACACGAATTATTACTTTTAGGTCTAGAGTAAAAAAAGCTTTTATAGTTTTTGATTTTGATTTGTATAGTTCATAGTGCATAAGGGGTAGCTACAAGAAACTGAATGTGTATTGGAAAGACTGAAATTCTGAAGATAGCTTCCTTGTGGAGATTTAGATTTGTGGGCCTTCTGCATGGAGATGATTCTAGAATCACAAATTGAGAGCTAGGAGGGACTTTAAAGTCATTCAACCCAATTCCATTTATTTTATAGATAAGGACACTGAGGGTAAATAGTTTTCTATAAGTTCATATAGCTTATAAGTGGTAGACCATGGGATTCAAACTCACATTTCACCCCAAAAATAAGTTATAGATCTGGATGGGATTAGAAAGGGATAGGAGAAGAAGAGTTGTAAAGGAAGCCAAAGGTAGATATCTGGGGATAGATCCAATTGTGAAACCTCCACACTTGGTGAAGAAGGATCCATTTCTTTCAATGAGAGATGTGTAGAGCCTAAAGTTGATTTTACTAGGCAGGGAACACTAGCTTCATCCCCGACCTCTTGGATAGAATATAGAACCTAGCCCTTCTCCTGATGGCAACCTAGGCAAGTTATAGTCATATATTAATGATAAATGAGAGGCTAAGCTACAAAGCATTAGTAGATAAATCCTTGTTTGTCCATCCTTGTTTGCCCACACAGACTGAGCCAAAGGGTAGCTAGTCACCAAATGGCACAGGCCCAGGGAGGGAAGAAGAGTGGATCTGGGGGAGTTATCAGTCAAACCGTAGCACTTGTGAGGCTTTGCCTCTGGCCACAGACATAGGAGAAGGAGTGCTCTCTCAGCCCTCTGCACCCTATTTAAACATCAGCTCTGTTTCTCACTTTGTAGTTATTTGCCAATATGCCTTTCAACTGACTCTGGACTCCATCTCAAAGATCAAATTACTATGGCACCCCTTTTGTGATGCTCCTTAGTTAACAAGGCCTCCCTCTTCCTGAAGGGATTATCCCATCACCACTACCATCATCCTGCCTGGGTCTTCACCTTCCTCTTCACCTCCCTCCCTTTCCACACCTCTTAAATCCATCCCCCCCACCACCTCCCCAATGAATTAGCCACAAAGGCTAGGTCTCTGGTTTATTAGGTGCTCTATCAGAGACCATAAAATCACATAGATTTCTTTATCACTGTGTCCAGCCCCTAAAAGAAGCCATTTACCAAGCAGAAGGGGAGTTTCTCCTTTGAGGTTTTTGGTATCTGGAGACACTCCTTTTTCCAATAGAGTTCTTACGTTTTCCACCAGACCAGAATTGATTGCTAGAGTTAATGGTGTTTCTCCATCACAAGTATTGTATTCCCAAAGAGTTTTATAGGATGCTAAGACAGGAAAAACAATATATGGAATCATGAAAATATCAACAAGCATAATACATATAATGGTCACAAGTTTCAACTTTTTAATCACATTTATACTATGTTTTAAATTGCTTTAAGTATTTACTTGCTTTAAATTGCTTTAAATATTTACCTGAAAGTTTATTAGCACACACCCATTGTTGGAATATGCTGATAAGGTTATAGTTCTCTGGTTTTATAATTCAGCAATATTTTCTCCAAATCAGAAACTTTCTGAACAAATATATCTAAAACAATGCTGAGGAAATATGAACATGGTCTAAAAAAACTATCAAACATATGAATACAAAAAAAAATTCATCCACTGAGTGAATAATCAATAAATCAACAGATTTTTACTGAGTATCTATTATCTGTAGAATACTATATATTAAATCCCAGAAATCTAGAACCAAGAAATACATTTCAAACTTTAAAAAAAATCTTAAATTTGGAATTTTTTTAAAAAGGAAATCCTACATTAAACAATGAATTTATTTGTAGATCTTATCTCAAGAAGCAATATAGTTTACAAAAAAAATTTCAAATTAATTCACAGATGATGTTGTTGTGCCACAGTTCCCTTTTAATGTCCAGATCTAGTTTCTCTAATTGTCCTACCCCAGTTACTCTGCCTCAGGCTATAACCATTCCCTTTTAATCATTGGACTGTTGGATAGGATACAGGTCTTATATCTTAAACATCATTAGAATATCAGGACCTTTTCCCCATTTCCAGTATCTCCCTCCATTATATCATCCCCATCCCAGGTGCCTCCCCCCCCATTAGGTCATCATTCTTGTTACCCTATAAAAGAATCTTTGTATCTGACATTTGTTGCTGTATTCTTGGAGACGATAGTCTCATTCAGCCCTGGGACCAAACCATGGATCCATTTGGTCCCAGTAAATCTCTCCCTTTCAAATAAAATATTATAACTTTCTAATCTCTAAGTTGCCTCAGTTTCTTTGACATTATAATGTCCTTTTTGGTTTGGCAAGGCCAAAAAATTCATCCCTTAAAGAGCTATCCACTGATGATAAGCTTCCCTGTACTAAACTAGGCTGGTCCTTAAAAGGTCTTTCCCTTGCTGGGATCATGAAGCCTTTTGAGCCTAGTAGAATTTGCCAGAGCTCACTTATTTTTTCTACAGGAATTAGACAGGAGAAGCAGTTTAAAGAATGTCATTAAAGAAATGCATAATTTAAATAAGAAATATTTTAATTATTTATTTATATATATAATATATAATAATATAATATATATAATATTAAATTATTATTTAATTAAATAAATTAAATAAGAAAAGAGAGGACTAACTGAAAAATAACTCACACTGACTACTAGTATTTTCAGTGTCAAAATAACTCAAAAAAGGATCTCAGCATTTGTTGGTGGACCTTTTGTGGTGAACCTAGACGAGTACCTGGACGGGAGTTACACAGGAAGAACATACACGGATAAATTTATTGCTGAAATCATTGAAGAGATCATTGGAGGATTAAGTGCTGTATATCAGATAATGGCATATTGAGGAATGGAGCATATTCCTGCTCATTTAAAGGTCAACTAAAACCTCTCCTAACAGTCTTGGTGACATGCTCAGAGACAGAATATTGGAATGAATAGATACACTAGGGGTGTGCTCCAAATGGCAATTCCTATATCCTTATGTTAGACTGTGTTTTGAAGTCTAAGAGTTGCTATTCTCAAATCCTCTATCACTCTGCTTTACTTTTTTTTTTTTATTCTTGTTTTGAAATGCTGATGATATTTGGGTTCACTTACCATCCAGAACAATTTCAAGTATTTGCTGAATAGGTTGAACTGCAGCCTCATGAAGTGGGAACCACCCATTGTTATCAGCTTCATCCAAAGCATACTTATGTTTCACATGGTCCTGGAGCTCAAGGATTTGGCCTAAATTAAGCATATGGGGTGATTATAAATTTCCATTCTTAGATTGCAAAACTTCCTCTCTAGTACTCTCTGAACAATGTGCATAGATACCTGTTTTGATGGCTTCTACAAGTTTTCTGTTCTGAGCACTTATAGATACAAACCTACTGGGGAAAGATAATAGTTATGTTGTTATACCACTTAAAGGCACCTAATGATTTAATTTTCCATTGATTTCCACCCATATGCATTTATTCTGATCTTTTAAGAAATGCATGAATATGAAGCTAACATATTTTTTGTTCCTCAAATCTGTAGAAAACAGATTTTAGAGTAGATTTATAATATTGTACATTAGTGGGAATGACATGGTACAGATGGCATACTTATCTTTGAAACAAGTTCTAAATAAAGCAGAATAAAATGGAGAATTGAAAGCTGCCATATGAAAGTCAATTAATTCTATGATTCATGTTAACCACCATATTAACCACCATATGCCCACCTCAAACTCTACTGACAAATGAAAATGTCTGTAATGTTATCTTTGTTTATTGATCACTATAGATTGTGATTTAATTTAAAATATTGGCTTATTAATCTTAAATAATATAAATGGTCAATTATACATTTAACTTTGAGCTATGCAGATTTTTTTAAAATTGGGAGCATAGAGTTCACTTTGCAAAGTATTTTCAACTAACTGATATGAAAATTAAGGTAGAGAGAGCATTTGCTGAAGATATTCCCAGTCTCTATCAATTTGTTGTTCTTAGTTGGTTGCTTCAGGCATGTCTGATTCTCTGTGACCTCTTTTGGGGTTTTCTTAGTAAAGTTACTGGAGGGGTTTGCCATTTTCTTCTATGAGTTATATTACAGATGAGGGAAACTGGGCAAAAAGGGTTAAGTGACTTGCCTTAGGGTCCCACAGCTAATAAGTATCTGAGACCAAATTTGAACTTGGGAAAGGGAATCTTGCTGATTCCAGGCCCCAGGTGCTATCTGCACTGCCACTTAACTACCAGAGTTTCTCTCAAGAGGTTTTGCCAAAATGTCATGATCTCTGCTCTCTTGGCCCTTCTGGTTTCTTTTCTTTCAACAGAAATAAAACATCTGATAAAAGTTTCATTGACTCTATTAAGAAGAAACAGCTTTTATAAGTAAGGGTCATGAATGTTTTCTTGTGTAGTGACAAACCAGAAAGGGAAAAAATATATTTCCAAATATGACTATATTGTTCAATATATTCCTCTTACAGCTTTAGCTTATGAATTAAGTGTGTATTTTGTAAAGCTTATAGTACCATATATATAAATGTCAGTTGTCCTTAATAGGAGAGTCATTATGACAGAATGAAAAACATATTGGACTGGAGTCAGGAGATTCTTGGGTTTGAATCTCACCTTTCATACTCATTAACTATGTCATGTAAATTTGCCTGGGCTTCAGTTACTCATCTATAAAATGGGGATAATAAAACTTATAGTACCAACCTTTCAGAGATGCTGGAACAAAATAAGATAATATTAAAGCACTTAGAAAACTTTAAGATTCTAATAAATGTTAGGCACTATTTCTGTCTCAAATATTAGAAAATATATGTAATAGATTTTTATATAGTAGAATATTTTGTAATGAGAAAGAGTGAAGATATCTTAAACTATTTCAAATGTAACATCAAGTTTGATATATAGCATATTTTTATTTAATTCTATCATTTAAACAAGTTTTTAATATATACTATGATTTATATAGTATTTTACATGGCATTTTATATTATATTTTATATTTATATTTTGAGAAAGGCTAACAATTCATTTAACCAATGTTAGAATTATTGTGTAAGTCTTACACTTTTATATAAAGGGAAAACATACCAAGGAGATGACAAGCACATGGATCATGCAATGTTACCTTAATCTATGGCAGAATGGGCATGAGATTACAAAATCAACTTCAATCCTATCTAGGAATTGGTCACCTAAGTAATATGAGTATAATGTTTCTTACTTTACTACATATCTTAACTTCATGTGATTTTAGAAAGAATAAACAGCATCATTTACTTGGACATTGGGCATACATTATATACCTAGAATATCTAATACTTTTAAAAATAGGATTTGTAGATTTAATGTATTTAGGAAAAAACTAATTTCCAAAATTATATCTTATGTACTTAATTACTGTATCTTTTACCTTTCAGGATAAAACTCTTTCTTATTGGTTTCGATGGATTCTTGAATGCTAAGCTGAATTTCATAATCTGTGAGATGGTCCTCATCAGTGTCCCCATTTTCCTCCATGTCTTGGTGTAATATTTAAAAGAAATAATTTTGCAAAAGTTAGTAGTTGGTCCAGGGCACCATTTGTAATTAATGTAATAGCTCAAATGAAAGATATGTCAAAGTTGAAATATTTAAAACAACATATTTGTTCATTCATTTAACATCTATTAATCACCTCTGTATAATGCATTGCTAGACTTATATTAGTATTAGTATTACTTTAATGTATATTTTTATTTTTAATTTTAAATATATCTATATCTATGTATGTATAGATACCTACACATGAAGGGCAGCTCAATAGGGAGCTGGACTTGGGATCTAGAAGATCTGAGTTCAAATCCTGCCTCAGACACTAAATGGCCCTAGATAAGTCACTTAACCACTTCCTTCGTTTCCTCATCTGTAAAGTAATAGCACTTACCTCACAGTGTTGTTGCAATAATTAAATAATTAATATTATTATGTTATGCCATTATATATTACATTATATTAGTATAAATTAAATTTATAAAGTGGTTTTTATACCTAAAGCACTCTATAAATGCTAGCTGTTATATATGTAAAATAGTTGATGCACTCTGAAGACAATTTATGTATAAAGCTCATCAAAGCTGCTTAAAAATGCTTATGGAGCACTTTTTTGTAGTAGGAAAAATTAAAAACACAGTGATGGGGAAATGGCCGATAAACTGTGGCATAAAAATATGTTATTCAGTTGTCTCTGACTCTTTGTGACCCCATTTGGGAAATTTTCTTGGCAATGATACTGGAGAGCTTTTCCTTTCCATCTCCAGCTCATTTTACAGATGAGGAAACTGAGGCAAAGACAATTAAATGACTTGCCCAGCGTCACACAGCTAGTAAGTGTTTGAGGTCAGATGTGACCTCAGTTCTTCCTGACTTAAGGCCTGGTACTCCATCTACTGTGCCACCTCAGTGCCCTGGTAATATATGAATACCCTGAAGTATTACTGTGTCATTAAGTGATGAATATGAGGAAATCAGAGAAATTATAGGAAGTGAAACAAAAAATAAGGTGAGCAGAACTAGACAAACAGTATGTCTCAATCAATCAAGTACTTATTGAGCACTTACTATGTGCTATTTTAGATGCTGGAGTTCAAAGTATAAAGAACAAAACAATCTCTAATTGTCAGGAGCTTATACAACTACAAAAATATAACAAACAAAAAAAAGATGCTCTAAAAGGCTGCCGAATTCCGATTATTTGTAATGATCATGACCAACCTTGTCTAGGACAACAGACAATGTCATATACTCCTTTTTCATTAAAGGTACGGGGAACTTCAAGTTCAGACATGAGTATTTTGTCAATCAGTTTTAGCTGTTTTTCTTTGTAACTAGAGAAAGTTTAGTGAATGTAGGAAATGGCCTAAAATGTCTTTAATAAAGTCTTTTAAAATGTACTAATGGGCAGGTGAAAAGCGAAGGCAGAGCGATGGCTCAATCAGTGGTAGAGCTCTGGGCCTGAGTTCAGATCTGATCTCAGACACATACTAGTTGGGTGACCACAGACAAGTCACTTCTCTTTGGTTTGCCTTTAAAGTGAAAAAAGAAATGGTAAGCTGCTCCTGTACCTTTGTCAAGAAAACCTCTTGGACAGTACATGGACCCTATGGGGTCATGAAGAAGAGGACACAACTGAACAATAACAACATGAAGGACAGTTCTAAGTCATGGGAAATAACAGCCAACAAACTGATTTAGCATTTAGCAAAGCAGAGTTGGCTCAGCTGTGCTTGAGAACAGTTGTCATGAAAAAAGAGGTATAGACTTATACCACCATTGCTACTTAAGATAGCATAAGATTTCAATGGAACCACACATTTCTTTTCAGTCACACCCAGCCCCACACCCAGGTAAGGTATATTGGATTTTGAAGTGCAATTCAATGATACTATTTCATAGATACTCAATTAGGAAGCTGCCCCAAATTAGTTTTTATCTATACAAGGCACTATGCCTTAGAAAGGGCTAATTATATTCAGTCAACTAGGCATTTATTCAACGTCTTTCATATACCAAAGCACTATTCTAGGCCCTAGAAAATTTATTCTCAAACATAATTCAACCTGTAGTTTTGTTTAGGATTTGCCATTTCTATCCAACATGGACTTTCCAATCTAACCATATGTGTTTGGGAACTCATGGCTTTCTCATTCACACTTCCATCTTTTTTCACATTATTTTTTCTTACCAGCAGTGCCTTCCATATATGAACTTCTAAATTTTTTTTTTTTAACAAACACATCCCAAGGCTATAAAACTTATGGTACATGAATGCAATGGAATATTATGGTACAATAAGAAATTATACCGAAGAAAATAAAGCAGCATGGAAGGATTTACATTAATTGATATAGAGTGAAGTGAATGAAATCAGAAAAACAACACAATTACTACAATTATATAAATGGAAAAGGCAATAATAAATCTCAAACCAAAAGCTATTATATAATCATAATGAACAAACTTGGCCCCAGAGAAAAGGCCCCTCTCTTCTTCCCAGAGGCAGGGGATTATGGGTTTGTTACACATACTGCCAGATTCCACTTGATGTGTTGGTTAATTTAAACTAAACTATCTGCCTCCCCTTCCCCCTACCCTATCCTGTCCATGCTGTCTCTTTGTTAGCTTTGTTAACTTTGTTAGCACGGGTAGCTCTCAGGGTAGGAATGGGGGGGGGGGGGGAGGGGGAATATATATTTGGACATAAAAACAAAAGATGTCAATAAAAATTATCCCAAATCTCCCCTGATTTTCCCTGCCACTTTTTGATTGCTCATTTACTGTGAGTCCCCTCACCCTTTCTGTCCTATACTGTTCTCACTATATTTGGACTTGTACTTAATGTGTTCACGTGTTTATGTTTTGTAAGTCTCACCCCTAGGTGATTAGTTCCTGGAAGATTAGGGCCATGTTCTTTTATATCATTTATCCCACTCCCTCCTTCATCCCCAAAGCACCTCACAAATGACTCTTCACACAAGGGACATTAGGAAAATATGGACTGACTGACAAGCACCAGTGTTTTCAGGTGGCACAATTAGCTGATAAACATAAACCAGTGGAATTGCATGTTGCCATTATAACTAATATTGCTGTGGTGATAGCAGGATTGGATGGCCCAAGGGATTAGTAATGGGATACAGGGCCTTTCACCTATTTAAATCACAGGTTTAAATCTAATCCTGAGTAGACCTCAGTCTCTCACTGGATAAGCTTTCTTAGGATGGAATCTCACTGGAGAAAAGGGCTGGATTGTGGGAAACCTCAAAAATGTTGTTTACACTAGTGCCTAGACTGCTGTTTTTGTCTCAATTGGAAGACAGCACAGTGCAAAGCTAATTCTTAAGTTTAATGAATTCCACATCTACAGACTGCCTTCACATTTTCTGGTGGGATTCTGAATTTCATAGGAAGCTATGTGGGCAGTAGATGCTGATAATAGGATGAAAGGGATAATGAAATAAAATGATGACAATCATTAAGTCCATATCTCATGTGGGGACAGTCATTTGCGTTTTCCCCTGCCCCAGAATGTGCCAAACAACTTCTTGAGATCTTTCAATTTTTTTGAGTTTAAAGTACTTGTTTTAGGACTTTTATCTACCAGGGTTTCCCCTATGCTTTATCTGGGTTAGGAAAAAACAAGAAAACTATCACTTGATTGGCCTGGAGGGGTGAAGGAGGACCCAAGCTGTACTTCTCTCAACACAGCTTTTTGATGGTCTCTGATAATGTGAAAATGGCTTTCTCTCCACCTAAGGGGTATAATAGAGGCTGCTTTCAGCCCTGGTGTCTGAAGACCACACTGAAGACTGCTGAATAGATGCATTTCATAGGAAGATAAAAGAAGTCTTAGCTTCAGATGCTATTATTCCTCTGTCACACAAATTTTTGCTGTTAGGACAAAGTTTATCTCTTTTTGTTAACTTACAAGTGCTTCATTTAGATCCAACATGGTATCCGAGTATCAGGGTTCCTGTGTCAAATTCATTTCAAATAGTACAAAAAGAATGAACTCATTCAGGCTCTAAGTTGTAATTTAGCATTTTGTGGTGCTTTAGATCAGTGGTACCAAACTCAAATAAATATAAGGGTCACTAAACCATACATGAGGATCTTTACAGGCCAAAAATTGACTTAAGAAACCATATGTCTTTACAGATTTCTTTTTTTTAATTAATCAATTAATATGCCCACACATTCAAGAAGAGAGAGACTATATTTTAATCTAGTTTGGGTTGCATTTAGGAATGCAAATGGCCCATGTATATGACACATATTTTAGACCATCCCTCTAATTAGCCTAATGTGGGAGAGATTATTTCTATTTTTTTTAATAAACAAATTTATGATGAGTTGACTCACCATAAAATTGTAGTAATCATCTTTGGTCTTTAGTCATTTTGAGATGCAAAGGAACATAGTAGATAGGGTGCTATAGTTAGAGTCAGGAAAACCTAGATTTGAATCCCATCTTTAACACTTACTAGCTGTGAGATTTACCCCTCAGCCTAATTTTCTTTATCTATAAAATGGTGATATTAATAATAATAGCAATTATTATTATATGGGGAGCTAGGGAGCTTAGTGGATAAAATGCCAGGAGTGAGTCAGGAAAACTCATCTTCCTGAGTTCAAATCTGGCCTCAGACTACTAGGTGTCTGACCCTGGCCCAATCACTTAATCCTATTTGCCTCAGCCTCCTCACCTGTAAAATGAGTTACAGAAGGAAATGGCAAACCCAAAAGTTTGCCAAGAAAACCCCAAATGGGGTCACGAAGGTCAGACATGACTGAACAACTACAAAAAAATAATAACAAAGACAATAACCACATTGCCTATCTCACAGGACTATTGTGATGCTCCACTAATATAATATACATTTGAAAAATTTAAAGCATTATTTAAATGCCAATTATTAGTATTTTCATCTAAGGGGTTCTAATAACTAGATCTTATTACTCAATAGCAATATTCATTTATTTATCCTGTTTTACCAAGAGGATAACCAAGATTTTGAATTCACATGTTTTAAAAAAAGAAAAGACAATAGCAGAGAATGAAAATTTCTTGGCTAAAGATAGATTTCTGCACTTATATAAGAACTAGATAGTTCAGATAGTGAAGATATTCATATTAAACTAACAAGCTCATCCAGGACTCTAGATTGTAATTTAGCATTCAGTGGTATTCTTTAGGAGTGTGGATGAAGCTGAGAAAAGCTTTGTTTTTAATTCAAATCCAAAAGTCTCAGGAAAACACCCTACAGTCTGTTGCCTTTAAAGGAAAACACACATGGCTCTTGCTTTTAACAGCCAGCTCTTGTCAGCAATAACTTCCAAAAATAAAAAATATCTTCCGGGGACACATAAATCTTCCCTTTTGGATCCGTGTAACAGGGCTTTGTGTTGCGTAGGGTGTTCCGGGGTGTCCTAGAGTAGCCTTCAACCCTTCCTTTTGTGTCTCAGAGCAAAGCCTCAACATAACTGTCCAAAAAAAGGATCTGCATTCCAGCTGGTGCCTGACTGAAGTGGTCAGGAGGAGGGAGACTGTGTTCCAGGGCATTATGTATGAGTGATGAAGAGTACATAACATTTCTGTTCATCAGACTCTCTAAGTGGCTTCAAACCTAGTAAATATCTCTTTGCTAGTGAGGAAGGCGAAAAAGCTATGAAACTTCACAGTAAAATGTTTCCAACGTGTATCTCTAACAGAGCAAGACTCCTATCTTTCCTAAGTCTGCATGGCAACTATTATATCCTTTATTCATTTAAATTGGTTAGCCACTTTTTAAAGATTTTGAGTATGTCTAAATTGGTTTATTGTTTACCCCTCTCTGTCAAAACTGGAACAGTCTTGGGCAGGGCTAGTCTTAAGAACTGGTAGCTACTGCCATGGTAGAAAGCAGAGGCCCTGTCTCTCATTTCATTGCTACCTGTTGTATAGATGAAAATTCTACCAATAATAAGCCTTTCTTCTGGATGTGGAAGGCTTTTCCAATCAATAAGAGTATCAATTAAAATGTAGATTCTCTTAGGAAATGTGAAATCTTATTAACTAATATCCAGTGCCCACTAATACCATGATGGAAAACACAGAGGGGTATGAATGGGAATAGTTGGTTTTAATTTAGGGAGATGAAGAATAAAATGAATGACAACAAATGTCACAAGTTTTCACAAAACTGAATCTGTTCCTGACTCTCTGAATAACAAAGTGCAAACATGAGTCGTCTGCAGTAGACTAGCCATGTTAAATTTTGATATGGCTGCTAAGTGAAATAAGCAGAACCAGGAGATCATTATATACCTCAACAACGATACTGTTTGAGGATGTATTCTGATGGAAGTGGATCTCTTAGATAAAGAGAGCTAATTCAGTTCAATTGATCAAGGATGGACAGAAGCAGCTACACTCAAAGAAAGAACACTGGGAAATGAATATAAACTGCTTGCATTTTTGTTTTTCTTCCCAGGTTATTTATACCTTCTGAATCCAATTCTCCCTGTGCAACAAGAGAACTGTTCAGTTCTGCACACATATATTGTTTCTAGGATATACTGCAACCTATTTAACATATAAAGGACTGCTTGCCATCTGGGGGAGGGGGTAGAGGGAGGGAGGGGAAAAATCGGAACAGAAGTGAGTGCAAGGGATAATGCTGTAAAAAATTACCCTGGCATGGGTTCTGTCAATAAAAAGTTAAAAGAAAAGAAAAGAAAAGAAAAGAAAACAGATGAAATTAATACAAAAAAATAAAAAATAAAAAATAAAATTCTGATATGGCCTGGAACATTGGGATAAAAAGTTTTTACCTTCAAGCTGACAAGGCTTTTGATTTGAACAAGCTCCTAGAAGTCAGGTAAATGACCCTAAAGGAAAATCAAAAGAATTGATTATGCATATTAATAATATTTGTTTCTATTCTTTTTTTAGTTTGTTTATTTTTAATATACATTATTTTATAAATTATATTGGGAGAGAAAAATCAGAGCAAAAGGGTTTGTTTCCATAATTATATTAAGAATTATAATATTGATATAATTATATTAATTATACAATTATAATTATATTAAGGAAAAGGTTTTAATATGCAATTTTTGTCCATTTATATGTAATTTTTAAATCTGGACCTTTGATTTCATCCAGGTATAAAACTCCCAGTGAGGAATTTTCTTCCATCAATTTAAGTCAGGAGCTTGTTCATAAGTTGTCTTACAGAGTTTTCTGGAGGTACTGAGAGGTTTGGTAATTTGACTGTAGTCACATTGGAAGTATATCTGAAAGGCAGTATTTCTTGACTCCATGACAGCTAGGTGACAAATGCTAGACTTGTGGTCAGTAAGATCTGAATTCCAATTTTACTCCAGATATTTTTAAGACAGTTTCAATAACATTTTCCCTTTTAGGGTTGTCTGGTTTCTCCAATAAAAAAGCAATTGTTATTGAACTGATCTACTCTTTCCTAAAAAATAGTAGGACCCTTGCAGAGATTTAGAGTAAGAAAATATTGCACTTATTGCACTTTTAGGTTAAGGCAAAAAAAGAAAAAGTATATAGGACAAATCATTCTTTAAAGTCTTTTGAGATAGATCTTAGACACTCATATGGTCTTATAACAGAACAGATAAACACTGGTATTCTCCAGGTCATTCATGTGGCTTCTGTAAAAATTTACTTTCATTTCTTATACGGCAATCTTTCCTAAATCGTAGGTAAATAAGAAAAGTTATCAAACTGTGTATACCCTTTGATCCAGCAGTATTACTATTGGACTTATATCCCAAAGAGATATTGGAGAAGGGAAAGGGACCTCTATCTGCAAGAATGTTTGTGGCAGCTCTTTTTGTAGTTGCTAGAAACTGGAAACTGAGTGGATGCCCATCAATTGAAGAATGGCTGAATAAATTGCGGTATATAAAGTTATGGTATATTATTACTCTATAAGAAACGACCAGCAGGATGAATACAGAGAGGCTTGGAGAGACATACATGAACTGATGCTGAGTGAAATGAGCAGAATCAGGAGATTATATACTTCAACAACGATACTACATGATGATCAATTCTGATGGACGTGGCTATCTTTGGCAATGAGAGGATCCAAACAAGTTCCAATTCGTCTGTAATGAATAGAACCAGCTACACCCAGCGAAAGAATAGTGGGAAATGAGTATGGACCACAACATAACATTTCCACTCTTTCTGTTATTGTTTGCTTGCATTTTTGTTTTTTTCTTCTCAGGTTATTTTTATCTTCTTTCAAAATCCGATCTTTCTTTTGTAACAAGACAACTGTATTAATATGTATACAAATACTGTATTTAACATATACTTTAACATAGCTAACATATATGGGACTACCAGCTATCTAGGGGAGGGGATGGGGCAAGGAGGGGAAAAGTTGAAAGAGAAATTTTTGCGAGGGTCAATGTTGAAAAATTACCCATGCATATGTTTTGTATATAAAAAGCTATAATTAAAAAAAAAAAAAGAAACCAGGTATATATTCTTATATTGGGTTGATTTAATCCCAGTTCCTACTTCAGACAGTGGAATTTCATGTACTCTTTCTGAGACTGAAGCCAAATGAGATTATAAGAGGAAAATAAGACAACTGTTGGATATAACAGAATCAGAAGAAGCCTTATCCTCACATGCACTCTGATTCCCTGGAGGAGTCTAGACAGGCTAAGAAGGAAGGGCAGACAGAGGAGGGCAAATTCAGAGACTAAAGCAAAAATTTAGTAACAGGCTAGCATTTACTTTAAGAAAGCTCATATACCTACAAAAACCTGATTTTACAGTGTAGAACAATTATTCACTTTATGAAAAGTTGTCCTACAAGATTTTCTTAAATGGTAAGTATATTAAAAAACATGATTTGATTGACAGGTATTAATTTACATAGCGAGAACTTGTCAGGAGTGCAGAGATAGCATGTAGCCAGGCATACATGTCCTATTAGTTAAGGAAAAGAAGCTATAAACCACACTTTTTTGGTCCATTCTTGGCCAAGTGCATAGACCCCTACAATTTAGCTTGACGGTATAATTTAATTAGCAGTAAGGGCAAGGGAAAATGTTTTTGCTCTGTGATTCTATACTCTTTTTGCCTCTGAAAAGCTGTTTATGTCCCAAATATGCTAGGAAAACTATCTATTTACAGAAATCACATCATAAATCTTTCTCTAAAGAAAATATTTAACTTCTCATTCATTTTTTGTGAAGTTTCATTTATCAGGTTTCCATAAAGTATAAGTACTTCCCATCCCACTGTTTAATCCAAAATCACTAAAGAAGAAATCATGATCTGGAATCAGGAACTCTTCCCAAGAATATCTTGCTATTAGTTCTCTGATCCCCAGAGTCTTAGGAACAGTGTGTTATGTTCAATTACTATAACTGAATGTAGCTGAAATGGCGAGTTCCAGATTAATGAAGGCTTATTTCATATCACATAAACTAATGGGCATTAGCAATAGTGCTTAATATGGAAACATAGTCTATTGAATAATATAATTATCCAAATACTACAGCGGGAAAAGAAAGATTTTAAACAAATTCCCTTCTAAAATATAATCACTGATATTTCTGAAAATTCAACTGAAACATTAAAGAAGTTGAATATTCAGTGATCTATATTTAACTCCCTTTTGCAAAGTACTTGGGAAATATAGATCTAAGAATTTAAGCTCTAGGAAATATGGGCTCAGGAAAAATAGTTATCTAATACTAGCTTGCTAGAATGGCATCTGGGTGGGGAGGGAGATGGAGTAAGCCCTGGATTTAAGTGTCAGGAAGATCTGAGTTAAAATCCTACTACTATCTGTAACCCTGGGTAAGTCACTTAATTGGTTCAGTTTCAGTTTCCTCAACTTTAAAATGGGAATGATAATATTAGTACCTACTATTATTGTTGGGAGAATAAAGTGAGATGATATAACTTAAAGTACTTTGCTATCCTTAAATACTAGCTATTATTTTTAATAAAAACTTGCAAATTGAATATGAAATTTCTACTTGATTTAGAACTTGTTAGCAAATCATTTCAACTAAATGATTAAAAAGTCCTATATAAATAGGAAATGTACAGTTTTATCTAAATCATTTATTGAACCTTAATTTCTTTCTAAGGATCCAGTGCACACACAATTTCTAACACTGATTAAAAACTTTTTCCTTTAAATATATATGTATATATAATATGCATATATGTGAATATGTGCACACACATAATATATAAAGTATATATATCTATTTATCCCCAAATGCTATTAATATTATTTAAAGTCTGAAATAATCACAAATCACTAGGAAGAAAAAAAACCCGGCCTGATCAAAATTGTATCTGACACAGATTTGTTACCCTACATATCTCTGGGACATGCTTAATTATATGAGTGAAAAGTGCCCCTTAGGTTGGTGTTTTAAAAACAAACCAGTTCTGGTATCATTCTATAATTGAACACATCCTCGGCATTCAAGCCTTAAGGTGATCCACCCAGAGATTCAGTAAGAGGACACCTGAGTTTATACATGGTTTGTTACCTTTCCAATTTGAAACTATTTGCCCCTTAAGCTAGTGAACTAGGTGCGGATCAAGTATGTCATATTCTCACCTTTTGGAATCATCATCATCTTGTCATTCGTATCCAGGGACCTGACTTCCTAACCAAAAGAAATAGTGCCCCATGAGCCAATGTGTCCCTTCATGTATCTAAATTTAAATATCCAGTTGGTAGTTAAATTAAGATCTGACCTTGTACAACTGAAACATAAGCAGGTCCAGCATAGAGGGAAAGTATTACCCATGACTTCTCTAGAATCTCATCAAAAGGAACATGAGACTGCTGCGGTAGAAAAAAGATTATTTGTGTCTTGATTGGTTCAGACAGCTATCAGTAACAAAACAAATGAGCTGCCAGCTGACTTGTGATGGCTGTGCCAACCCAAAGGGACAAAATGCAGTTATTTAAGTAGCTTTGTATTATGGTATGAGGGTCACAAAATGGCCCCCGAGGACTGATTTCTGTTTGTCACAGTGACACAAAACTCTAACTCACTTTTATCGTATAATGTCACAAAACTTACTCTTCAACATTTTTTAGAAGTCGTGTCGAGTGTTAATGCAATATCAGACTTGTTATTTTCTGAATTGAAGGAAAATTGGAGATTCAATTTTGTCTGGTGAGCATTTAACTACTTTCAGTCTGACTGGGTAGAGCCAGACATTATGTAATGATCAATCAGCTATTATTGATCTGTTCTATAACTGATCTGTTCAAGAATTCCAGGTAAAGTAATTGAGAACATAAATTCTAGGAAAGTGGGTAATAAACATAAAATGAAAAGGGTATAGAGACTAAAACAATAAAAACCCTACTAATACAGTAGTTGGGGAAATTCATCTGAGGATCAGTATCAAATGAGAGACTTTTCTTAACCCAGTTATCCAGCTACATTGAATCAGGAAATTATGAATTTTATGTCTACATATCTATATGTATTTTGTTTATGTGGAGATGGAGTGATGGGAAAGATTAGGAGGGTTCCTTCCCCTGTCAAAGTAAAATGTTTGAGGGCTGGGACTGTTGTGATTTTTTCATTTTATAGGCAAGCATAGCAGAATCCCTTGCATATAAGACAGATTTAATAAATGTTTGCAGAATTAAATTGATTTTCCCAATTTAAATCTGATGCTTCTATTTAAATTACAAATGAAAAAACAAAGTACTTTTTCCTAAGTATTTCCATATTCTTCCTAAAATTAGAGCACCTGTACAAAAATCCTATGAGAATAATATTACTTACTAAGAATTCTGCTGATTGCAAGTGCTGTATAAAAATTGCAATAGTAGCAATTTTGTTGTTGTTCTTTCATTTCAGTTATATCCAACTTTTCATGATTCTATTTAGAGTTTTCATAGCAACAATACTGGAGTGGTTTGCTATTTCCTTCTCCAATTCATTTGACAGATGAGGAAACTGAGGAAAACAGGATTAAATGACTTGGACAGCATCACACAGCAAATGCTTGAAGTCAGGTTGGAACTCAGGAAGTTGTCTTCCTGACTCCAGACCTGGTATTCTATCCACTGCTCTTAGGTGCCCGAACGGTAGTAATAGGTAGAATTTATCTAGTGCTTTAAGATTAGCAAGGTATTTTACAAATATTATATCACAGGTTAGATATGAATAGAGATGGAATATAGATTATTTTGCTCCTCTCTTAACTTTGGAAGAATAGGCCTAAGCCTAAAAACAGTTGGACCCAGAACAGTGATACATTTAATTATGAGTGCATGAGAAAATTAGCAGTTTTTTTTTTAAGTTCAAGGCTCCCAGAAAAATCTTTCCTAGTTGTAGCTAAATGGCCTCCTTCATAGGTTTCCAAGTTCTATGAGGTCTTCTTCGTCAGTGACTACCTCTGGAACTCTGTAGTAATCTTTTTTTTTTTTTTTTTTTAAAGCAGCTGTGTAGTGGCAAAATTATTGGATTTGGAGACAGAAAAACCCTTAATTTCACCTTCAATACTTACTAGCTCTATGATTATTTTTCTATCTATCTGTCTATCTATCCAAATATCTGCCTGCTGTCTAATTAAACATCTGTCTATCTATCTAAATATCTCTCTACCTAAATATCTGTGTGTATTTCTAAATATCTGTCTATCTAAATATATACCTATTTATCTATCATCTAAACATCTACCTATTTAAATATCTATCTAAATATGTATCTGTGTGTCTATCTAAATCTCTATCCATCTATCTGTCTATCTATATATCTAAACATCTTTCTATTTAAATATCTGTCTATCTAAACATCTGTCTATCCATCTAAACATCTATCTCTGTCTAAATATCTGCCTATCTAAATATGCTATCTAAAAATCTGACTATCCATCTAAACATCTATCTCTCTATCTAAATATCTATCTATCTATCCATGTAAATACCTCTCTTAAACATCTATTTAAATATCTACCTAAATATGTATCTCTGTGTGTCTATATATCTCTATCCATTTAAATATCTATTTATCTATCTGTCTGTTTAATCTATCCATCTAAACATCTATCTTGTCTATTTAAAAATGTCTGTCACTGTATCTATCCATCTATCTATCTATCTATCTATCTATCTATCTATCTATCTATCTATCATCTACCTAATAAGCTATGCTACTTTGTATAATGTTCATTGCTTCCCTCTCCTCACAAGTCATTAACTACATCAGAAACTTCCAAATGGTGCACTTTTGTGCCCTTACAATGTCTCTTCTGCCCTGCTGACTTCAGTTTATTACACAGCAGCTGTTTAGGTATGGGGGAGGGGATTCTCCATTTTAGCGACATGTCCAGTCTAAAAAGGCTCAACTCTAATAATGAGTGAGCCTTCTAATGCCAAGAGAGCAAGGCAGAACCGTACTCCATTATTAAGGAATGTTGGAACTGTTAAGTAGCATTAAAAATAAGTCTAGTGGCAAGGTGCAGCTGATGAGAAGGCACAGTTGGAAGACTTCAATCTTGAAGTTGCTTGTCTCTTTTAGCTCACTTTTGGAGTTTTATAGGACACTCTGACAGGAGAAAGTCTATTTTGTTTGAATAACAGTCCTAGAAAATGTTGCATTGGGATAGACCCATGTGCCATCCAGTCTTAGGGTTCTGTCTCCTGAGTGACACTGAAGGTATCATTGTTGTTTTTGATGTCAATCTCAAGGGCAAGGGATATATCTCAAAACAATCTACTTTCCCTTAATAACCTATCATGGACCTGTCAGTCATGAACACAGCTGAACCTTTTTAAAGCTATTTCTTTTCAGCCTGTACTAGAGAAAACAAGGGATAAATACTGTCTACTATTTGAAATAATACTTTTTATGTCTCTTAAGTGCAGTTATTTCCTACTTTAAAGGTTCTTTCCTTCATCATCATTATCAAATCTTTCAGAACTTTAAAATATTCAATTAATGTTACCATGTAAATAGTAGTATGCTGGACTCTGAGGAATTGGACCGTGATCACAAGGAACTTGCCCTTGAGTGGGGGATGAGGTGATAATACATTCACAAATAGATGTAATTCAAATGGAAAATAAGCATGTGGGAGCTGCAGAACAAAAAAATGTGGCATATTAGAAGAGACACTTGAAAATTGGTGAAGTTTTCAGAGAAGAAGGGAATTCACCCTGAATTTTGTATAATGAGTAAGAATAAAAAGTGAGGAAGTTTTTTTTTTTTTTTCCAGGTATGGGAAACATCATAAATAAAGATTTGGAGCTGGGAAAGTTGATGTAATAGTTAAAATTCATATAATTATTTTGAAATTACAAAATACTTTATATATATTGTCTCATTTGATTCTTACAGTAGGCCTCTGAGAAAGGTTCCACTGGTTTTATTATCTTATTTTACAGATAAAGACCAGTAGAGCTGGGGAATTTAGTCCCACAACTTGAAAATGTTGGAGACGGGTTTTTAAATCCAGATCTCTCCAGACTTCCAAGTCCAACATTTTCCTAGCTCATCATGCTGCTTCTTAGGATATCCAGAAATCAATTTGAGTGTTAGTATGAGGGAATGAGAGTGCGATATGGTTGGAAAGGTCTTGCATAGCAGGTTAAGCAGCAAGATCAGGGCTCTGAAGGAAGCAGCAGCAACTGCTGTTCCAGGAAGTACACAAATATTTTGCCACTAATGGGGGTAACTCTTGGCCAGCCAACTTAAGGGCAAGGAGCAATGGCATGTTGTGGTGTTTCCCTTTGTAGAAGCCCTCATAGTTGTACTGTATAGAGTCAACAAGGATAAAGGAAGAAAACAAGAAATAAGGCGAGACAGTGTTTGTAGTGAACAAGTATGGCATTGATAGTTTGTGATCCAAAGGGGTCCATCTTTGGGCCTTCTATTCATATGTCTTCCCTAAAAAAATGTTCCAAAGAACAGGAAGTGTGCACCCTACTGGATGTGTTTCTCTGTATTTGTGGGTAAGCTGATGCTGTGTGCACAATGGGATGTTCATTGTCTTTCCCTGTTCTTTCAGGGCATGATAACAGGAAGAGTTTGCACCAATGTTGCAAGGTAAGGGGAGCATCAAAGTGGGGGGTACCTGGAAAGCCAAGTGAACATTTTTGGACCTTACAGAGCAAGCAACAAGGAGACAAAATCTGCTGAAGATTTTTGAGAATGGGAGTGACGTTATCATTCCTGCTTAAGAAAGATTGATCTGATGGTGAGAAGAAAGCATTACAGAAAAAAAGAGGAGGTAGAGAAACCGAATAGAAGGCTATCTTAAATACTTGGTAGGTAGTAATAAGTTACTAATAGTAATAGGGTAGTAAGAAGTTAGTTAAGTAATAAGTAATAATAATAATCCAATAGACTTTGGATGGTAATGATAATAATAACTAGCATTTATATAGTGCCTAACATATGCCAGGCACTGTGCTAAGCACTTTACAAATATTATCTCATTTGATTCTCACAATCAAAGGGAGGTGCTATTATTTTCCTCATTTTATAGTGACTTCACTGCAAAGATGGGCATAATGCTAATTACATCAAACCCCAGAATACAAGATTTCCTCAAAGAGAAAAAACAGATAAAGAATGGCAACTGTCCAGACCAATGGGGTCAAATTCAAATAGAAATAGGGGCCAATAAACTATATGTTATCTATGTTCTATTGTATTTTTATTTCCTTTGTTAAATATTTCATAATTCATTTTAATCTGGTTTGGCCACACTTGAAAAGGTTAGTGGCTACATGGGCACATTGCATATTTGATACCTCTGGCCCACACTATTACATATATTTGGTTAGGCAATCCATTGAGTTGGTTTGGAATTTTTCTGTATATCTTTTTATTGGAATTGGGAGGTGAACACTGACTGGGTCCAGAATTTAATAGGAGAAAGAGAGCAGACTGAAATGCATTTGAGAAATCATGTAGTGTTTTTCACACTTCCAAGATGCTTTCTGATACACACACTCTTACAAACTATCTTCTTACCAATATTCTCTTGGTAATGTTGCATGGCTACAAAGCATGTAGAAATCTAATCTTTGATGAATCAAAATTTCATATGACTCAGAAGAGATTCACAATGGATACAAGTAGGCTACAGCCTATTACTAATGATGACTCAACTATAATAAGTAGCATAAAAATAGCATTCGGTAAATATATAAGATTGAGAAAAGACATGAATTAATATGTAACAAGAGCGAAAGATAACAGATGGACAATTTACATGCTGCACTACTATTTATGAAATGTTTGGCAACCTAGAGTAATGCCTCTGGAATACTAAGCAGATCCTATATGGATGATATATGAGACTGTGGACAAGAATCGCAGAAAATGAGAAAATATAAATGAGATGTACTTTGTACTGGAGAGAATACGCACATCAGTGAAATGGAAACGCAACTGGAACAGACTAAGAACACAGAGGAGATTTGCGACTGAGGTGACCCAAGTTTGAGAGAATTGAGGGACCAATTCTCTTTTTTTTAAAAAATAACTTTTTATTGATAGAACCCATGCCAGGGTAATTTTTTACTGCATTATCCCTTGCATTCACTTCTGTTCCGATTTTTCCCCTCCCTCCCTCCACCCCCTCCCCCAGATGGCAAGCAGTCCTTTACATATTGAATCGGTTACAGTATATCCTAGATACAATATATGTGTGCAGAACCGAACAGTTTTCTTGTTGCACAGGGAGAATTGGATTCAGAAGGTATAAATAACCTGGGAATAAAAACAAAAATGCAAGCAGTTTATATTCATTTGAGGGACCAATTCTCAAAGTATTTGAAGGGAAGGAAGATATCAGTGGTATGGAAAACATACATACCTTATCATTACAAAAAAAAAAAAAGGAAACTAAGAAAATTTCAACAATTCTTGACACATATGCCTATTTTCCCATATTTATAAAAATTTTTATAAGACTAATATTCACACAGAACAAGAATATTCTTGCTAAGAAAGGAACAGTTTCCCAAGTGATATTCTACTTTACTTTCATACAATTAACTTAAAGATGTAGTGAATACAAAATTCTACTGTACTTATTGTTTGTCAACTATAAAAATTATTTGATGTAGTAGAACAAAGTTTACAATCTTAATTCAAATAAAGAATCTTCTGTTCATATGAAAAATTATTCAAGATTCCTTAAAATATATTACAAAGATATTGTTTGACAACCACATGACCATTACATCAAATAAGGCATGGCAGGACTTTGAATATTTGCTAAAGATATCCAACACTCTCATGAAGGAAATCCAGAATAGAGTCCAAGTCAGAGGAATTTGTTATAGTTGGTAAAGTCTTCCAAATACTCCTATTTGTAAATGACATTATTTATTTTATGTCTAGGCATTCTACAAAGCCTCTCCAGTGAAATTCATATAATCCAAAATTAGCTTAATATCCATACTTGTAAAAAAAAAAAGTGGATGAAAAATGACTATTTGTTCAGGCTATAATATACAGCTAGAAAAGCAACTCACTGAAACATATATAATTTAGACAAGCACTGAAGAAAATGAATTGGGCACAAAATCAAATGGGAAGAATTTAGAATTGAATTTACACTGGAATTTGGATTCCTTTTTACATGTTGGTTAGGTTAAGGGAATTCTAAGATCCCTTCCAATGATTCCAAGAGTTCTTGAAACAATTTTTTTTTCTTTTTTTGGACCAGTGATACATGATCACATATGTATAGGGATAGGAATGTGCCAGAAGAAAGGGAAAAAAATGATGATGCATGATAGTAATATAATTGTTGGAGCTAGGTTCTGGAAGAAGCTGTGCTTAGAGACAGCTATATTCCCTCCTGGAAAGTCAGTTCAGGGTAACAAAACTAACAAGAATTGGAGTTCTTGGCCTTGAAGGAGGCTATCACTGAATTACATAATCTGTTTCAAGATTATGTGAATAGAGCCAAGTTCCAAATATCGATGACTAATGAAACATTAACATTCTGAAAAGCATTAAGATAGAAACTGCTAGCTAGGAACGGGTGGTAACATTTGCCAAAGCTGGCATGGAACAAATTCTACTGACCTGAGATGGCAGTGTATGCAGTAAGAATTGTGAGACCAATGCTCAGTCTATTCAAAGTAAAGTTCTATTTATTCGTACTGTTTACCTGGAGAAGATAAACACCAGCAAATCTTCGAAATTAGCAGGAGAGGTTAGGAAGCATGTGCAACTTCCAAGGCAACAGTCATTTGAGTTCATATTTGAAGGGGATACCAGCAAAGATGCAGAGAAAGAGGAAGCAATATAGCTTAGCTCTTCCCAACAATTACTCCAACAAAGACCTAGAAAGAATATCTGTCTAAGCTGTGATGCAAAATCCAACAAAAAAAAAAAAAAGAAAAAAGAAAAAAAAATCATAATGAATAATTTTTCCAGCCTAAGATACCATAGGGAGATAAATATAGCTCTGCAGACACAGAGGATGGGTTCTAGTAGCCAGGAAGACAGTGTATGGAGTCTCCCATTGTGGGAATTAGGTCTTGAAGATATATATAAAGACAAGCTTGCTGGCTAGGTGGTACAGCGGATTCAGTACCAAGCCTGATGACAAGAAAACATAAGTACAAATCCAGCTCAGAAGTTTACTAGCTTTGACCCTGGTCATTTAACTCTGCCTCAGTTTTGTCATCTACAAAATGAGCTGGAAAAGGAAATGGCAGAAAAATCCATTGGGGTCACAAAGAGTCAGATATCACTTAAATGATTGAACATAAGAAGATACTTCCCGATCCAAAAAAGAAGAGCCTGATGCCACGTAGGAACAGGAAGCAACTGAGGACCTCAGTTACAAAACCAGTGTGGATTGAGCAGGAAACCTAAACCTAGGAGTGATGGACTAGGACAAGGACTATGAAAATATATTGGGCAAGAAGCAGGAACAAAAACAAACAACAGATGTATAACAGAATTAAAAGATTGACAGTGATCAGATTTGGCCCTAGATCGGACTGCTTTGAGACCACTAAAAATGTGTAAATTCCTAGCCCAAATTACCCCCCAAGATTCTTGAATACTTACTATCTGAAAAAGTGTAGGACCCAAGAGAAGATCCAGATACTTCCTCTGAAAGTATATAGAATCTGACCCTAATATAAAATCTCAAATTGGGAAATAAAGCTAGAATGAGTAGCAAACAAAAAAGACTCTCACTATGAAGAGCTTACTGTTGTGACAGGGATGTCCAAACAAATTAGCAAAGTGTCAAGAAAAACAAGTCCTACTAAAATTCCTGGAAGAAAGAGTACAAAAGCAAGATTTAAAAAGTTTAAAAAATTATTTTAGAAAATAATAATAATGCAAGGATGAGAGTTTCTACTTAATGTAATCACAGAAGGTACAGACTCCTTTGACAATTATTTATTATTTGTAATCAATTGGGAGGATGCTACACTAAGTACTTAAAAGAGGGGAAGTGTGGCATAGTAAACAACTAGTGTGTGTACATATATCTAAATACACATATGTATGTGTTGTGAAAGATATTACAAACATCTCATTTTATTCTCACAACCCTGAGAGGTCAGTGCTATTATCTTCTCAACTTCACAAATAAAACTGAGATAGATGAGGTTAAGTGACTTGCCCTGAATCACAGCTAGTGAATGTCTGAACTCATCTTTCTAACTTAAGCATTCCGAATTCAAATTCAGCTTCTAACATAGTGGTTGTGTGACCCTAGACAAGTCACAACCTTTCAGGGAGCCAGTCCATTCTCTTAGACTGTAAGTTGCAAAGCAAGTGCTGATCTGCATTAGTAAAGTGAATTTCTGCACATGGATTTTCCTATTCCAATGAAATCACATCCCCGTCCCCCCATGTCTAAAAAGAATCCATTGTGACATATGAGTTTGGGCTACTGGAGCAACTGCAAAATGAAGCCATGTACTATATAGTTATATGTGATTTATATGTTGGTTTACTACAAGCAATTTTGCTATGCATTTACTTTCTGTAAATGATCCATGTATTTGGAATATATTAGAGCATATTAAAGGTTTGTACCCATTAACTTGTGATTTGCATGGCTCTCTGTCTCTTTCTCTGTTTCTGTCTCTCTCTACCTCTGTTTTTCTGTGTGTGTCTGTGTCTGTCTCTGTTTCTCTCCCTCTCCTTTCACTTTCTGTCTCTCTGTGTCTGTCTCTCTTTCTCTGTGTGTCTCTTCCTGTCTCTCTGTCTCTGTCTCTCTCTCTTCTTTCTCTCTCTCCTTTTACTTTCTCTGTCTCTGTTTGCCTCTTTCTGTCTCTGCCTCTGTCTGTCTGTCTGTCTCTCTTTCTCTTCTTTCTCCCTCTCCTTTCACTTTCTCTGTCTGTCTCGGTTGCCTCTTTCTGTTTCTGTCTCTGTCTCTGTCTCTGTCTCTCTCATTTATTTGGAAGAGGTCATAAGAGGGAGAGGGACTTTTGCTTTTAACATCAAGAATGCAGGATGAAACTTGCTAGTTCTTCTCATCTCCCTTGCTTCTTGAGACTTAACCAAAACTTCAAAACAGTTTGCTTGGAACAGGTATCAGTTGCTTGGAGCCTGGAAGGAATTAAAAGGGCAAATTAAAAGTGATGCATGTGCTAATCCCCAGCCCTACACAGGTTCAATAAAAGGTTCAGCAGAGGAAAGGGTTAAAGGAGTTTTCTTGCTTAAACCAGAGTGAGAACTGGGATCCTGATTTTAAAAGGTCTCAACTGCCAGGGTGACCTTCTGTGTGGCAGCTCGGCGTGGAGAGCCCTTTTTAACAAGGGAAAATGTGTTGATCTCCTTGAATCATGTTGGTGAGGGCGGTCTTCCCCCAGAAAAACAGTAACCCAAAGCTTTACGTGGCAGCTCCTGGGGCAGGGCGTTAGGAGAGTGGAGTTCCAAGAGGATGATGGATGAGGGATGTCACTGAGTGGCTCTAGAGGCTATGTGGGATGGCAGGCAGTGAGGAGAGCCCCTACACCAGCAGAGGGACATTCAGGCTCAGGTGCCAGGAAAGACTTAAAGAGAGCTGAGTACTGGCTAGTGGGAGAGGAGTGAGAAGTGTTCCAACCACAATTCAAGTCTGCCTTACTCCAGAACGTGGCTTTTCTGGAAAGCATTCTCTTCTCCACTGGGTTGGGAGTCAGAGTCAAAACTGCTCTGCTTAATGTTGTTTTTACTGAGCTCTTTTTCTTTCTTACAAGGAAGAGTTCAATCTAGAAATAAATGAAAAAAATTTTTAAAAGGAATAAACTTAAATTAATAAAGTTTATATGTATATATATATACATATATATACATATATATATATATATATATATATATATATATATATATATATATATATATATATATATAAAATATGTAAAATGCATCTGCTGAAAAATTGTTGCTTAAAGCAGAGGTGTCAAATACATGGTCCCTAGGCAGCATGCAGCCCTCAAAATCCCAAGTGAGGATTGAATCAATTAAAATGTAATTGGGAAATATTTAACAAAATATATAAAAATCCAATTAAAAACAAGGATAACATTATGCTTTAAAACTATCAATGTGGCAGAGATCTTTATGTACAGATTAATGGGCCCATTTTTACCACTCACACCATTGGTTTACCTATATTCCAGAATGGATATTAGGGATGATGGCAAGAGGATATTCAGCTCAGTCTTTGAGAATGTGAATGGAGGGTAGATGGGAGCTCAGTCCCTTCCCACTTCAGAATTGTGTAACCCAAGTGAAAAATACTCTTCCCATTTAGAAGGAAACAGGGTAACACACATACCTTTAACTTTAATTAACCAACATATGCAAGATGTGTCCTCACAGAACTAATCACTGTTTAAGGCATTTTTGTTCAGCTCCACACTCTATGATATGTGCTTTTTTATTATCTCAATGCTTTCTGTGGAACCGTGAAATCCCACATATAAAACATGGGGGTTTATGAAAAAAAGCAGTGTTCAAATCACTCAGTCTTTGTGCCTATATATTTTAAGAGACTTGCTTTTGAGTGGTGCTATATCTGAATCTTCATTTCAGGATCTAGACTTTAGATTTTGCAGTTTTACTTGTTAAAGATACAAGGAATTATTTTACCAGCTCATAAATCTATGCTTTGGGGTCTTTGGGTATGATAACTTACTAGGGGGGTAAAAAAGTAGATGATGGCTAAGTCCACTGTTGGCCTTGTAAGCTTCTCATACACTTCACACATATAGAGCCCTAATTATAATAGCTTGCAGGTAACTATTCAATACAGCCTCTCACAAAACTCATAAATGCAACAGGCAAACAAAAATATATTAATACACTGTAATACATGTATATAGTATTATAGTATATATTATATATAGTATACACTGTATACATGTACATATAAGTTATATATATCTTTAAACATTTAATAAGCAAGGAAAAGTATTATAATATAAATATATTATAATACAATATAAATATATATATATATATATGTATATGCTATCTAATATAAATATTTTCTTTGTTTAGTCAAAATATATCCAGGGATATATATGTGTATGCATTAATATGTGTGTATACCTTTATATGTGTGTGTATGTGTGTGTGATGAATATTGTACAGAAGGCAATGGAAAGGTAGTCTGCAAGAAATAACCAACAATAAACTCCAAAGGATAGGAGTAAAGTATGTCATCAAGTATTTATATGATAGGAAGAGATGATGGACTGGTGACATAGGCTGAGCAAGGGATGATAGGTGGACAACCAGAATGCTCTTCTTATTGATAACTTCTCAGGACCTGGTGAAAACAAACAAACAAACAAAAATACCTCAAGAACATTGGGTGGTTATTCTGTAGAGAACATTTAGGAGAATATGTGTAATATTCTCTTTAGTTTTCTGGAGGTCTTTGGAGCACCCTTTGTTTCAACACAGTAATCACCATGAGAATAGCCAGGGATAAAGTCCGAATTCTTTATTATCTCCTTCACAGTCTGTCTCCTTGCCTGGGGCTTTGACTAGCTTTCTGGAGGGCCTCCGGAATGCATCTTGGTTTCTGTGGGAGAGGCAGGAGGACCCTCACTATGGTTTCGGTCTTGAAGTCTCCCTGAGTCCGGGTGCTTGTGCTCCAGCCTTCAGTCCTCTGTCTTCCCCGAGTCTGTTCCAATCTCCCAAGATGGTGGGAGATGGAATAAATACCTCTGTCTGAGTTTGTCCCACCTTATATGCTCTATTATAATTACATCATCGTAGATATGAATCTTGTAGAATAAGTGTGAGTCTTGTAGAACTATGTTAAGTACTAAGTACATGTCCTGAACTAGAGAACTCACATGCTAAACTAGATAACCATTGTCTTATCAATTGCACTGAGTTAACACCTTGTTGTAAGAATTTCTCCAGAATTCTGGCCCATTACAAATATGGACAATGATCCGTAGCATAGATAAGAAGGCTTAGATGAGCTATATCATTGGAGAGAAACTGATAATCATTGTGATCATAAATCCATTTAGCTACTTATCTACAAATATCTATTCACTGGACTTACATCAGGCTTTACCCTTCTAATTTATTCTTGTAATTAAAGTATGACATATTTTTAAATATGACTCTGCTACTCTCATATCCTAATTATATTTTAGCCCTAGGATGAAGGAGATATATTCTTTTTGTAATATGTTAATATCACTTGCTAATTATGTGGGAAGTTAATATTTTCTATTCAAGATTTTAAAGTGTTAGTAAGTATTAAGGTGACTTATGATCTTCAAAGCCCATGAACTACAAAGCAAGCCATAGCACTTCCAAACATTGTTTACAGTCATATTTTTAGGTATAACACTGCCTATATACATTCTATCCAAGAGCTGAAGAAACTATGCAAGTGCAACCACAGACTTGTGATTATTCACTGGATTTTCAGTAAACTAAGATCAACATCAAATTTAGGTCAATTCTGATATGGCTAGTTGCCCTGCACAATTCATGCATATCAGCTAACACCATCTAGAGAAAATGGATTTAGAGAGAGACTAAATCATACTCCTGCATAGTTATCTGGATAGTATATTTTGAATTCTTTTCAGTGTTAGATACTACATAAATTATAAAGCACTACTTTTTTTCTTTTTATTTTTTTCCAATGACATGTAAAACAATTTTTAACAATCATTTTAAATATAATTTTGAGTTTCAAAGCTTCTCCTTCTTTCTCTTCTTTCCCTCCTTCCTATGATGGTAAGCAATTTGATATAGGTTATATATGTGCAATCATGTAAAACATATTTCTGCATTAGTCATGTTGTGAAAAAAAAGGAAACAAGAAAAAGAAAAAATTTACTACAAGAAAAATAAAGTGAAAATAGCATGTTTTGATCTGCTATGTAGCTAGAAACTTGAATAGCATCTCCCTTTCTTCCTTTTCTCCTTCCTTCCTTCCTTTCTTCCTTCCTTCCTTCCTTTCTTCCTTCCTCTGTTCCTTCTTCTGTTCCTTCTTTCCTTTCTTCCTTTCTTTCACTAAGTAGGGAATAGAAAAAAATAAATGCTTGCTAATTGAAAAAACATTACTTTAAAAAGAGAAAGAAATATATATTTTCCTTATTTAGCCTTTAGTTAAATCTTCTAGATGATTTTCTTGCCCTGTGCTATATTAATATGCATTTACAAAGGGAAAAAAAAAATGACTTCTCCTTTATCCCATGTTGGCGTGTAGAGATGCTGGGCAATGCCTTTAAATTCCTGTGGAGTTCCTGTGCTTCAAAGAGGACCCAATTTAAGAGCTGTCCCCAGGCATGCCAAATGTCTTTTAGACTGCTTCTCCTCAGAAACAGTCAATTCATTCTGAGTCCTCCTTGCCCAAGAATGAGACGGACAAAGCTTTTTCTCCTTTTCATGTCTAAGCTGGATTTATCCCTGGATGAGTGAACTGCCAATAAATATAAGACCAGACAATGACAATATAATGACTAAATAAAATATTTTTATTTTATTAAATACCTGAGTTCAAATGGCAATAACAACTGTATGACAACAATTGAGATGATGGGAAGATCTTCAAATAAAACATTTTCTTGCTCCCTCAGTTCTTTAGAGCAGGGAAAGAACCTTTCAGTTAGAGGATGGTTACCTTTTAACTTCTATTAAAATTGGGGCTATGAAGCTGGCAAACAAGACACTAAACCTTAGTATAAGACTACTGTAGGACCGAGTATTGTGTTTCTCTGCTATTTTACCTACTCAGACAGTTCTCACTTTACCTTAGTAGGTTGTTCCAGCGGCCTCTGCATTAAGCAATTTTTATGTTTTTTATGTTGTGAGAATTTGCCCCTACCAACTCACTTTACTTAATCTATATAACAAAAGCATACAACAAAATATCTCTACATCAGTTATAAAATTTACTTAAAATACAGACATCATTACTACTGTCACGATAATAAACCAAATTATGAAATGAAAGGCAAAGTTAATGATACAGTATGCACAGTCAGTCCAGTAGTTAATGTCGATTGCAGTATGTTGCCCCTACTGCAGCTAGCCTTTATCACTATGGCTGCCTGTGCAACTTTATTTATGAAGCTATTAAGAGATGTTTGGAGAGTAGCTCTTCTCCCTACCCCACCACCCATATATCTGATGACAGCAAGCAGTATTATCTCTGCCAGTCTCTGAACTTTTAAAAGTCGTGAAGTATCCACATTTTCAGTAAAAGAAAAAAAATTCACTCAAATGATGAAATGCTTCCGACAGCTCTTTGGTTGTGAACTTTTTTAGCTCAAACTTGGCTCTGAGGCTTCCCTTTATTCTTCAGCAATATTTGCAGCTAGCAGTTCAATCATATCCTCATTCAAAATCTTTATTAATATTCCTTTCAGAATTCTTCAATTAAAGTTGAATTTACATAATACAAATTTAAATAAAGCTAGAATTGTCTGTACTTGTCTTTAGAGGGCCCTCATCCAAGTAGACAGTATAATCATTACCCAACTCTACCACTAGGTGGCAAAAGCTAACTTTTCATGTCCTATACTGTCTTTTACTCAGAGTCTGGCTTTGTAGAGTAACATTAGAAATTATTATTTATGAGCTACTGATCCACAGAATCTCAAAGTTGGAAGGGCCTCTGCCTGAACAAGCATCTCCCTAATAATATCCTTGACAACTGATCACCTGGCCTTTCTGTAAAGTCTAGGGAGAGAGAATGTGGTACTTCTCGAGTTATCCCTTTCCATCTGGGATAACTCTTACGTTCTAGGGTTTCTCTAAATTGAGTCCAGAAGATCGTTCCTTTTGTGGTGTTTTTAATTTTGTTTTCTGGAGCTATGTAGAACACTTAAAGACAGTTATTTTATCTTCTGTCCTCTGTCTCCTCTTCTCCAGGCTAAATATCTTCAGTTTCTACAACTGATCTTCACATGCAATAGTTTCGAGGCTCATTTGCATCCTGATGGACAGTTGGGTACTTTCAGGTCTATACTGACTCTCTCCACTCTATTCTACCCTGCCTCAGATATTTGCTATCTGAGTTTCATCAAGTCATTTAACTTCTGTCTGCCCCAATTTTCTCATCTGTAAAATGGAAACAATAATAGTACCTCCCATTCAGAGTTACTGTGAGGGTTAAATAAGAAAAGATTTATAAAATGCTCTGCAAACAAGATATATGATCAACATATGATCTGAGTTTTGCTAATATAAAGTATCTACATGACACAATTGATAGAATCCGAGGCCTAGAGTTAGGAAGATCCAAATTTAAATCCAGCCTCAGATATTTATTATCTGTCTAGGGAAACCCTGGTTTCTCATCTATAGAGTCTACAAAATGAGATGGATTAAGAAATGGCAAATCATTCCATTATCTTTGCCAAGAAAATCCTGAATGGGATCATGAAGAATTGGAGAATGAAAAATGATTGGAAAACTTTGCTAATTTAACACCCCTTCCATTTTCCTTTATGCACCATATAAAGCACTACATAAATTCTATTAATATTGTTGTTGTTACCTACTCTACCTAAACTTTAGTCACTTTTTTACCGTGGGGAAATTCCAGCCCTGTATCAGTCATAACCCACTTATGAATCCTATCCCTGACACTGTCAGAGCAATGACTTAGAGGCAGATCTGTATTTGAAGCTCAGCTCAGAAACTTATTAGCTTTGTGACCCTAGATAATAAGCTTACTGAGCTTTAGTTTCATGATCTGTAAAATGGGGATCATCTTGCCCATAGTACCAAAATCAAAGACACTGTTATAAGAACCAGGCTATGAAAGTTTCAACTGTTAGTTACCATCAGTTAATGAATTAACTTGAGGAAGAGAAAATACAGTGGGATAGGATAGCTTCAAGTACTTGAAGGGATAACACACGGAGGAAGGGATAGGGAGAAGATAGTGGCTAGAATATGCAGAGACAGTTTTAGGCTTGATATAAGAAAAAGCTCCCTGACACTTAGAGGTTACCCCAAAGTACATTGGGCTGCCTTGGGAAGCAGTTGCCTCCTTTTTATCAGAGGTTACCCAGCAGAATCTAGATAACTACGTAAAAAATAGGTTGAAATGGAGTTATTTTCCAGTATAGATAGGACTAAGTGGCTGCTGAGTTCGCTTCCAATTCCAAAATGCTATGACTTTTTTCATTAATAATTTAAAATCATTAATGGATCTATTCTGCAGAGCAACAACCTGTCTAATCTCTGCAATGTCTTGGCTTTGGCCGCAAGATCTGAATCAGGACAAATATAGCACATAAAAGTAAAGGTTCTATAATGTATTTCATGGGAATTCAGCTTAATATTCCAGGTTATTGGTTAACTAGACCTTTCCAAAGTTTTTAGAAAGGATAGTGGTCATCCCTCTTAACAATATTTCTTTTTAAACCAGACCTGTGATTTCATAGGGGGGGACTCCAATGAGAAACTCCCTTTACTAAAAAAGATCAACATATAATTTGCAAATTAGCCTTAAGAGAATTTCCTGGGGTATGAGAAGGTAAGTTACTCCCATAGAGTCATGTAGCTAGTATATCACAGCATTTGAATCCAGGTCTTCCTGCCCCTGAGGCCTGCTCTCTATGCTTATTTTTATTATTTTATTATTATTCAATTACATTTTATTACTGTTTTATTATTATTATATTATTATCATTCTTACCTATAAATAGGGTATCCTCCCCAAAAATCTTAGTGCAGTTTTAGGCTGTAACAACTTCAGAATTGTAATTGCTACAAACCTACAAAAATAATTTGAAAGTATAACTTTTTTTTATACTTCTGTTAATTTTGAATAATAAATTTGAAATTTTAGTTTTCAAGATGCCATTATGTATTATATGTGTGACAGTTTCTTGGGGACACTTTCTCAGGTCAGTAGATCAGAAGAAAGGAAGGAAAGGGAATAAGCACTTTTATAGCACCTACTTTGTGCCAAGCATTATGCTAGGCACTTTCACAATATTATCTCATTTGATCCTCAGAATCACCCTAAGAGGTAGGTGCTATTATTATCCCCATTTTAGAGATAAGGAAACTGAGGCAGACAGATATTAAGCGACAATTTTAAACACTACTTTAAAAGACAAGAGTGTGAACCATAGCTATATGCAAGATGTATCTTTGACTATAGTTTAAGGTAGAAAATGTTTCTTTTAGAATCTTTTAGCATATGTATAAATGGTCAGATGAAATTTTATAGAAGAGGTCAAAACTCTATAAAAAAGAAGAAACAAATTGGAAATTCACAGAGACACCGTCATAGAATCTTGATCTAAGAAGGATCTTCAACATTATCTAATGCTACCATCCTACATGTTATTTGGTTTGACCAATGAGATAACTGAGGCACAGAATCCTTGAAGTGTAGGACTGTTTCATATTTGTCTTTATATTCCTAGTGTTTTGCACAACCCCTAGCATCTATTAGGAATTTCCGGGGGGAGTGATGGGGGGAGAAAGGATGGTGGGGGGGAGAAGAGGAGGAGATATTGAATTGAATTGAATTACTTGTCTAAGGTCTCAAAGTTGGTTATGGACTAGAAATCCGATTTCCTCACATTTGACTCACCATCCAAGGCTCATTCCATATTCTCAGTACCCATGATGTGAGGGAAAAAACCCTTTTGGCACCTTCAATAATAATCTCTCCTGGGATACTCTGGTTTATATTGAATTTCATGTTTTAACAGGTAATGTTAAAGTTAGAGGCTCCAGGAAGTAGCTGCCAAGCCATAATAAGCCTACATGTAAAGTACTTTTCAAATGTTAGTGTGACCTGGAGCTAAATTTCTAAAATTAATATTACATTGAAATGTAGCTTTCATGAAAATTTGTGAGGAAAATTTAACATGATGGGCAGCTAGACGGCACAATGTATAGAGCACTGGGCCTGATGGTAGGAGGATCTCAGTTCAAATAAAGGCTAGCTGTGTGACCCTGGGCAAGTCACTTAACCCCAATTGCCTCACAAAAAAAAAAAAAGAAAGAAAGAAAGAAAAAAAGAAAAAATAAAGAAAGAAAAAGAAAAGAAAAAAAAAGAAAATTTAATGAGCCCTTTTTTATAAAACTAAAACATTTTTATTAGCATCCTTCAAACTGATAAAAGAACTTCTTTCTTTGGCACCTCTCCTATCCATCTCCATTAATAGGTAGAAAAAGATGATATGCCATTTTTATACTAGTGCTTCTATTTAAAAAAAAAATAGTGCTCATTATTTTGAGTCTGAGAGACAGTGTTGGCTCACTTCCCTTAGTTTATCAATAAAATTAAATTATAGGAAAATGAGAAGGGCTAGGATACATATGCAGTTACAAAACTGGATTAAAAGAAATTATTCTTTGGCTGATCGTATTAAAAGAGTTCTTGGAAGAAAACATTTTTATTCTTTTAGGCAATGAGAGAAGAGAGAATATTTAAAAGAAAAACTGAAAAAGTTTTCTTACACATACATATGTATGAATATATGTGTGTATGTGTATGTGTGTGTATACACACATATATATATATATTATAATAAATTCTCTTTAAGGCAGAACTGATAATCTTTAAACCTAGGCTAGAGGAAGAATCTTTGGGGAAATCTCTTAGATAAAAGATCATAACTGATCTTCTAGACAAAGAGATAAGACAAAGTAACAAAGCCTATTTGAAGTGTAAAAGGGGGCCATAACTTCAGGTATAATTTCCTGAATGATTAATAATTTAAATTTGGTTAATGAGCTCACTCTCATCTTTAAGACCCTGTTACTAGAGGAGAAAGTAGCTTCATATTAAAATCTCTGATAAAAGAACAAAACATCTGGTATCTAGGTCTAAAGGAGAAAAGAGAACATTTAAAATAGAACAAGACAAGAGTTTCTTATACATCTTTTGGGTAATTCCCCCAGAGACTTCTACAACATCTCATCAGGTCTTTAAGTACATCCACTGAAGGAATAAAAGAGACTATTTCTGATGGGATGACAAAGACTAAACTTCATTCTACTCCCAATCCAGATTATTAGCTAGATGAAGTGGAAGGAGTGCTAAAACTGAGGCACGAGATGTGACTTCAAACTCCATCACTGCCACATATCATTACCTGTCTGACCTTGAACAAATCACTTTACCTAACTCCCCCTGGACTTCAGTTTCCTCATGTGTAAAGTGGGGAGGTTGGGTTTGATGGAGGCTAGCTCCATAGCCCCTTGGCCTCTCCTATTGATGCTCTAAGCCATCTAGAGAGGCACTGAGCACTGGCTCAGGGACTGGAGGCCAAGTGATTCCAAAAAGGCCTTGAATGAACTAAATAGGTTTTTAATCTAATTAAGATAATTGATTTCGACTCAATAAATCATGGTTCTACCCCATGAATACCATATGCTCCCTATTAACCTAAACCTGATTGTAGCCTTCCTCTTAGCACTTCTAGTGCTTAGCAGCTACTAGGGGGAACACACCAGAGAGGTGCTGCCCATTCACCTTTCACTCTTGAAGGGAATCAATCACATGATCTATAGCAGACTAGAATTGGTTTTAATGAGGACAAAATGAATTATTTAATTAATATGATTCATTAGAATGGATTCTCTCCTAATATCTGAAAGGAATATCTACAATCAGCTTGGTGCCTGACAGGTTGCAAGCAAATTCTAATTTGTATCACCTGCATTCCCGATTACAACTGGGCAGAAAATAATAAGGAAAAAAGCTAACAGTTTTTTCAGGGTAATTCTGAGGGACTAGCAGAGTATTGATTTTGCATGGAAATGAACTGGAGATTGAAATAATGCAAAGAAGAAACACACATGTCCAACTTTGTAATTTGTACTATAAGAATTTAGTAGCTAGCACTTTTACAATAGAAAACAAATTATAGTAGAAAGAATATAGGATTTGGAGTTAGAGCCATGCAGTTCAAATTCTGAATTTGTTACTTAAAACCTATATGACTATAGGCAGATCTTTCACTTCCATGGCCTTCAACTACCTCATCTATAATATGGGGGGAAGAAGGGAACCTGTAAGGTTCCTCTATCTCTAAATCAATAATTCTATGATCATTTTTTCCTCATATAAAGTAAATATTTTTCTCAATGATAACTAAAAATTTTCCCACTTTTCTGTCATTGAACCACTTTTTATTTTGAGGTCATAAAGCTAAAATGAATTATTTATCTATAGTCTTCCATATATTCAATTGGTATGATAAATGCAGACCAATAACACTTCATGAATAACTGTAAATCACTAAATGAACATAAAGTGGTAACAAAGAAATACATTTTGGGTGTTAGATTGTTAATATTTAAGAGATCAAGCAGTCCCTATAAATGATATGATTTCTTCATTGCTAATGAATACAGGCTGAATGATTATTTTATTTTTATTGTGGTAACTGGCAGTTCTTCACCATCTGTTAACATATGGCACATTCTCTGCAGGTCTGCTTGAACAAGAATAGAAATCCCTGTTCTTTTTTTCATTCCTTTTGGGGACACAAAAGTTAGATATTTATCAATCAATTAAAAGGCCTTTATCAAGTACTTTCTTTGTACTAGGCACTGTGTTACTCAATGGGGATACAAAAAAAAGTAACAAAACAAAACCCCCCAAGTAGTTTACATTCTTTTCTTTTTAAGTTTTCTCTGCCCATAATAGATTTATTTAGAACCACTAGTTTGAATTTAGCTGTTACCCATGTACATCTTAACTATATTAATATCAGTTTCTTGTATAATATCCAAGTAAAGCTTTAAGAAATTATGAACCAGTCCTGTCACAGCTAAGACTTTTTCAAAAAGTACATTTTTTCTTTTTTTGTTAAACACTTTGTTACTTATTTTTTAAAGTTTTTCTTTTGAATTTTGAGTTCTAAGTTTTCACCCTCCCTCTCAGCCCTCCCCTACCCACTGAGAAGGCATTATATTTCATTTATATACATGAAATCACATAAAATCTTATTTCTATCTTAACTACTTTTTAAAGCAAGAAAAATAAAATGAGAAAATTATACTTCAATTTTCCCTGAGTTCATTTCTCTGTGTGGTAGTAGATAGCACTTTTTCATTATGAATCCTTTGGATTTTGATGAATCAAGATTCAAATCATGAAATCAAATTCAATTCATGAATCTCTTATGGCACTGTATTGACCAGAGTAGCCAACACTTTCACAGTTGAATATCATTAAAACATTACCTGTTATTGTGCACAATCACCCCCTAGTTCTACTTTACTTTCTATCAGTTCATATAGGTCATTCTATGTTTTTCAGAAACTACCCCCTTCATCATTTCATGTATATCACAATAGTATTTCATTACAATTACATGCCATAAATTGTTCAGCCATTCCCCAATTGATGAGCATCCCCATAACTTCCAATTCTTTGCCAGCTATTATAAATATTTTTGTACATATAGGTCCTCTCTTTAGAATATAGACTTAGTAGTAGTATTGCTGGGTCAAAGGATAGGAGCTTTCATTCTAATGAAATAAACAACATTTAAATCAGGATAAAGTTAGAGGGAAAGTAGAAAGAAAAACACAAGTAGGAAATGACACTAACCCCTGAGGAGACTGAGGAAAAATCTTCTAGAAGAGGTAGTACTTCAACTGAAAGAGGCTGGGAATTCCCAGCGGTTGAGGAATTTTCCATTCATGGGGAACAACAATAACAGGGAAAAGAACATGGAATATGAAGTAAAACGAAAGTAGTAGGTCATTATGATTAGGTGGAAGAATATGTGGTAGAATATAAGATTGGAAAAGTGGATAGGAGCCAGGTTATGGAAAGCTTTAAATGCCAAATAAAAGGTTTTATATTTGATCTTAAGAGTTAATAAGAAGCTGCTAGAGTTTATTGAGAAGGGTATTTAACATGCTCATACTTGTGCTTTAGAAAAATCCCTAGATTGGCTGAGTAGAGAATAGATTTGAGTAGGAAGTCTTGAAGAACCGAGTACAACGTGAAGGCTCTTGCAATAATCCAGCTGAGAGGTAAGGAGGTCCTGAACTAGGGCAGGGACTATATGAGTGAAGAGAAGGGAGCACCTACCTAACCCTAAATGCGTGTGATGTTGGAGAGCAATGGTATCACATTTAAATAGAAACAGGCACCATTAAGCTATACATAAGGATCCCTGCAGGCCATACACTGACTTAGAAAACCCCCCCCACACACAATTAATGAATGAACTTTAAGGTGTTTAAATAAACACCTTACCTTAAAATAAGATAGAAACTCCATGTTAATCTGAGGTAAACAGGAGTTAAATGACGCGCACAGGATCATACAGCTATAGTGTCAGATTTTCCTGAATCCGGTCTGGGGTTCTACCCACTGCACCCTCCAGCTCGCTCCAGTTTTAGGATTTGTAATTGAAGGTCACTTAGTCCAATCTCGTTTTACAGTTGGGCTCACTGAAATCAAGACGTCCAAGGTCACATACATCTGACACCAAATCTAAGCTTTTCCCAACATCTCTTAGTGATACCACATATTATTGTTTACAAATCAGCTAAAGTTCGTACAGCTAATCAATTACAAACACAGGCTGTCTATGTTGCTGCCTGCCCAATTCTTTTTAATTTTTGTATAAGGCTTTACTTTCAATGGTAAATTGAAAGCCCCAAGGAGGTCAAGGACATTGTAACAAAATTACATTAAGGGAAGGAGAACTCACACACATGCGCATTTAGCTGTCTCAAGTTCAGCTACGGTCACCTCTGTATCCTTATACGCATGCGCTTCTCCCTAGCCTGGTTCCCTGGGAATCACGGCGCGTGCGCCCAGCTTCAAATTCAAGCCCCAAACCTTTTACAGAAGAGGAAGGGTGCCTCCTTTCGGTCCATCCGTTTTTGCCGGTGCAGTTGCTACGGGCGACCGTAGGCTCTAGTTTCTCGGTAGTGGATTCAAAGGGTCTGAGAACAGCACCTTCCCAGAGTGCTGCGCGACAACGCCTGCTGGTTTGCTGTCATGGCCGGGGTGCTGAAAAAGGTGAGCGGTCTTTTAGAGGTCAGACAGGGCGCAGGCAGTGATCGGTGGGTGACCCCCGGGTGGTCGAGATTGTAGTGCGGGGGTGAATTGCGGACCGGCTTCGTGTCCTCTTTGATTAAGAGAGCCAGGCCGCTAAAAGTTCTCTCTCAGGCTAGCAGTCTGGGAGATCGCGGAGATCTGGCCAACTCCTGCAGCCGGCTGGGTCGAGGGCCCAAAGAACCCAATCCTCCCCTCCCCTTTCCGTTTCTCTCTTCTATTCCTCCGTTTTCTTCGCCCTTTTTTATTCTCCCATCCCCCTTCTCTCCTCCCTCCTTCCCGCTCCTCCCTCTTCTCCCTTCTCCTCTCCTTCTCTCTCCGTATCCAGTCCTTTCCTCTCTCTCCTCCCTTCCTCTCCTTTCTCACCCACTCTCCCCATTCTCCTTCATAACCTTGCTCCTTTCCTTCCCTCCCTCCCCCATTTCTCCCTTTTCTTTCACCCTCCTCTCCTCTTTCTCACCTTTCTTGTCCCTTCTCCCTTAATCTCTGGGAGAGAACGGGGAGGGGCAGTCAGATTAATCCGTTATGACCAGAGCGTTTTCTTTTTGTAGACCACCGGTCTCGTTGGACTGGCAGTATGTGAGACCCCACGGGAGGTACGTCAGTTTTCTTTATGTATTTCCCAATCCTCAAGTAGAAATAGACGCCGGTGGCCTTGCAGTGTAGAGCCCTGCTGTGGCCCCCGGGGTCTCAGAATGTAGCTGTCTGGGCCGGCCCCTGGCTGGGGGCACCCACCTTGCTCTGGGCATCCCGACTCTGCTGGAGCCTGAAATGATTTTAACCATTTAAAATGATGGAGTCGTGAGACTTAGGTTCAGATTTTGGATTTGAATCTTCCTAAATGGGTTACTTTGGGGGAGTCGCTTAACTTGCAATACCTACTTCTCATTCTTGTTGGCCTGAAAATACTTAAAAATTATTGCACAGTTAGGTTATTGTTTTTACAAATGATAGTCTGTTCACTGAAAGATATTGACTATACTAGTTCCTATCTTTATTAAAGATGATAAAATTTTAAAACAATTTATACCAGAGAAAATAAGACTTTTAGCTATGATATCTACACTATCTGCTTCCCTGCTACTACACTGAAGCTGCTTTCCAAAGATGATCAATAATATCCTAATTTTGCAACTCAAAAGCCTTTCTCAATTCTCATTAAAATGGACTTGAAGTATTTCTATTCTAACAGATTGTTTATTGTCGAATCATTTGACAGATACTTATATACACTGTGCATTATATAGTACTTTAAGGTTTTTCATTGTACATTCCTCAATGTCACTTCTTTTATAGATGAAGAAACTGAGGTTCTGAGATTGTTTTGCGATTGCTTATACCTGCCTGAGAGGCAGAATTTCAACTCAAGTTCTACTTCAAGTCTAGAATTCTGCCTCCTTCAGCTCATTTTACAGATGAAGAAACTGAGGCAAACAGGGTTAGTGCCCAGGTTTACAGAGATAGTAAGTGTCTGAGGCTGGATTTGAAACCAGGAAGATGACTCTATTCACTGAGCCATCTAGCTGCCTTGGAAAGCACTCAGGGAAAGATATTGATATACTAAAATTTAGCCCTAACATAATGGAGCTCACAGTCAAATAGGGTATCACTTTTAATGATACAAAGTGACACAAAAGTTTATAAGAAATGGTACAAGCCAAGTGCTGATCAAGATCTGAAGGAAGAAAGTGTTATTGACTACTGAAGATGAAAGAAACCTTCCTGTAGATGAAATTTTAATTGTACCTTAAAAAATAGATTGGATTTCAAAAGGCAGAGATTAAGTGGAAAGGGACAGAGTTAAGAGGGTAGTCTAAGTGTTGGGCACAGTATGAACAAAGGCACAAATGTGGGATATTGTGGGATGTGCTTAAGAACTGGGAAATAGTTTGTTTTGACCAGATATGTAGATTATATTTTGATCCTTCAAGCAATTGGTACTTTCTTTTTCAAAACTGCTTTGTATTGTCTGTGTGTGCCACATACATACATACAAACATATGTGTGTTCTTCATATATGTTATGTGTGTGTGTTGTCATCTTGTTAGAAAGTGCGCTCTTGAGCGGTTTTTCCCTTTTATCTTTGTATCCTTTGATTTTAGCACAACTCCTAACCCTAGTATCTTGTTGCTTGAAAGGACTAGTAGAAATGTTTATTCAGTGATTAAAGGATGAAAGAAGAAAAGACCAAGCACAGCACCTTTGGAAAACTAACAGTAAGATATTAGAAAGGAAGAACTAATGAATATAGAGAAATTAATGAAAAGTAAAATCGAGTGGAGTATAGTTTTTCTGAATCCCAAAATAAATATACATATATATATATATATATATATATATATATATATATATATATAGAAGGAGAAGGAGTGGCAAAAGCTGCAGAATTGGAGAAGAATGAGAATTGAGAAAGACTTTTGAGTTGCAAAATTAGGATATTATTGATCATCTTTTGAAAGCAGCTTCAGTGTAGTAGCAGGGAAGCAGATTGTGTAGATATCATAGCTACTTTTTTGGAGAAGTTTGCCTCTGAATAGCACAGAGGTAGGATAGGGTAAAGGGAAGGCTTTTTTTTTTTTCTCTTTAAAAATTAAAGGGGAGCTGAGAATGAAACACTAAAGAAGGCCAGTAATTTCACAAGTAAAAGGTTAACTGAGGAATGGCATGAAAAGGCACAATTGGGATATCTCCTTCTCTGAAGCAAAGCTTTTAAAAGACAGATTTTAGGGTGTAGGAGAAGGTCTAGTTCAAGACAGTCTAGATTCCTATTCTCTTTCATTCATTAAAGCATCAATAGTGAGTCAGAAAAATAAGCTGAACAAAAATGGGAGTTCTTTCAAACCTTGGCAATTGCAGTTCTCCAAAGGCATCCCATATGAGCTTTTAATAACTATATTTCTCTAGATCAACCAATCTTCAGTCTACCGTATTTCTTCCTTAAAAAGAAGTTACATTTGCAAATAAATCAGAGTTATTCCAGAATTGCCGGAATGGTTTAATATAAGGAAAACTATTAATATAATTGAATCAACCAAATCATATCACCAAAAAAAAAAAGCTTTTAACAAAATACAGCATTCTTTCCTGTTAAAAACACTTGAAAGCAAAGATATGAATAAATTTTCTTTAATATGATAAGCATCTACCTAAAACCATCAGCAGGCATTATTTGTAATGGGGATATGCTGGAAACCTTCCTAGTATGATCAGTAGTGAAACAAAAAGGCCTATTATCATCAATATTATTCAGTATTTTATTGTAGTAGTTATAAGAAAGAAAAAGAAATTGAAGGAACTGGAATAGGCAAGGAGGTAGTAAAGCTTTTTTTTTTTTTTTTTTTTAACAGAAAATCTGCTGATATACTTGGAAAACCTAGAGATTCAACTAAAAAGTTAGTTGAAAAAATTTTAGCAAATTAGCAAGATGTAAAATAAAGCCACATAAGTCATCAGCATTTTTATATATCACTAACAAAACCCTGCAAGAAGAGATAGTAAAAGATACCCCAATGTCCCATTTAAAATAACTGGACTTTAGATAGTTGTACCTGGGAGTAGACCTATAAAGATAAATCCAGAAATTACAGAAACATAATTACAGAGCACTTTTTACAAATTAACTAATTAATATTAACTGTCATATCGTATAATTAATAAATTAGATAATTGTTTAAAAGTGATATATAAAATATTAACTGTTCATGGGAGGTCAGAGCTAATTAAATAATAATGACAGTTTTATCTAATTTCTTATTTAATGCCATCCCATTTAAATTACCTAAAAAATATTTTCAGCTAAGAAAAAGTAATAACAAAATTCACTTGGTTGGTCAAGAATATCAAAGGAATTTATAAAAAAAAAATAAGGAAAAAATTTACAATATCAAATCTTAAACTATTATAAGGCAGTAATTATCCAAAACTATCTGGTATTGGCTAAAAAATACAAAGCTGGATCAGTGGAACAGAGTATATCTGTACATTACACTGTAGTAAAAGATTATACTAAATTTCTGTTTGACAAATGTAATGCTTTAAGTTTTTAAAATAAGAATTCACTATTTGGTAAACATTTTTGGGAAAATTAAAAAGCAAATGGCAGAAATTGGATATAGACCAATATCTTAAAGACTTTACCAAGTTAAGGTCACAATGGATACGTGGACTAGAGATATAAAGGGAGATAACATAAAAAAATTAGAAGATGATGGAACGTATTACCCATTAGATTTGTGGACAGGAGAAGAATTTATGAAAAAAATAAAGATCACTGTGGGATATAAAATGGATGGTTTTGATTACACTAAATTAAAAATGTACAAATGAAGCCAATGTAGCCAAAATTAGAGAAAAATCAGAAAATTAAGAAAAAAAATTATAGTTTCTCAGATAAAGGTCTCATGTCTTAAAAATACAAAGACCTTTGTCAAATTTGTAAGTGTATGAGTCATTTCCCAGTTAATAAATGGTCAAAGGAATAGGCAGTTTTTAGATGAAGAAATCAAAACTATATGTTATCATATGAAAAAACATTATAAATCATTATTGATCAGAGAAATGCAAATTAAGATGACTGAGATTATCCCTCACCCTATCAGATTGACTAAAATGATAGAAGGGAAAAATGACATGTTGGAGAGGATGAAAAGAAATTGAGACACTAATACACCCTTGGTGGAACTGAAGTGATCTAATCATTTCAGAGAACAATATGAAATTATGTTCTACAGTTAAAAAACTGTATATACCTTTTTACCCAGAAATACCACCATTAGATTTGTTTCCCAAGGTGATCAGGGAAAAAGAAAAAGAATTATATATTCTAAAATATTTATAGAATATTTATAGCCATTCCCTTGTGTGATGGCAAAGAACTGGAAATTGAGGGGATATCCATCAATTGGGTAACAGCCAAACAAATTGTGATATGTAACTGTGATGGAATGCTCCACTCTGGATTTGATTTTGTTGTTATTATTGGTGATTTTGTTATTTTTAAGTATTACCCAAAGTTTTTAATAACATTTTAAACTTAGGAAATTTGTGCAACTGTCTTTTTCAGCGACTAAAGTTGCTATATTCAAAGATTCTCGATGCTCTTGAACTTATCCCTGCAAATGCGGCCTATAGAAAGTACACTGAACAGATTACAAATGAAAGGTTGAATATGGTGAAAGAGGTAAGTAGCCAGCATGTTTTCATTCCATCAAGTTTGTGGTGCCCAATGCGGTCTTTGAGTAAAAATTATATTAAAAATTATATAAAAATTATATTTATTCTCCTTCCTTATGCATTGTCACTTTTCTCTCATATATTGCTTAGGATTCTCCCTGGCACTTTTGAGCATTGTCTCTAGTTTTCTGGCTCTGCTTGCTATTACTTTTTTTATCTTCTCTGTTCTGTATGATTTGCCTTTTTAAAAATTTTTTTCCTTAAACATACAACTGGTAGATATTTGATGAATATAGATAGAAAATATTTTAAAAGCAAACCATAAATACTTTTGTTGCTGATGTAAAAATTTGAAAAAAATTTGTTAATCCTTTTTTTTTTTTCCTGTCTGAGACATTTGACTTTTCTTAATGTGTAATACCATGCATACTAGGTGTCCATTATTTTGGCATTGAATTGGAATGTAGAGTTCTTAACTACAAAGCCTACAAGAAATGAGTCAGAATTTTAGAAATGGAAGGAGATCAGTAGTCACCCCATCCATTCTTTATCTTTAAAAAATTTTTCTTTATAACATACCATGGACTTTATTACCATCTCTTTGCCAATTATTCTCAAGTCTACTTATCCTGCCCCAATATCTTTTGTGACCTCCAATCTCACATGTCCAGCATACTCTGGAACTGATTGTCCGATAGATCACAAACTGCCCAAAACAGAATTCATCATCTTTTTTTTCCCCAAAGAAATTGGGGACAAGTAATTTGCCTGGGGTCACACTGCTAAGAAGTGGTAAGTATCTGAAACCATAGGGCTAGTGCCCTATCCACTGTGCTATCTGGCTGCCCTATTATTATATTTTCTCCTAAATTCTCCACCCCTCTTACCTTACTATTGAGAGCAATATTATCTTCCCAGACCCTCAGGCACACACAATCTAGGAGTGATCTTGGATTCCTCACTACCTTTCAACCTCCATCTTTAAGAAGGTGCCAAAGTCTTTCAGTTTCAGCTGTTGCATAGCGTCTCTCCTATACACCTTCTCTCTTCTGACACTGCTGTTACTAATGCAGGCCCTCATCACCTTACACCCAGACTCTTGCAACATCTTACTGGTGGGTCAGCCTGCCTAAGTCTCTCCCACTCCAGTCCATACTCCCTTCAGCCACTAACATGATTTTCTTAAAATGTAGGTCCAATCATATCATATACTCCCACTCTCCCAACTTAGTAAACTCTACTTGTTTCCTATTGTCTCCCAATTCAAATAAAAAGAACCCTGTTTGACATTCAAAGTCTTTTATAAGTTAGCTCCCTCCTCTTTTTCCAATAGGGGAAAAGGAGCCTTACTTCCTTATGCTTTACTTCCAACATATATTCTGATTCAGTGACCCTAGCTTCCTGGCTATTTCATAAATAAGACACTCCATTTTTCAGCCCTGGGCTGTTCATATGTTTAAAATGTTTTCCTTTTGCCTATCGACCTCCCTGGCTTCCCTTTTTTATTTGCAGCTTCCTCTCTTTGTTCTTACATGTTACTAAAACAAGAGTCCTATGAGTTTATATTTCACTAAAATCTACAGATCTTTTTCAGAAAAACCTGTTGTCTTTGCTATGTCTTCCCTATTCTGTATTTTTATAGTTTTTTAAAAATCCAAAGTGTAAAACTTTTTATTTATCCCTACTAAATCTCATTCGTCAATTTGGACCAGAATTTTCTCTAAAGACCATTTTAAAGACTTAGCTACCATCCAGTGTATTAGCTATCCTCAGTTTTATGCCATTTGAATTTTTATTAAGGCTGTAACCCAAGTCTTTATTCATATCATTGATCAAAAGGTAATTAAATAACACAGAGATAAGCATGGAACTCTGGGGAATTCTACTAAAGATCTAAGGATGTTACAAGAATAGGATTAGAGGTGGAAGAGACCTTAGTTGTTACTTAGTCCAACTCCTCATTTAACAGATCAGAACTTGAGACCCAAAGAAGTGGTCACTTGCTCAGGATTACACAGGTAATCCAAATTCCCTGGTTTAAAATTCACTGTACTTTCCATCTTAACATTATATTATACTAGAATTCTTGGAATCTCTTTGGAAAACTGGTTAAGATTTATGTCAATCTTTTCAACAGAAGAATGAATGTTGCTAATGAATAGATTTGTAACATTCTTATAATTCTTATTCTAAAAATATAAAGTGAAGTTTCTCAACTTCACTTAAGCAAGTAACACTTAATCTTAAAACATATCAGATATTAAGAGAAAAATTCTGTGAACTAGTAGAGAGAATAGGGGACTCCTGTAGGTATTGGATTAAATACTTAGAAGAACTTATTTAAGTAGTATAATAGTAATACATAGTTTTTAAATGTATTTTTCTAATATATGATTTGCAGATATTCAGACAATGGGTCTCGATGTTAAAAAGTATATTTTTGCTCTGTATCTGATATAGGAAACAGATCTTCAGAAACTAGAGGATAAACTTCAAGCTGGACAACTAGAAGAAGTTATTCTTCAGGTAAAGATGAAAATATAACTTGAATATTTAAAATATTTGGTACTGAGTTCTCTAAGTGGTTGAAAAGGGGAGCAAGGAAATAATTGACCCAGTAAGAAAGCCAAGACAAAAGCTATTTGAGTGCAGGATAAATGAAAGTTTTACCTTCTATGATTGATGATTTTTCTCAACCTCCTTCAGATTCAAAGATGAGATGTGAATTTGATGTTTCATATGAAAAACAAAGATACAACTCAGCATTTTAACTTTCCTTAATCTTGAAAGAAAATAAGCATTTTTTTAACCATTATGTATATTGCTAAAATCTTCAAAATATGTTTATATTTTTGCAGTTGTAGACATAAATGGCACACTTTGCATATTCTGGGTAGGCCAAGGAGATGCTAGATTTCCGAATCACAATTGATTGAGGTCTCAGTGTAGATTTTAATAATTATAAATGAATTTTTTTGCTGGCGGAAAATGGTGAACACTTAAGACATCTGAATTTTATTTTAATTATCTTTATATTCTTAATTTTAATAGGGTACTGTATATAGTAAGCTGAATAAAAAAATATTCTGAAATAGAACACTTACTTGGAAAATTTTGCTTTTATCTAAATTCAGGAATACTATAAATATTGCAGGGTTTAGAAGGTACCTTTTTTTTATTTGTTCAAACTAGCCTGAAGCATTTTGATATAATTTAGTAGCTCATTATTTAATATTAGAACATGTTTCAAGTAAGGGTTTGCACTTGGTGTCGTCTGAACCCTTTTTGGGTTTTGGGTGGTAACTTGGAGCAATTGAAATAGACTCTATTAATGGTAATACATGTGAATTGAATAGTGTGTTCAAAATGTCACCATTTCCCTCTTTATTTTATTAATAGGCTGAAAATGAATTATTACTGGCAAGAAAAATGTTGACATGGAAACCCTGGGAGCCTTTAGTGGAAGAACCACCAGCCAACCAGTGGAAATGGCCATTATAATCAATGTTAAAAATCTGTGATATACAATTTTTTTAAGCCATTAAACATCTGTTTAAATACTATTAAAATATTTTTTGGATTACTGGAATTTTATTAATAGGAAAATGAAACAAGGTAGTCAGGGACATAAATTAGTGAAGGATTAATATGTGATAGGATGGAACATAGTCATTTTAATTCGAAAAGCATTTATTCATAAAATAGATTATTTTGAAATTCCCTTAAAGAAAATGATTGCACTGTCATTTGGAAAATTGAATCAGAAATTGTTTTAAGCAAATCTTCAGTCCAGAAGAGACTAATGTCTAAGGCATGAGAAACAATCAGAAATTTGAGTATAATCTGGATAGGTATAAGGAAGATTTACTTTGGTATTTTTCAACATTTAGTTTAAAAGTTTGTGCCAAGTAATATTAATTTCTAGAAAAGAACTGATGTATGCTTGAATTTTAATTGAACACTTTTAAAATGATGAATTATTATATGGCAAGCTTCTAATTAGCCAAGATTCTAAAACTTTTTAATTGAATGTTTTTATATAATTACATGCATTTTTCCACATTATAATAGTAAAGTAATAATGAGATTTTCAAATTGAGATTGACATCGTTGGCTTTGAGTGTATTTAATGAAGAAAAATCTAAATTTAATATATTCAAATTTGTCTTATGTATATTAAACTGAAGTGTTTGCTGAATTCATTGTAGAATTCAATTTATTTTTTGCTAATTTTTTCCACATGATTTCCCCCATACGCATCTGTTTTCTTTTTGTTTTCACCTTTTTGTGTCATCTTTTGCCCTTGCCTTGCTTAAAGGAAGAATACTAGATTGGGTATTTGATGGAAATATAAAAAGAAAGCTTATTTTCTATGAGAAGCAATTGGAGAAGCTCCTCATTTTCTGCAACTCCATTTAAAGACAATTATATCCTGGCTGTTAGCTAAGCTGTTTAAGTTGAATAATTTGTAGGCTATCTCAAAACCAAAGATGGAATTGCTATAGTGAAAGAAATCTTGAGAATTCATGTTGTCTTTATATTCAAAGCATTCCAATTAGATAGTTGGACTGGAAGAATAGATCTCACAGAAATTTTCTCATAGTAGCTAGCAGTATATTACAAAAATCATTATTAGAAATAAGCAGTAGATCATTTGGAGAAAGCAAATAAAATTTCCCCTCAACTTTTTATGTGTAATATTTCTCTCTCTCCCTCTCTTTAAAAATCAATACATGTCTAGTTGAAATTTTTAGCTGCAGTATATCCTTGTTTACTTTCATTTTTTCCATTTTATGCACTTTCCAGGAAGAAACATATATGGTCTGTTTTGGGGCAAGATTCTGTATTTAGTACTACAAATCCTTGATGCATTAAACATGATTACATTTAATTTTGAATCACAGAATACATTATACCTATTGGAATCAACATACCAGGGTTGTAAAGCATCCCAAAGTACAAAAAATAGTATGGGACTAATAAATCTTAATCTTTAACACAGCGTGAAGGTATTTTTTCTTTGATACAAGTAAGTAGTGAAATCAATACTCAAACTCAAGCCCAAAATCTGTGTTCAACTAAAGAAGGTCATTGATAATCTGGTTGCCTTTCTTTGGATGCTTTCCAGTTTGTTAGTGTCCATCTTGAACTATGGTGCCAAGAAACAGAAATTTCAAATTAGGTCTGACCTCTTTTCCATTATATAATTGTAAAATTATTTTAACCCAACTGTAAAAATTTTAATTTATCCCTACTTAATTTGAACTAATTAGTTTGAGATGCTGATTGTTACCTAGGATGTTAATGATCCCTTCTACTTTATACTGTAACATCTTCCTCCTCTTGCTGATTTTGCTTCTCTTGAATAAGGAATATTCACTTAGACCTACATTCCCATCCTAGGTTTCATCTCATATAAGTCTTAGTGATTCTTATAAGATCGAATATGTTTTCTTGTGTTAGGCTTTCTAGTTTTTCTTGTATCTGTGTAAAGTTTGAGCATTTTGTGTATTTGATGCCATAGGATTTTACTATTTTTGAATTTTGTTATTGTAGCTATTGATCATATTCTATCATACATAGTATGATACTTAAACTCCAGACAAATTTGACTACTTGTTGCTTTCTCTTAAATATGTCCTGTGGAAAGATGCACACTAATGCATTGTCAGATGGTAATTGCAGTTGAAAACTGATGCAACCACTTTGGAAAGCAATTTAGAATTATGTAAAGAAAATGACTAAAATGATTCTTTTTTTCAAAGCTTTTCATTTTCAAAACATATGCATGGATAACTTTTCAATATTGACTCTTGCATAGCTCTTATGTTTCAGATTTTCCCCTCCTTCCCCCCACCCCTTCCCCAGATGGCATGCAATCCAATATGTTATACATGTTAAAATATGTTAAATCCAATATATGTAAACAATTATCTTGCTACACAAGACAGATCAAAAAGGAAAGTAAATGAGTAAGAAAACAAAATGTAAGCAAACAACTACAAAAAGAGTGAGAATGTTATGTTGTGATCCACATTCAGTTCCCACAGTCCTCTCTCGGTAGATATGGCTCTCTTTGTCACAAGAAATTAGCACTTTTTTTAACCCAGAAATTTCATTGTTAGCTATATACCTCAAAGAGGTCATTGAGGAAAAAATGTAGAGTCTATATACACCAACCTATTTATAGCAGCACTTTTTGTGACAACAAAGAATTAGAAACAAAGTAAATAGGTATCAATCAAATGAGGAATGGTTAAGCAATTTGTGCTACCTCAATACAATATGTGACCGTGGGCATGTCACTTTGCTTCTGTCTTAATTTTATCATCTGTAAAATGTGGAAATAATAGCACCTATCTCCCAAAGTAGGTTGTTGTGAGAATCAAAGGTAATAGTTGTAAAACAACACAGTCCCTGGCACTTACTTAGCATTTTTAAAATGTTACTGTGGAATATTACAGCCTTATAGGAAATGATAAAACATGTTGAAACCAGAAATGTAGACTACCTGTGTTCATGGCCTTACATCTAGAATGCCCTTTTTCTAATTAGAAATTTTTTCTCCTTTTGTTGAATACTCATGTACTTTGCTATTCATGTGTGTGCCAGATTATTACATTTGTTTTATTCATGTCCTGTTCCTGAGCTGGACTTAACTCCACTACTGTCCTGTAAGTATATATAAATGAGGCATCTATTCCATGTACCCCTTTTTAGATAAAAATACTTATTTAATTGGGTGAATAAGGGAATAGCAGTACTGGCTGAACAAACAAATTAGTTCCAAATTTGGGAACTTTAAATAGCTATGTGAATTTTAGGATGTCCAATTGGAAGCAATTGTGGAAGGAAATCCCTGAATGGCACAGAGGACTAGGGCAGAGAGATGATTTTCTTTCCTCTTTGCTATTTTGACTGTCTTCAAAACTATTATATCAGTAGAAATTATATCCAATAGGTAGCAGAAATATATAATCCAGACAAATGCATTCTAGAGAGTCAGCTGAGGGAGGAAGTTACCTTTGACACATAGGTAACCAATTGTTTCATGACCATTGCACTCCAAGTTTGAATGAAATCTGCTCATGGTGTTTTTGTGGGAGAGTACCACAGTCTTTGGGGGGAAATATTTTGTACCAACCACACTTAACTCTAGAATCTGGATAACTTTAAGCTTCCTTGCTTGATAGGGGATTTATGAACTATGGTAGTAAAATTAATTTCTCTCATGATTATCTTTAGAACTTTAGTAGAGGACATGTCAGTTCTAATTGGGGGAATAATCCCAAAGAGAGGGGTCTTATAAATATTATGGAGCATTGGGGGGAGTAAGATGGGGAGGGTCTGATCTTGAGATTTCATCACTGAGGGAAATTCTCTTTACTGAAAAAGTTCTTAACATTTGTTCAGGGTTGTAGAGGGCTGAAACTATTGGGTTGATGCACTGAGGTCAGGACTGCTGAGCACTTGAGGCTAACTACTGATTGGACAGTACTCTATGGGCATATGCTTGGAAAATGGTCCTCCCACTATCAGTGCTGGCTCAATGATTGGTGTATAGAGGATTATAGGAGGGACTAGGGAGTGGAGTAAGACTAGCCAGACACATTCTCGGCAGTAGGCGAGGAAGAACGAGTTTGCAGAGATTCTTTTCTATCCCCTTCACTTCTACCTCTAAAGACCAAGAATATAGACGGACTTTTGCTTATCCTGATTCTGGGTAACAATGCTTCAAGCAACCCTTTTAGAATGAAATGCTTATATTTTGATTTTGGTGATCACTGGAGCTGGTTGCTTTTCATGTTAGAGTTTGGGCCCAAAGAGATTTGAGGAGTATGTAGCTAGGGGAAGAAAAACAAGCTAAGCAAATTATGGTAAAGTGTTATTTCTAGATACACAACAACTGCACCAACCTTTAAAAGTATTTTTGGCAATATTCTTCATGAATAGATTCTATGAACTATAATCTCCCTTAAAGGGAGATTGTTATCGTGGTCTCAAGATCGCCAAGCCTAATCTTAGCGTAAGAAGGATCTCATCCACTATTAGGTTTTCAATTCTAAGAGGGTCAAGAAATGCATAGCCAGACTGAAAAAGGAAAAAAATGTCTTAGTGCTTGAGTTGATAGGAGCTTTAGCTTCTAATGATTGAGACTAAGTTTTCATAGTTTAGTCTTATTTGTTGCATACAGACAACCAATAGTATTCTTTTTTTTTTTAATTTTATTTTATTTTATTTTTTTTTTATTTAGTAATAACTTTGTATTGACAGAATCCATGCCAGGATAATTTTTACACAGCATTATCCCTTGCAATCACTTATGTTTCGTTTTTTCCCCTCCCTCCCTCCTCCCCCCCCCAAGATGGCAAGCAGTCCTATATATGTTAAATATGTAGCAGTATATCCTAGATACAATACATATTTGCAGAACCGAACAGTTCTCCCACTGCACAGGGAGAGTTGAATTCAGAAGGTAAAAATAACTCGGAAGAAAATCAAAAATCAAATAGTTCACATTCATTTCCCAGTATTCCTTCTTTGGGTGTAGCTGTTTCTGTCCATCATTTATCCAATGAAACTCAGTTAAGTCTCTTTGTCAGAGAAATCCACTTCCATCAGAATACATCCTCATACAATATCGTTGTCGAAGTGTATAATGATCTCCTGATTCTGCTCATCTCACTTAGCATCAGTCCATGTAGGTCTCTCCAAGCCTCTCTGTATTCATCCTGCTGGTCATTCCTTACAGAGCAATAATATTCCATAACATTCATATACCACAATTTACCCAGCCATTCTCCAATTGATGGGCATCCATTCATTTTCCAGTTTCTAGCCACTACAAACAGGGCTGCTACAAACATTTTGGCACATACCGGTCCCTTTCCCTTTTTTAGTATCTCTTTGGGGTATAAGCCCAATAGAAACACTGCTGGATCAAAGGGTATGCACAGTTTGATAACTTTTTGGGCATAATTCCAGATTGCTCTCCAGAATGGCTGGATTCGTTCACAATTCCACCAACAATGCATCAGTGTCCCCGTTTTCCCGCATCCCCTCCAACATTCATCATTATTTTTTCCTGTCATCTTAGCCAATCTGACAGGTGTGTAGTGATATCTCAGAGTTGTCTTAATTTGCATTTCTCTGATCAATAGTGATTTGGAACACTCTTTCATGTGAGTGGTAATAGTTTCAATTTCTTCATCTGAAAATTGTCTGTTCATATCCTTTGACCATTTATCAATTGGAGAATGGCTTGATTTTTTATAAATTTGAGTCAGTTCTCTATATATTTTGGAAATGAGGCCTTTATCAGAACCTTTAATTGTAAAGATGTTTTCCCAGTTTGTTGCTTCCCTACTAATCTTGTTTGCATTCGTTCTGTTTGTACAAAGGCTTTTTAATTTGATATAATCAAAATTTTCTATTTTGTGATCAGTAATGGTCTCTAGTTCATCTTTGGTCACAAATTTCTTTCTCCTCCACAAGTCTGAGAGATAAACTATCCTATGTTCCTCTAATTTATTTATAATCTCGTTCTTTATGCCTAGGTCATGGACCCATTTTGATCTTATCTTGGTATGTGGTGTTAAGTGTGGGTCCTTGCCTAATTTCTGCCATACTAATTTCCAGTTATCCCAGCAGTTTTTATCAAATAATGAAATCTTATCCCAAAATTTAGAATCTTTGGGTTTGTCAAACACTAGATTGCTATAGTTGACTATTCTGTCTTGTGAACCTAACCTTTTCCATTGATCAACTAATCTATTTCTAAGCCAATACCAAATGGTTTTGGTGACTGCTGCTTTATAATATAATTTTAGATCACAACCAATAGTATTCTGTGGCACAAAGGAATGGGGATTTAGTCTTAGTTGTTGCATACAGCCAACCAAAACTATTCTGTGGCACAAAGGAATGGGGAAGGACATAAATCTTGGAGTCACAGGAATTGCTAAAAATCAGGTTTGTTCCTGTTGAAAATAAATTTCTCTGTAGTTACTCTTAGAAGTTGGGAAAAATCTAAGATAGTGGAGGGTTCCTTAAGATAGAATATTTTCTTGTTCATCTGGGTGTCATCAACAATGAGGGAAGCAGGGACAGCTAAGTGGTACAGTGGATAGAGCACCAGCCCTGAAGTCAGGAGGATCAGAGTCCAAATATGACCTCAGATACTTAACACTGCCTAGCTGTGTGACCCTGGGCAAATCACTTAACCCCAATATCCTCAGCAAAAATCCCAAAACAAAACAATGAGGGAAGTAAAGGAGAAACAAATAAAAATTCTGTTTCTTTGGTGAGTATTTAAGGTTACTTAATCATAGGTAGAACTCTTCAAGACACAATACTCATGTTTACTCCCCTCTGCTGTGTTCTAAAGAATTTGAAAGGCAGTTAGTTATAATCAAATAAAATTATTAAAGCAGCTAGGTGGCGCAGAGTGCTAAGTGGAGGGAGTGCTTGTCCTGGAGTCAAAGAATCATTTTTGTAAATTCAAATTCAGCCTTAGACACCCTGTTTGCCTGAGTTTCCTCATCCACAAAATGAGCTGGAGAAGGAAATGGCAAACCCCTCCATTATTTTGGCCAAGAAAACCCCAAATAAAATTAAAAGAAAAATAAGATCACAAAGAGTCAGATATAATGAAACATCTGAAAAAAATCAAAATATATTTTTTAAAAAGTTTACAAATCTGAGGTTAAGAATGCATAGCAATATCGCTTCTCAGCCTTTTGGCTAAGATCAAGTGTAGTATAAGAATGCATAGCAATTTAAAACATGCATTTTGGGAGCCTTTTTTGTGTCCCAGCATTTAGCTTAATGATCAACACATCATAGGCACTTAATAAATACTGTTGATTGGTTTGATTAGCCAAAAGTAACAAACTATGAATACTTTATAACATTCTTCTGATAACATTCTGCCACTAGATGGCAGTTGATAATAGAATTAAAATAGGAAACAAAAAGCTTATTTTATGTTAAAAATTAAAAAGTCAAGGTGGATAAAGGTGAACAGTTAAATATAGTGTGAAAAATAAGAAGAATGATTTTATGTAACAAATGCTAAATAGATATGAAATAATTATATTGTGAAACAAAGATTCCATAAACATTTTTCTGCTTTTACAATTGGGATATTCCAAATTCTCAAATCTATTCTCAATTTTCTTTGACTTGCATATGCATTTATCTTATGGACAAATCTTACATCTTAGTAGGAATGTTCCATTACTTTAGAATGAAATAGATGAAATAGAGCTATCTCATCACTGAGAACAATCTTATTATGTCTTTTTTTTTGGTAGCAATAAAATAAAAAAAGTTAATACTATTGGATTTTGCCATGGTGCCATTAGTCTTTTTATCCATAGAAAGCATCAGCCTAAGAAGACAACCAATTAAATTTAATTAATAATAATAATGAGAATTAAATTTAAAACCAATTTAATTAAATCAAGCAGGTCAGGCCTACTATGAAAAAGCCACTACCTATGCTATATGCTGAGATACAACCCCCCCCCCCCAAAAAAAAAAAAAAAAAGAAAAAGAAAAAGAAAAAAGAAAGAAAGGAACAAAGAAAGAAATAAAAAAGAAAAGAAAAAGAAATTTTCCATGTTTAAGATCTTACATTCTACTTGGGGTGTGAGATATAATATGTATATTGATAAGTAGATACAAGATAATATGGTTAAGGGAAGTGAACACCAAGAAAGACATTTAAGCTAAAGAATTTGAGTGGATGAGGAGTATATTTGGTCTTGACATGGAAGGGGTTCTGCACAAAGACAGATGGAATGTTAAATCTGAGGAATATCTGGTAGGTAAGTTTTAAAAATTGGAATTGTATTAGAGAATCTCTATGGCAAACTTTCTATAAGTGGAAGAGACAAAATAGTCTGCCTCCATGTAAGCGTTTCCTTTTGAGTCCCTTCTTTTTCTCCCTATATTCCCATTCCAGTCCCCATAATATTTTGTCATCCATTTCTTTCCTAAATTCTAAACTCTTGTTATGCCACAGTTCTCTTTAACTGTCCTGACTCAGTTTCCCTGCACTATTTTCCCTTGTCTCAGTTTCTTTAACTGTTCTGTGTCAATCCCCTAAATTGTAAAAAAAACCCCTCTGGTCCATTACTGAGGACCAATTACTCTAAGGTTATAAATTGTTAGCCCAACTAAGATAAACAAGAGAGTAGACCTCCTGACTCTTTTCTGTCCTCAAGAATTTACAACATCCCTCTAAAATATTCCAAGATATTTCACTGACATCTTTATCTCTGTGTATTCAGACATCCTGTCTCTGAGTTTTTTGGGGTTTATGGCCTCTTCCATCCTGACAGTTTTCCTGTACTTCTCACTCCTTCCTTTGTTCAGAGAAAAGGTATTTAAGAAGTTGGGGTTCCTCCATTCATTGCTGGAGGATTGGCAGCTGGCGGCTGGATGCTGGATGCTGGATTCTTTGAGATGACAGTCTCCTCCAGCCCTGGGACCAACATGGGTTCCTTGATCCCAGTATATCTTTATCTCTGTCTGACTGGATAATTTGAGACGAGAGTCCTGTCCAGTCAATCTTACTCTCCCATTAATAAAATATTTAAAACTCTCTGATCTCTCTCCTGTCTCAGTTTCTCTGGCATTAGACTCTTAAGTTGAGGAAATTACTGTGTTAAGCAATGCTTTTACTCTGTGCCTTTATTAGTTTTGAGATATTACTTGTTTCAGAGCCTGGGGATTATAACTTGGGGACAAAGAAGACTCACTGCTAATTATTTCCATGTATTCTCTTCATTATTACTTCATTATTTACTTCACAAAGTAAACTTTGTAACTTTGTGAGTTCACACCTCCCATAGTGCTCTCTGGCCCTAAGAGCTTTAAGGGAGGTGTGAATTCACCAAGTTACAAAGTTTACTTTGTGAATCTCACATACTTGTGAACTCTGATGAGTAAAGGTGTAAACACAAGTATTGTATTAATTAGTTCTACTTAATACCTTGTTTCAGGTTCTGGCCCAAAACATCTTCTTGTAAGATCAGATCAACTCTAATTAGTTAGCAGTTTGTAAAGATTCCAACAGGAGAACATTCATATGTGTAAGATTCCATGTAAGAAGATAGGCTACATTTCGTAGGAAAGAATAAGCTCTCTAATAGGAAATCTTGTGGTTGGAGGAATGGAATGACATCGGGAAGCTGCCTCAAAATTAAGTTTCCTTCTCTTCCTTTGCTTTAAGAGAGATAATTTCTATCTGACATTCAGGACAGAGAAATGCTGTAAAAGAACTGACATTCTCTGCCTACCACACGGCCGGTGAGAGCAGCAAATTTTGACAATTAGGTTTCTGGGATGCTACTTGCAGAGACCTTTTCCTCCATCTGTTGGAGATCAAGACTGATGGCTGGAAGAGCTGAAAACAACATTTAATACCTCTACTTGCGCAATGCCTCGGCTTGTAGTGAGTAGAACCATTGCTGCAACTGATGATGCCCACAAGTTGGGCCTAGACTATTTACTAGAGAGTGAGCAATCACAAAGGCTGATAGAATGAACCAAGGAGCATACTCTTTCTGGCATTGTTCTTGCTTTAATTGCTTAGAATTCAAGCTTTGAATTCATAATTTACCTCATTATTACTTCACCATTATCTATGAGTGAAGTATGGTTTGGAAATTTCTGACTCTATTCAAAATAGGGAGGATAGTCAAGAAGGAGGAGGTAAGTGGAAGTGCCTAACACGTATCCTTTCATTTTATATTGCCTGATAAACAATGTGGGCACATGACAATTATCTGTGATCTGTGAATGTGGAAGGTTGTTTAAAGATGAGACAGAGCAATAGATTTTCTACTTGATATAATTATAATTTCTTTTTCCCTCAGCATAAAGGCCTCTTTTTTTTTTTTTTTTGTTTTGTTTTGTTTTGAAATAACTTTTTATTGACAGAGCCCATGCCAGGGTAATTTTTTATACTTGCACTCACTTCTGTTCCGTTTTTTCTCCTCCCTCCCTCCACCCCCTCCCCCAGATGGCAAGCAGTCCTTTATATGTTAAATAGGTTACAGTATATCCTAGATACAATATATATGTGTAGAACCGAATAGTTTTCTTGTTGCACAGGGAGAATTGAATTCAGAAGATAAAAATAACCCGGGAAGAAAAACAAAAATGCAAACAGTTTACATTCATTTCCCAGTGTTCTTTCTTTGGGTGTAGCTGCTTCTGTTCATCCTTGATCAATTGAAACTGAATTAGCTCTCTTTATCGAAGAGATCCACTTCCATCAGAATATATCCTCAAAAAGTATCGTTATTGAGGTATACAATGATCTCCTGGTTCTGCTCATTTCACTTAGCATCAGTTCATGTAAGTCTCACCAGTCCTCTCTGTATTCATCCTGCTGGTCGTTCCTTACAGAACAATAATATTCCATAACGTTCATATACCACAATTTACTCAACCATTCTCCAATTGATGGGCATCCATTCATTTTCCAGCTTCTAGCCACTACAAACAGAAAGGCCTCTTTTTGTAAAGATACTTTATGGTGCTGAGAAATTAACTGAGAAATTTAAAAACTGATAAAATTTTCAGCTCTAACTTCTCTGTTCAGTTCTATATTAGATGAATATATGTTAATAGCAGTGTTGATTCCTTATTTATGTTCCTCTAAGCATAACATAGCTTCCACTTTATTTTTCTTGATATTTTCAGTTTTTCTTTTGTTTGATACTATAAAACTTCTTTTTCAAGAAAAAAACAAAAACAAAAACATCAGAAAAAAAAAGTAAACATCAAAACTATTTGATAAGAACTACTGGGAAAATTGAAAGCAATTTGGCAGTAATTAATGTTCAACCAATGTTTTACAATCTACCACAATAAACTTTAAATATACAATCTAATTGTTAAAGGCAACAGCATGAAAATATTAGATGAGAATTAGATCAGTTACAGATTATATTACATCAGTCTTTAATCAATTATTAAATATATAAATATATAATCATGTATAATAAATATAAATGATTTGAAATTACATATAATTTTAAAAGCAGAAATATTAAATATTTTATAGACCATAATGGAATAAAAATAGCAATCAGGAAAGAAAAAGCAAAAGATGAAGGGCCAAGTAGAAGCATAGTAATGATTAAGTCAAATAATAAAGCCCTCCTGCATACATGCCAGACTATTGGTAGGACCACTTGGCAGTTGATTTGAGCACTATTATCTGTGCCCAACTTAGATATTATATTTCTTCCCTAGATTATTGATGTAGTAATATGCTACTTTTCTGTAAATTTAAGAAAGAAAAAAATCCATATATTGTGATTCCATATTGTGGTTTCATAAAGAGTTATATGAGCTATATTCTTCATGTCTACATGCAATCACAGTGATTAAGTAGTTGGAATTTAATAGTTCTTTAAAAAAGTGAAAAAGTATGCTTCAATCCACACTCAGAGTTCTTCAAATCTCCTTCCTTCCCTCCCCCACCTTCCTCTCTCCTTCTCCCCATCTCTCCTTTCCTCCCTCTCTCCTTTCCTCCCTGTCTCCTTCTCTCTCTCTGTCTCTCTCTCTGCCTCTCCCTCTCTCTCTCTCTCTCTCTCTCTCCTCTCTCTCTCTCTCTCTCTCTCTCTCTCTCTCTCTCTCTCTCTCTCTCTCTCTCTTTCTCTCTCTCTCTCTCTCCCCTGCCCTTCCTTCCCAGGTTCTTTGGAAAAGTCTTGGATCGTTGTCTTGAATAGAATAGATAAGTCTTTGACCATCAAAGTTTCAATATTGCTGTTACTTTGGGCCGAGTTTTCCTGTTTCTGCTCATTTCACTTTGCATGCAGCTTTTTTTTTTATTTTATAATTTTAATTTTAAATTTAATATTCTGTATGACAGTGGACATAAAAATGCTTCAGTAGAAGGAAGGAACATTTGTCTCTGGACACACAATATTCAATTGCGGTTAGGCTTTTAAAAATTTTTTTATTATTATTATTTTTTAGTAATTGAAGGCCCATAAGTCAATTTATTCTCTCTCTCTCTCTCTCTCTCTCTCTCTCTCTCTCTCTCTCTCTCTCTCTCTCTCTCTCTCTCTCTCTCCTCTCTCTCTCTCTCTCTCTCTCTCTCTCTCTCTCTCTCTCTCTCTCTCTCTCTCTCTCTCTCTCAGAAAGCCACGGCCTTGTTCCCTTTAATATTTTAGATTCCTCTTCCTTGTCCTGTCAATTTCAACTTTTCTTCACCTCTGACATCACTTACTTTCCTTTCAGCTCCATCCCTCAGTTGGCTATTCTCGTTTTTGATCTCGCGAGAGTTGGTTTAACCTATCGGAGCTTCGGCTGGTTGCTAGGATATGTTTAACAGCAAGCGGCTCAGACGCTTCGGCTAATGATATATCTAGGTGAGGAATTCACTAATTTCTAAATCAGGTAAGAGAGAGTGTCGCAACTGGTTGCTCTTCACCAGGGAAGCTAGTCTTCTATTCCAAAGCGCGGAGGCGATAGAACTGGAGATGCAGTTAAGAGTGGGCATTGCTTGGGAGAATCGGAACTTCTGTTTGCTTGCACTGCTTCCTGGGAGTTGTATTCTCCTGGGCTACAATTCTCTCCAATTCCAGAGTCCCTTAAGGTCCCTTCCTCCCTTGCAGCCCTCCGTACGCAGCATTTCCCGCTGGGAGTTGTAGTTCGCTTTGTGTTCTAACGAGAAGTATTGCATTACTTGGGCAATTAAGAACAGCGCAGCTCTTTATTCTTCTGGTGATAACTACGTTTGCTGTGCGTGGGAAGCACCGTTCTCAGATTCTCAGAGCTTTCTTTACTGGTCTTTGTGTCTGAGTCTGCTCTGTAACTGTTTTGTTTGGGGCTTTTTTGTTTGGTTTGTTAGGACAGGACCTAGGATTTCATTGGGGAAATTCTCCATGATCACACTCTCTCCCCCGGTGCGCTCGTGCACCAGTCCTACAAATTAACAGTGCTACACGTAAAAGGACCCTTGCTTTTTCCAAATAATACAAATCAAATTAATTTAGATTTTAAGTTCTCTAGTCTATTCAGTCCTGTGGATTTGAATTGTCTTTCTGGAGTATTAAGAAGAAAATTATCAATGAATTAAAACGTGTCTCCTTTAACCCAAAATTAAAAGTTAAAGATACTGCTAGTTGAATGGCTGCGAGGAACGGGCAAGATTTTCATTATAAAACATAATCATGATCATAGCTACCTTTATATAATGCTTTAAGGTTTGCAAGATGTATTTTATTATTATTATCAGTATTATCTCACACTCCAAACAACCATGGAGAAGTAGGCACTATTTTTATTCTCATTTTGCAGATGGGGAAATTGAGGCAGACAGGTTTAAAGTTTAAGTGACTTCTTTCAACTGTATTGAATGTGGTCTATAAATCTTGAGTAAAGTCCTACTACTGATATGAACTACTTACTCTCTTGCCTTGTTAAGAAAGAAGTCCAACAGCTATTATCAGGGATAACCAATTCCCAGACTTTCCTGAGTGATTGTGAGGATGGAACTTTTTATCCACCTTCACTGTCTATCTCTCAACTTCTGGGTATCTTAAAAAAAAACCTTTGAGATGTTGATTAACACATTTTAGACTGCTATTGGACCTGGTCTGTCAGGTGCAGTCTCTTCCTCAAACGCTCCCTATGAGCTCCCGAATTCTTCCCAGACCTTGAGAACCGCCAAGACAATATTTTCTCCCATAAAAAATGTACTCATGATGAAGATCTTTGGCTTTTCACGACTAACCCTGCCTGCCATGAGGTACTCTCTCTCCCTCCTTAGAATACCTTCCCTCTGCTGGTTTTTCTCCTTACCATAGCTAACTCTGGTCTGCTAACCTCCTCTATGGATCTAACCTGCCAATCACTGGCATACCTAGGACTCCTGGCCTAGTCCTTTAATGGATTCTTCCAAACGCCTTTCCTGGGTCCTTTCCTAGGTAAATCCATTGCTCTTCCAACTCTATTTCATATTTGCCACTCTTGGTGACTGTTTTACCCCTTATTTTGTCTCTTCCCTTAAATCTATCTTTTGGCAAAGAGAATGGCCATTGTGGATTTGTCACATGTTTATTTCAAACTAAGAATTGCTACTCTATTCTCATCACTACAATGGGAATTGTTATGTTACCTTTCTAGAATTTATAGATATCTTCATAGTATGAGCTGAATGAGATTTCCAGCTCTGAATCTCACTAGTTGTGAAATTGTGGGCAAATCATTTAAAATCTCCAAGTCTCTGCTTTCCTTTTTATAAAATGAGCATAACATATGTACTGCCTACTTGACAGGGTTGGTTCGAGGAAAAACATTTTGTAAATCTTAAAATGAAGGATGTAAATGTAAGTTATTATTGTTGATATCTTGTTCTCATCTTGTTGGATGGAGTTCAGATAAAAACTGAACTGTGACATGTTGCTATTCTATTATTATTTTCTGTTTGTACAGATGTATAAGATAATGCAATGAAAATAATAGCTAATATTTACCTCGTGTTTACTATATGTCAAGCACTGTGCTATTCACTTTTTAAAAAAACTGGGATATAAGCTTACCTTTTGCAGGTATATTGAAAGAGTTTTTAAGATATCGCCAATAGAAAGATAGGATTTAAGGCTAGTCTGTAGCGTGTTACCACATTGTTTTGATTTCCTTCTCTAGATCTCTGTAGTTTCAAAACTTTTTCTACTTTATTGATTGGAGATTATAAATATTTAGCATGGCAGCATCTACTGAAAACATTTTCTTAATTTTTTATAGGTTAATGTTGTATTTGAGTGATTGTACAGGCACAGACCACCCTGTCCTAATTATGCCAATTATAGAGTGGCATCCTCTGAGAGAAAACTGAGATGCGAAAAGAAGGAGAAGTTTATCATAACTAGCTTGTTAAAAATAAGTTTTATTGGGATTAATTAAGTTGACACAGAAAAACAAGCATGGTTCCAGGGTGGCCCGGTTCATGTGCAAGTTTTCCCATGGAGTAGTTCTTTTGCTGTTTACATTTACTCAAGATAATTTACATTTTTCTGCAGTCATTGGTCATATTCCCATTCTGGTCTGCTCTCCCATACAATGATTATGACCAATAATTTTATCTGCAATAGCATTTTGTTTCCAGGAACTGATTTATTGACTTTTCAGGAATAGTATGGGTGATATTTGCAGTATCCAGATTTATTATATGATAGTTTGTGAAGGATAGTGAGTTTCTAGTGAATGATTGTAGTTATCTGATCATGTTGTAGATATTCAGTAGTGCCAAAATTCTGCAACCTGCAATGATATAATGAATTGTTTCCACATCTTCATTACATATTCTTTATTGATCAATATCTAGAGTTTTTAACAACAGCTTTTCCATAATTTCTAGTGATAATGACCCAATCTTAAATGGTTATCATAAATTATTCTGTTTCTCCTAGAAAATTTGCATGTTTCAGCCACTTTGTGTGGTTAAGTTCATGTGAATGCTGCCCAACTTTGAAAGCTTTTTCAATCTACTCTTAAAACAGCTATTCTTAAGTTATATCTGGAGGTAAACCACTTTATTATATTTGACAATTCAGTAGTATTATTTATTATCAACCTTTTACTATTTTTTTTTCAGCTAAGTAGACAGAACATTTATTAAATGCTTGTTTGTTATGTGCCTGGAACTGTGTTAAGTGCTAATGGTACAGATGTAAACAAAATAGCTCTTTAAAGATTTTACATTTTAATAGGAAAAGACAATACATAAAGAAATATTAGAAAATGAGGTAAAGGAAACAAGGTATAGTAAGGAGTTTAATTTGATTTTTATACCAATGTTAATGAATAATATTAGCCTTATTATTCTGTTTCTTTCCTTTATCTTTTCCTGGCTTAAGTATTTGGACTATATTTGTCTCATCAAAGAATTTGGTAAAATTGTTTCCTCAGTTTTTCAGAATAATTGTTATTTAAATGATTAGTAGAGTTCTTCTATGAAGCTACCTGGACCAAGTATTGTTTCCTATTTGGTAGTTTATTATTTCTGGTAAATTTTATTTTCTGAGATTATTTCTATTTCATGTCCTGTTAATTTAGATATTTAGTAGTTTTATATTTTTTAAATTCACGCTCAATTAATTCCTTATTTTCTGTTTTGTTAATGTGTTTTCAGAGATAAATTTTTCTTCTGAACATTTCTTTTACTGGTTTCCAGACATTTGGGTATGTAGTGTCTTTATTATTATTGTCTTTCACAAAAAATTATATTGTTTCTATGATTTATTATTTGACTTAATCATTATTATGCTTCTACTTGGCCCTTCATCTTTTACTTTTTATTTTCTGATTGCTATTTTTATTCCATTATGGTCTATAAGACATTTAATATTTCTGCTTCAAAAATTATATGTAATTTCTTTTTCGCCTTAGCATAAAGGTCTCTTTTTGTAAAGATACCATATGGTGCTGAGAAATTAGCTAAACATTAAGAAGCTGACACAAAATTTTCAGCTCTAACTTCTCTGTTCAGTTCTATATTAGATGAATATATTTGAATACCAGTGTTGATTCCTTATTTATGTTCCTCTAAGCATAACATAGCTTCCACTTTATTTTTCTTGATATTTTGAGTTTTTCTTTTGTCTGATACTATAGAACTTCTTTTTCAAGAATAAAACAAAAACAAAAACATCAGCAAATGTAATCATCAAAGCTATTTGATAAGAACTACTGGGAAAACTGAAAGCAATTTGGCAGTAATTAGTGTTCAACCAATGTTTTACACTGTCTACCACAATAAACTTTGATTATACAATCTAACTGTTAAAGGTAACAGCATGAAAATATTAGATAAGAATTAGATCAGTTACCTTTTCCTGCTATGGTTAGGCAAAAGTGGAAGGAATAATTCTTAATCAAATAAGAGAAAAGTGTGTGTGGGGGGGAGTTATTATCAATTAAATTCAAATTAAAAGTATTTACCTGAGCAAAATGAATGGAGATAGAATATGAAAAAAAGCTATCAAGTGAGGAAAGAAAATCTGTGTAAAATCTTTGATAAAGGTCTAAAATCCAAGGTGTTAAGCTTAAATTTCACTAAGACTTTTGAGACTCCCTTTATAAGAAAGAGAGAGAAAAAGAGAGACCGACAGACACATACACAGAGACAGACAGATTATTTATATACATGCATATACATATATACACAAACACCAAGAGTGGCTCTACAATAGGAAGTAATGAAAGTATAGGAACAAATCATTCTTTAAAGAATTATTAGCTATTATAATGAAATGAAATATTGGTTTTAATTACTAATAATAAGAGAAATGGAAATCAAACTGATTTTGAGGTTTTGCTTCTCATCCAGAAAACTATTCAGAAGTAATCAATATTGAAAGGGTTATGTAAAGATAGAGATTGTAAGTGGAACATTGTTCTAGAAAGCACTTAGAAGTATTCTAAGAAATATCCTCAGTCCCAGTAATCCCACTATTAAGCATGTGTCTCAATCAGCAATAAGAAGAAAGTTTCCACATATATGAAAATATGTATAGCAGCACATTTTAATAGTAGCAAAGAAATGGAAACAAAGTAGATACCTAACTATTGGGGAATATATGAATGATTTATGCTTTATGAATTTAATGGCATATTACTGTATTGTAAGGAACAATCAATATAAAGAATTCAAAGCATGGAAAGACATATAGATCAAGGCAAAGTGAAATAAGCACGACCACGTAAACAATATACACAATGCCTACAGTACAGCAGTATTAAGTAGAAAGATTCCCCATTCCTCAAAGCCTTCAGATTGAATATTATGTGATTATAAGGACCAATCTTAGTCCCAGAAAAGAGTTGTGAAAATGTAATTGCCTCCTTTCTTTGCAGAGATGTGTGGGACTATAAGTATGAAACATTGCATGTGTTGCCGCACCTAGCTAATGTGTTGATTTTACTGAATTGCATTTTTTTCTTCTTTCTTTCAAAAACTTTGTTACAAGGGCCATGTGGTAGAAGGATTTATTTACAAATGAAAGTAAACATTAGAAAGCATTAACATTTTTTTAAAAAATCAAACACATAAGAATTCCTTTATCCATAGCAAATTTTGTTTCAGTCTCTCATTTTTACTTGGTATGTTTATTTTTGAGATGTGAGATTCATTTTTGGCTCTTCATTTTATTAATTTGCATGATTTATTTACATATTTTGGTCTTCATTTATTTCTTGTTGATTTTTATCTTCTGTATCTTTTAGTTGGCCCTTTATCCCTGTGATCAGTTTTAATTTTACTGATTTAATGCTAGTCAGTTGCGATTGCCTTTCCTCCATTCCTGTTTACCTGTCTGCAGTGGTAAACACAGTACCTGGTCGATATTAAGTGCTTAGAAAATGCTTATTGACTTATTGACTGCCCTACCCAAAGTTTTTTGACTTTATAACTTGTTAATTATTCTGTCTCTGTTTTTATTTCTCTTCCTTCTTTGAGCCATCTCTTTCCTTGCTCATATTATTAAAAGTATATGGTTAAAAATCTTTCCTTTTCTCCATTTAACCTCTTATTTTAAGTAGCATCTGTATCTATAGTTAATTTATATAATTATATCATCATCACTAGATACATATCTACATCTCTCTATATATTTTAATATATAAATTTTATTATATATAAATATACATAAGTATATATATTTAATATTATCCCTTGTCCAAGAAATTTTCTTTTGTTTTTTCTTCAGTATATCTTTTCACTTGCATTATATTCTTAATTTTATTTTCTGATTGTTCCTTCCTTATTCTCTGTTTTTATCATGACTATGTTCCCCTTTATCTCATATTTCTATTTTATTATCGTTGTAGATATTTTCCTATTTTTTATTTTCTTTTAGAAATATCAATTAACAAAGGAATAACTGATGAATGGAAGCAGTGATGGGAACCCTAAGTTATAAGGTCCAGTCCTACAATTTGCCCTTACCCTAAATAAATCTTTATTCTTAGTGTCATTTGATCATATGTATGGTTCTGTGTTTCCCCCTATCATTTTGGATATGAGCTCACCCTTGGGAATTCGTATATACTACCTGCTAAAATGTGATTCTGTGCTAGGAGGTGTCAGTTTGAGAGAATGATCTTAGTTTCCCTCATATATCTCCTGTTCTGGGTTGTGATTTTGTCTGGAGAGGTGCAGCACTTTGGTTAATAAAGGGATCCATAATGTCTGAATTTCCCCTAGACTAAACCCATTGTAAGATTATTCTCTTAGAGTAGACAAAATCTTTTCTCCCATGAAGAATGTTCATTAGTAATACTTTATCCTTCCCCTGTGCAATAATTTATTATAGTGTTATTGTAGTATTTTTCCCTGTTTTCAATTACCTTTTCCTTAAAGTGCTTGGATACTTTGAAATTTGGTGTTTGTGTGTATGTGTGTGTTCGTATATATAATATATAAATATTGATATTATTTTATTAACTTTGATGCCTTTAAGAAAAAGGTAGTTTTTCTCTTTACATCTTTTAATAATGTTTAATTATACTATTATACAGTATGAGATCATGATTATCACTCTTGGATGAATGAATGAATAAATTAAAAGTCATTTATTAAGCATCTATTGAGTACTAAGCACTGTGCTAAGTACTGGAAACACAAATTACAAATAAAATGAAACCATTTTTGGTCTCAGGCATGACACTCTAATTGGAGAAAATAACAATATGAGAGTTTATCTACAAGGCAGAAGTTAAACAAACAGAAGTTCTAAAGCTCCACATTGGGTAAATGGCAAAATCCAGGATTTACGAAGGAGACAGAGGACAGTATTCAAGGTCTAGAGGGCCTAGTTACAGAGTAGATGAAAAGACTCAGTTGCCTTTTTTTCTTACTTGGAAGTATTACGATCCAAATAATATAAACAGCAATATTGCTTTTCCTGTTAGGATCATGGGGCATGGGTAAAAAGAAGGGAAGCAGAAGGATTCCTCTATTGACGGTTCTTCCCTCTTGGATAGTCCTGCTTTTTTTTAATTCTCCTGAGTCATAATAAATTCTACTCAATATATTGTTGTTCTGCTTTTTAATCCCTTCTGCTATACTTCTTCCTATTGTGGGGAAGTAAATACCATTCATATTCATGATTCTGGATAGTATTTATTTCCTTTATTATGATTGTTAATTATTTCTTCTGTCTGTCTTTTAATTTTTCGTCTTTTTGTTCCTTCCCTCTACTTCATCTTCACAAAGAAGGCAGGAAAACACAAGGAATCTGAACAAAATGAATAATTTATAAAGTGAATATTCCTTTGTCTTCTTTCTTCACCTGACTCAGATCCTCATCTTGAGTTCTTGCATTTTCTTTCTCTTTTTAATCACCCCTATATGATCTGCCCTCAGTAGCTGACAGATTTTTAAGCTCCCCAATTCTGCCATCCTTCTGAAATCTTATTCTTCCCTCTCCTTGTTCTCACCTTTTTCACTGTTGAATTTTATTTATATATGTGTATGTATATATGCATATATGTATGTATGTAGATAGATAGAGATAGAGCTATTTAGTGTGTGTTAAATACCGGAGGCCAGATTTGAATGCAGGTTCTTCTGAGTCCAGGACTGACATTCTATCCACTGTACTATTCAGCTGACCCAAATTTAATATATGTTCAACATTGTGTGTGTGTGTGTATGCATATATATGTGCATGTGTGTATATGCATATATTCTCTTCTTTGCCAAATTGAGATAAAATTGATCTCATGTGATGCCCACTTCCTCTACCTCCTCCTTTATTTTATATTCTCTTTTACTATACTCTTAACTATGGGAAGTTAGTTGTTTCTCTTCCTTTCTTATTTCTTTCTTACTGTATTCATTTTTAAATAATGGAATATTATTGCCCTGAAAGAAATGAAGAACATAAAGAATTTAGAGAAATTGGGGAAGATTTGTGTTAACAAATATCTTTAATGTAGATTTTTATTGATATCTTTTGTTTTTGTATCACCATTTCCCAATGCATCATTTCCCTCTGTAGCGAAGAGATGATCCTTATCACACAGAATTTTATTTTATTTTAATTACAGCTTTTTATTGACAGAACATATTCATGTGTAACTTTTTACAACATTGTCCCTTGTACTCACTTCTTTTCCAACTTTTTCCTTCCTTCCCTCCACTTCCTCCCCTCGATGGCGGGCAGTCTTATACATGTTAAACATGTTAAAGTATATCCTTGACACAATATATTTATCACACAGAATTTAAAAAAAAATAACTTACAAATTTTTAAAAATTATATTAGCATTTCTTATGATTTACATCAGTGGAATTCATCCCAGCACCTCTCTCTTCCCTAAGAGCTATTTCACATAGCAAATGTTTTAATTTTTATCAACTAAAAAAAAAAAAAAACACAATGGGATCTAACTTTTTTCAGCAAGTCATGGTTCAGCACAATGCATTTAAGAAAGATTCCCAGCAATCAAAAAGGATGTAATTATTAAAATAATATATCCACATGAACCCAAACAAAAGTCAAAGAAGAATCTTCAAATAAAAGAGTGTACCTCATGGCTATTTGTTTATAGACATGGAGGGATTTATAGGGCAATTATGAACCATGTCACCAGAAATTAAGAAGAGTTATCCTTTGGGGATCCTGATCAATTATTGATCAGTACAGATTATGCAAATATAACAAATACTTTTAAAGAAAAAAATCAACAAAAAAATCAATTCATGAAACAAGTCTGAAAGTTTATGTAAAGTTCCATATGTAAGAGTAGGGTTGAGAGTATTTTCTTATTTATCTTCTTTGGGATTAAGTTTATTTTTTTTTAATTATAGCTTTTTTATTGACAAAACATATGCATGAGTAATTTTTCATCATTGACCCTTGCAAAAACTTCTGTTCCAACTTTTCCCCTCCTTCCCTCCACCCCCTCCCCCTCTCATACATGTTAAATATGTTAAAGTATATGTTAAATACAATATATGTGTACATATTTATACAGTTATCTTGCTACACAAGAAAAATCGGATTTAATTAATAATAATAACCTGGGAAGAAAAACGAAAATGCAAGCAAACAATAACAGAAAGAGTATAAATGCTATGTTGTTGTCCCCACTCATTTCCTAGTGTTCTTTCTCTGAGTTTAGCTGGTTCTGTTCATTACTGATCAATTGGAACTGATTTAGATCCTCTTGTTATTGAAGATAGCCACTTCCATCAGAATTGATCCTCATTGTTGAAGTGTATAAGAATCTCCTGGTTCTGCTCATTTCACTTAGCATCAGTTCATGTAACTTTCTCCAAGCCTCTCTGTATTCATCCTGTTGGTTATTTCTTACAGAATAATAATATTCTATAGTATTCATTTACCACAATTTATTCAGCCATTCTCTAATTGGGGGGTATCCATTCATTTTCCAGTTTCTTGCTACTACAAAAAGGGCTGCCACAAACATTTTTGCGCATGTGGGTCCCTTTGCCTTTTTTAATATCTCTTTGGGACATAATCCCAGTAAGTAACACTGCTGGATCAAAGGGTATGCACAGTTTGACAACTTTTTGAACATAGTTCCAAATTGCTCTCCAAAATGGTTGGATCTGTCCACAACTTCACCAACAATGTATCAGTGTCCCAGTTTGCTCACATTCCCTCCAACATTCATCACTATCTTTTCCTGTCATTTTAGCCAATTTGAAAGATGTGTAGTGGTATCTCAGAGTTGTCTTAATTTGCATTTCTCTGATCCATAATGATTTAGAGCACCTTTTCCTATGGGGAGAAATAGTTTCAATTTCATTATCTGAAAATTGTTCATATCCTTTGACCATTTATCAATTAGAGAATGGCTTGATTTCTTATAAATTTGAGTCAGTTCTCTATATATTTTGGAAATGAGGCAGGATTAAGTTTATTCTTTGTAATTTTGGATTACTGACTTGATTTTTTGGTGGTTGTTCATTCCAATAGTTTGGTGTGCTGTTATACATTGTTTCTGGGCTTTATTTGTTTTATTTTGTATCAGATCATATGAGTCTGTGTTCCTCTATATTCATCATAGTTATTGCTCAGTAATATTCCATTATATTAATGTACCATAGGTTATTTAATTACTCCTTAATCAATAAGCATCTCTTTTATTTCCAGTTCTTTGCTATTTGGTGCTAGGGACAGCTAGGTGGTGCAGTGGATAGAGCACCAGCCCTGAAGTCAGGTTAGATCTGGTCTCACACACTTGCTCTCCTAGCTCTGTGATCCTGGGAAAGTCACTTAATCCCAATTACCTTAGGAAGGAAGGAAGGAAGGAAGGAAGGAAGGAAGGAAAGAAAGAAAGAAAGAGAAAGAAAGAAAGAAAGAAAGAAAGAAAGAAAGAAAGAAAGAAAGAAAGAAAGAAAGAAAGAAAGAAAGAAAGAAAGAAAGAAAGAAAGAAAGAAAGAAAGAAAGAAAGAAAGAAAGAAAGAAAGAAAGAAAGAAAGAAAGAAAGAAAGAAAGAAAGAAAGAAAGAAAGAAAGAAAGAAAGAAAATGGTGCTAGAAAATATTTTGGTATATATGGGATTTTTTTTTTTTTTTGGTCATACCTTGGACCCAGTGATGAAATCTCTGTTAGAGCACAGGCATTTTAGAAACTTTCTTAGCATAGTTCCAAATTTCTTTCCAGATTGATTGTACTGATTTACAATTCTGCCAAATGGTAATAAGTGCACCTGTCATTTTGTAGCACCTGTTATATTGCCATCTACTGCCAGCTTTGCTAATTTGCTGAGTTTGAGGAGAAACTATAAATGCTTAAATGTACATTTCTTTTAATTAGTAATTTGGAGCAATAATTTATATGGCTGCAATAACTTGTTTCATACTTATTTATTCATATTTTAAACATTATCTACTAAGGAATAGCTCTTTTATATTTCTGATAGTTGCCTGTATATCTTGGATCCCATAACCTTATCAAAAATGTTTGCTATAAATGATTTTTTCTCAGGCATTCATTTATTTACTTCTTCTGGTTGCATTGATTTTATTCATATGGAAGCTTTTCAGTGATCTATTTTATATTTTTAAATTGCACCAATTTTCTGTTTGCTTAAGAACTCACTCATAGTTATAGTATGAAAGGTACCTGATATAAGTCTTTAATAATTTTTTGTTACATATTAGAACTTTTAATATTGCCAGATATACATTTTGAGTTTATTGTGGGATATAATTTAAATGTATCATATTTAATTGTCGCCAGACTGATTTACAGTTTTTCCAGAAATTCTTATCAATTCATGAGTTATTTGCTAGATAAATTAATATTTGGGCATTAATTTTATTATGTATGGTGGTAGATTATGTATGGGAGGAGTGCTGATTAAGTCCTTTAAAGATTCTAGTACTATAGTACTTTTCATAAAATTCATATTTTACCTTGAAGGAATTTTCTTTTCCAATGGATTTAAGTGTATTTGTTTTATATTTAATGCATAATTTTCCCCTTCCATTTTCTTCTTTCTTTATAAAAAGTGACTGATTTGTTGCTTTCCTGTTAATATGATCCTTAAGTCTCAACAAGCATTTAAATGCTTATTGTGTGATATTAGTCATGTTAATTAATGGGGATGCAAAGAGAAAAGCTAAACTTTAGTTCTTGTGGAAGGGGGAATTTGAATACTAGCTGATACAGCATGTTTGTATATAAGTACATACAGAACAGATGTAAAATTAATTACAGGGTAGTTTTGGGAAGCAAGAAATTAGCAACTGAGATAAAAGGTTGAGGTGACAATCAGAAAGGTGGGGACAAATAGCATCAGGAGATATACTCTTAAGATCACTACAATATAAAGGATGATAACCTTTAAAGACTCCCAAGACTTCTAATGAATACAGAGAATCCCTGAGAGACATTTTCTTTTCTTCTTTTCTTCTTTTTTTTCCTCTCTCTCTCTCTCTCTCTCTCTCTCTCTCTCTCTCTCTCTCTCTCTCTCTCTCTCTCTCTCTCTCTCTCTCATATCTCTCTTTTTGCTGAGGCAATTGGGGTTAAGACACTTGCCCAGGGTCATACAGCCAGGAAGTATGATCATATTTGAACTCAGGTCCTCCTGACTTCAGGGCTGGTGCTCTATCACTGAGCCATCTAGCTACCCCGAGGCACATTTTCAAACATGGTTAATGATTTATTTTGCTGGACTGTACTTTTTTTTTTTTCCTTACAATATAGGTTTTGGGGAGAGGTATGGGAGGGAGGTATCTGTGATAGGAAAAAAAAATGTCAGTAATACATTTAAAAAGAAAGTTTGAGTCAAGAGAGACTGAGAAGTAGTCAAATTTCCTTTTTGGAGGCCTAGCCTAACCTTTTCATATTCTCTGACTGGAAACATGGCATCATCTATTAAAGCAAATCTATTATTTTTCCTCTCAGTCCTCCCCTGAAATTAGAGAAGCAGGTTAACATTAAAATTAATATATATTAAGAGACTTCCATTATCTTATGACTTTTTTGTATTCAAATTAAATGGAGTAGAAATGTTAATAAAACTTCTGGACAGTTGTCTTATAAAATTCATAACCAGAGAACTAAATTGATCAGTGAAAATATATCATCACTACTGGGGGAGACAATTTTCATCTACTAAAGGTGGGAAAGCTAAACTGGATAAGACCCATGAAAGTTGTTGATCCAGAATTTGAGTTGCCTACTTGCTAAGGAAGAGGCTTTTGGTTTTTATTGTCTGAACAGCCCTGCTTAGGAATAAATTGCTTATTGAATTGGGAAGGCATTAGCAAAGTTTTCCTAATAATAATTGTCATTATCATACTAAATTGCTGAATCTAGCAGTTCACATTTGTTTATGATTTGCATATTGCTTTTCTTGTCTTGCTCACTACTTTTACATTTCATCTTCATATGATTGAACATTTTTATAAATGATAGTGTCTATTATTGTGGAAATTCCTTGATGAAAGCAAGTTAAATCTAAGAGAAATATATCTATGATTATAATGCTGTTATATCTAGAAAGTCTTATAATTATGTAATTATTTAATCTTTTTAATTCAGGAAAATGTCAAATCCAAGAAAAGAGATTAAAGATCAAAGTGAAGTAGGATCGACTGATGCAAGTGAGGCAACTGAAACAGAGGATGGTGTTGAGACAGAAGAGATCACAGGACAGCCCATGGTGGAGATCATGCCCACCGGAGAGGCCAAAGAAAAAATCACGGCAGGGACCCAGATGGAATCCAAAGAGCTTGAGGGTTGGGAAAAGCAAAAGCCTGGCAAAAGCATCCTGGAAAAAAGTACGGGGAGAGAGAAAGCCCCTGACACAAAGGGCAAAAAAGTGAGAATATTGGGCTCAGTGACTGCACAGCCTGAAAAGAAGGAAACGAAGAGATGGGAGACCCAGGCAGATGAGGAGGCAGGGAAACCTGAAAGGCCAGAGAGGTTGGTCTTCACTCCATCTTATTTGGCCAAAATAAAGGACATAAAGGATTCCTTGAAAACGTCAGTGGCAGATTGTATAGTCCCAGGTATTGCTTCATTTATATGCTTTCCCTTACAGCCCTCTCCTCCCACTCTTAACTGTTGACTAAGCCTTGGGTGCCCACCAGTGGTGGTGTTCCCTGCTCACCTTTTTCTGGGGAAGGAACCATCATAATTTGAATGAATGTAACCTTTTTTATTCTTCAAAGTAAGTCATTGCTTCAGGACAGATTGTTTTTAGAAATTTTAAGGTTTATTGAGCAAATTAGCCAGTCACCATTGGGATTTCTATACATGCAGCTGGAAAGCCACTCTTTTTAGGTAATTAATAGAAAGAGCACTGAACCTAGCTTTCTACTTTCTAGGAGTTCTGGTTTTGGACAAGCCATTTCCTTTCTTTGGGTTTTGGGCTAGATGATCTTTAATGACTTTTCCATCTTTTACGTGTTATAATTCTTTATATTATGTAAGATCTTAAACTAGAAGTTGTATTGACTTTTGGTTTTTGCAAAAAACTAGAAGCAAGCAGCTTATATTTTACTTTTTTTCATAGTGTGTAAGTAGCAAAAATAATTATGTTATTTTGCACCAATTTCATTATCTGGTAGATGATAGTATTACTGATCATTTTTGTGACTTTGCAAGAATATCTATCAAAAAATTAATTAGATAATGTTTGAAAAGCTCTAAGTTCCCCAGAGAGAGGTATTATAGACTAAGTTAATCTTCAGATTGAAGACTTTAAGTAATTCACTAGTCATACTTAATTAAAAAAAAAAAAAAAAAAAACAAAAAAAAACTTTGTTTGCATTCATGATATTCCCACCAGAAAATCTCCAATCTTCTTTTAACACCAAGATTGAAAGATGATAGACTGACTTCATTTCTCTTATATATTGTATTCATTTCCATTTAACTTTCCTTCCCTTTTGTTTTGGGGAAAATGCCAGATCACTTTTAACCTATATTTCCATATTCTCCCCTGGGATTAACTTTATAATTGGTTGACCCTAGAAAATCATTGTTGTTTCTTAGATTTCAGAAGGGTGCAGAAAGAATTTTAGTGGTTGCATCCAGAGAAGACATTGCTATATTCCTGGTTTCTAATTTGTAGTTTGGAGGATCTAGGTCATTATTTAAAAAGAAACTAAAAATAACAATCCAAGGGGTAGAATTCCATGAATCAATTCAATGGAAGAATTAATAATTATAATGGTGTGCTGCAGTGGGGAGGGGTAGGGAAAGAAAAAAATTAGGTACCTAAATGGATTTTATAACTGATGAGGTTTGAGTGGTCTCAATTTCTGGTGGTCTAGAGGTTAGTGGCAATAAGAGAGTTGTTAAGAATCCCCTTTAAATCAGCTGAAGGTTTTAGGAGTGAAAGAATTCACTCATTCATGAATTTTTAGTTGCACAACGAAAGTTTATTGTTGGATAGAAATCAGTTTAATAAGAGACTGACTTCTATAGTGGCAGATCTATTGGAAAATGTGTAATGACCGCGTATTTAAAATCAGCTGGAGTCAGGAATTCAGGTTAAGGGAAAAATCTTCAATATTTATTGAAGTGAAGAGATGAATAAGGATTGCGATAGCAAATATAGGTAAGAAAGATTGCAATAGCAATATGGGCAGCTGCGACGGGAAGCCAGCTAACAGAGAGAGATCTGAGCTGAGCAAACCGTTGCAATGGCAATGCAAAAAGTCTCTCTTTCCCCTTCCTTTTCCACTCCCCTGCCTCCACCCACCAAAATCGTCATTTCCTATACAACACATCAGGAGTTGCACAAAGAGTGGCCGGGGGCCATTCTTTCTCCAAGCTTATATATTAATAGAGTATGGTCCAATTACTAATAAAAATGGAGTTTTGCATGAGAATGCTTTCTCAGTGGACAGAAGATCCTGGCAGCTTAGTGAGCTAGCTAGGTCCATCTGCAAAAGACCTTAGTGAAAGGAAGCTGTTATATTGGGTATCTTTAGTGGGGGCTGGGTCAGCCTGAGCAGGTCAGATCCAGTTGGGGCTGGGACAGATCAGATCAGGATTCCTCAAGTAAATGAGAATTTAGAATTTCTATGGGAGTTGATTCTCTAATCCTGAAAGGTGGGCTCTGTCTAGACTCCTTCCTGGGAGATCCTGATCAAAGGAGATACGATCTCAGAGTGATAATCTTAAAGGGAACAGTTCCTCTCCCCCTTCATCCAAAGGGAACAGTTTTCTCCCTCTTCATAACCTTTTACTATTATCATTAAAGGTCTCATCTGTATTTTAAAAACAGTCAGCATAACTGTCTTCCAAATTTTTGTTTTCTATTATTATTATTTTTTTGCTCAGTTTATGAGTTCCAAATTTTCTCCTTCCTTTGTGCCTCTCTCCCACTTACTGAGAAAGCAAGCAATATGATATCACTTATACATAAAACAGAAACATTATACAGAAAACATGCAAGACGTATTTTTGCATTAGCCATATCACCAAAAAAGCTAGAAAATACTATAATTTGCACTCAGTGTTCATCAGTTGTTTCTCTAGAGATAAATAGTATTTTTTACCATGAGTCCTTTAGAATTGAGTAGTGACTACTTTTTTCTTTTACTTGTATCTTTAGTGATTTGCACAGTATCTGGTAAATAGATATTTAATAAATGTCACTTATGTAACTGACTGAAAATATGTCTACCTGGGAAGAAATCCCATCATTGTAAATCCAAATCACTTGAGAATTCTGATTAATGCAATGAGAGTTGGGGTTGAAGATGAAGCATGTTACCCATTTCCTGTCAGAGACATGAGGGTCTCAAGATAAAAGATGAAATGTTTTTGGATAAGGCCAATTTGATTTGCTTTACTTAATTATTCATATTTGTTATATGAGTTTTCTTTTTCTTTTCAATATGAGGGTGGGAGTTGGATTTAGAAAAATTCTCATTAATTGAAAAACATTTTTTTAAAGGAAGTAAATTATATTTATAGAATAAAGGGGTCTCTCTAGATAGCCTCTCAGGTTTTTTCCAGTTTTAGACTGATGATCAATCTATAACTCTCCATGATCATTTGCCCTCAATAATTTTTAAAAATTGTATTTATTTGTTTAAAATACTTTTCTTTTTAACTTTTGAGTTTCAGTTTCTCTCCCTCTCTCCCATTCTTCTACCACCCATTGAGAAGATAAATAATATCAAGTGTACATGTGAGGGCATATAAAACAAATGTCCATATTAGCCACATTGAAAAGAAAAGAGAGAAAAGAAAAAGAAAAGCAAAAAAAAAAAAAAAAAGCAAGAAATTTACACTTCAATTTCATCAGTTATATCAGTATTCATCAGTTCTTTCCCTGGAGATGAATAGCATTTTTTCATCTTGAGTCCTTTAGAATTGTGTTGCATCATTGATCAGAGAAACCAATTCTTTCAGAATTGATCATAATTACAAGATTGCTGTGACTATGCATAATGCTTTCTTGGTTCTTCTCATCATACTTTGCATCAGTTCATGTAGATCTTGCCATATTTTCTCTGAAACCATCCCCCTCATCATTTCTTATCGTTTAAGAATATTCCATCACAATCACATGCCACAGCTTATTCAGATATTCCCCACTTGGTAGGCATCCCCTCAATTTCTAATTCTTTGCCACCACAAGAAGAGCTGCTATAAAAACTTTTCAACATACGTCCTTTACCTTTTTCTTTGATCTCTTTGGGGGTATAGATCTAATAATAGGATTGGCAAGTCAAAGTATATACACAGTTTTGTAGCTCTTTGGGCTTAGTTTCAAATTGTTTTCCAGAATATTTGGACCATTTTACTACTCCAGCAACAGTAAATTAGTGTACCTGTTTCCCTTTTATGCACTTTTCATTTCTGAGCGATGAAAAGTAGCATCTTACAGTTGTTTCCATTTGCATTTCTCTAATCAATAGTGATTTAAAGCATTTTTTTATATGATATAGATAGCTTTGATTTCTTCTGAAAACTACCTGTTCATATCCTTTAATCAAATGTCAATTAGGAAATGCCTCTTATTTTTATAAATTTGAGTCATTTCTCAGTATATTTGAGAAATGAAGACTTTTTACCAGAGAAATGCCATAAAACTTTAATATTGATTCATTGTCTATGTTATCTTTTAGCAAAATATAGTTTCTCTGGTTATCTTTTTTATATAGTTCTCTTTTTGGTTTTGTTTTGCCTGAGATCAAGACACTATCTCTGCCTTTTTTGCTTCAGCAGAGGCATAATAGATCATGTACTAGCCTTCTATTTAACTCTATGTGTGTTTCTATTATGCTTCTGTTGAAATCCCCATGTAAGCAGACTCTATTCATTACTTTGTTATTGTTGTTTTATTCATTTTAAGGAATATAAACTTTTTAATTTTATTAAGACCTATATGATTTCTCTTTCATGTTTACTTTTTCACACTTTTTTTTTTTTTAAATCCTGTGTGTGAATGTCAGGTTTTCTATTCAGCTCTGGTCTTTTCTTCAAGAATATTTGAAAAGTCTCCATTTCATTAAATATCTATTTGTACCTCTGAAAGATTATTGTCAATTTTGTAGGATAAGTAATTGATTGTAATCATAATTCCTTCACCTTCAAGAATATCATATTCCAATCCCTTCACTTTAAGTGGAAGTTATTAAATTTTATGTGTTCTTGACTATAACCTCTGATATTTGAATTGTTTCTTTTTGGCTGCTTGCAGTATTTTCTCCTTGATTTGGGAGCTCTGCAATTTGCCTTTTATATTCCTGGGCAGTTTCATTTTGGAATCTTTTTCAGGAGATAATTAGTGAATCCTTTCAATTTTCATTTTATCATCTGGATCTAAGATATTGGGAAGTTTTTTCCTTCATAATTTTTTGAAATAGGATGTTTAGACCCTCTTTTTTTTTTTTTTTTTTTTAACATCATGGCTGTCAGGTAGTCCAACACATCTTAAATTCCCCTCCTTGATCTATTTTCCAGGCCATCTGTTTTTCCTATGAAGTATTTCATGTATTCTTCTATTTTTTCATTCTTTTGACTTTGTTTCTTGTTTCTTGATGTCTTATAGAGTTATCTTCCATTTGCTTAATTCTAAATTTAAAGGTATTATTTTCTTCAGTGAACTTTTGTACTTCTTTTTCCACTTTTGCTTTTTAAGGAATTTTTTTCTTAGTGAATTTTTGTTACTCTTTTATCATTAGACCAATTCTCTTGTTAGGATGTTATTTTCTTCAGTATTTTTTGTGCTGCATTTTGCCAAACCTTTAATGCTTTTTCTACAATTTTCTTGCATTTACCTTCATTTCTTTTTTCATTTTATCTCTATTTCTCATATTTCTTGAATAATTCCAAGAAGGCTTATTGAACTTGACTACAATTAATCTTTTTTTTTTTTTTTTTTTTTGGAAGCTTTGATTGTAACTATTTAGATTGCAGTCTTTCTGGCCACCATAGTGGCTTTATAGTTCAGTTTTTTTGTTGTTGTATGTTCAGTTTTCCAGCCTATTTATTTACTTTTAACTTTATGTTAAAGTTGGGCTCTTCTTACCTAGAGGGCAGGCTTTTGTGTGCTGCTGAGCTATGAAAGTTTTTAATCTTTCCACTGTAAGATCCGGTGATCCTTGTGGTCACTGTTTCTTCTGGTTTGTACTCCGATCTTTCCCCAGGAAGGGTTCCTGCTTCCCTGAAGCAACAAGTGCCAGTGCTTTTCTTGGCCCTAGAATGTGACCACTCTCAAACTCTAGTGTTGCCCTCTCTTTTTGGACTGGCACCAGGGCCCCTGCTACCTATGACTAGCCATGAGACCTTCTCTCTGATCTACAACTGTAGTGCCTAATTGTTTTTTTTTTTTTTTTCCCCTGAGGCAATTGGGGTTAAGTGACTTGCCCAGGGTCACACAGCTAGGAAGTATTAAGTGTCTAAGGTCAAATTTGAAGTCAGGTCCTCTTGACTTCAGGGCTGGTGCTCTATCTACTGTGCCACCTAGCTGCCCCACCTAATTGTTTATAGGCAGTAAAGTTACCAATCAGTGTGCCTCTGAGACACTGTGCTCTGGGCTGTACTAGCTCAGACTTCAAAACCTTTCTTTCTGAGTTCCTCACTTGTTCTAAGCTGGAAAAAATGTATCACTCTGACCTGTTATTGACTTTGTCAGTCCAAAATTTAATTGAAGGAGTTATTTTAAAGTTGTATGGAGGGTAATTTTGAGAGAGTTCCACTGGGTTGCTGCCTGACCTTTACCAATGTGGCTCCACCAGAATAATTTCTTGATATTTCAAAATAATTCAGTTAAGCCTAAGGACACTTTTGTATCCATATTCACAGTCTCCAAAGCTTAAGCAGCCATCAAATAAATGAAAAGCTTCAAAAAATTGTGGAAAGGTGTGGAAAGGATAACCACAAGTTTCAAATCATTTCTTCCTGGAAATATCACAAAAATGCAAATAGATTCTAAGTTTTTCAGTATCACTGACTCATCTCTATTTTAGCAAAAATATGTTTAAACAAACTATTATAAGCTAAGACACTACCTCCTTCATTCCCCAAATTTTATTTTAAGGAATATTTTGAATCATTTAAAAATAGTATCATGTAATAATAATAATAATAAATTTAAAATAATAGCTAACATTAAATAGTATCCACTATGTGCCCGGCACTGGGGCTAAGCACTCTACAAATTTTGTGTCATTCTGTTCTGTATGTAACAATGATAGTATGTAACAATGTGAGAAATCATTCCGAAGCCTGGTAGAATTAGGATATATACTTCTGGGTGCCCAAAGAATCAGAATAGATGTTGGTATAGGATTGGGTCTCCTCCTTCAGCTGGGTCAAAGAATGTTGTGTTTAGGTTGCGTTCTGTTGAAAGTATTGTAATACCGGCTGCTAAAACTGGCAGAGATAGGAGAAGTAGTACTGCTGTAATTATTACAGATCAGACGAATAATGGTGTCTGGTATCGAGATATTGCAGGAGGCTTCATGTTGATAATTGTCGTAATAAAGTTAATAGCTCCTAGGATGGAGGAGATCCCTGCTAGATAAAGTGAGAAAATAGCTAGATGTACGGATGGTCCTGCATGGGCGAGATTGCTTGCTAGAGGTTGGTAGACTGTCCATCCTGTTCCAGCGCCTGCTTCAACTGTTGAAGATGCCAGAAGGAGAAGGAATGATGATGGGAGCAGTCAGAAACTCATGTTGTTCATTCGGGGGAATGCTATATCGGGGCTCCAATTATTAGTGGTATTAGTCAGTTACCAAAGCCTCCAATCATAATAGGCATTACTATGAAGAAAATTTTTACAAAGTCATGGGCTGTGACAATTACATTGTAGATTTGATCATCGCTGATTAGAGTTCCAGGTTGGCCAAGCTCTGCTAGGGCTGTGCCAATTATGCCTTCTCAAGTACTGAACAGTAGGTAAAGAGTTCCGATGTCTTTGTGGTTAGTGGAGAAAAGTCATCGAGTAATGAACCTAGGTAAAATGGCTGAGGGTAAGCATTGAACTATAAATTCAAAGACAGAGACTAGATATCTCTTTTTACCAGGGTAATAAAATGAAGCCAAATGTTAAGGCACTTAGCTGTTAACTAAGAGTTACAGGGAGGTAGGTGCTGCTATTATCCCTATTTTATAGGTGAAAAATTGAAACAAATAAGAGATTAAATGACTTGCCCAGGTTCACACAGCTAGTAAATGTTTGAGGCTGGTGTTGAATTCATGTCTCCACTCCTTTTTCTATTGGGAGAATGAATGCCTAGATTTAATGCATTACCTATGAGTGTAGATTATTAGCCTTTCCTTTTCAGATGTAGTGTTACTTCCTCTTCCCTCTGCTTTTATAACTAAGTTCAGTATTAAATCTTCCAAATGCTTCATTTATAGAACTATTTCCTATAACGGAATAAATCATACAAATCAGGAGTTGACTAAGTAGACACTGTGACAGTTCTTATATCTTTTGTTTTTGAGGTATTTGGATGGGAAAGAATGGTAAACATTTTCACAAACATGGTTTCGGGGAATGAATGGATAATTTAAGTCAGTTCTCAATAGTCAGTGAGAACTGGTAATAGTTCTCATAAGTGGAAGAAGGGATAAAAAAACAATCAGCATATAATTATTCCATATGTGCCATTTTTGAAATGAACTGAAGTGTGCTAGTCTCTAGTATGAAAGGATAAATAAACTTTTTTTCTTCTTCCTGCAGTAAAAGTTATGCTTATTCCTGCGGACCAGATATTTACAGTTAATTTTAAACTTGGCCTGGTGTTAAGACAACTCAAGGAACACTTTTCACAGCTCTTAAAAATACCACTTGAAAATCTACAATTCATGCATAATGGTAAGTTCTGAGAACTAATGTTATCTAGATTTGATGTGTTTAAAAAATTAGATTTTGTTAGCTTTAGAATTAGTTTTAAAGTTATTTAGTAATAGAATGATATATTTTAGATTATTAATGTACTTATTAACCTTTGCCAATATCAGTGTCATTTTCACAGCATTAGGTCTGCCTAGATTTTGCCTGAAGGATTGAGGAAACACCAATTGAAGTTAGATATTTGTGAGATTGGATCTGAAACTTGACACACTTCTTTATTCCAAGCTTTTTCTAGTAAGAACTGTAGGTTCCATATCTTTTATAATACCATTTACCGTATATACTCGAGTATAAGCCGAGTTTTTCTGCCCAATTTTTGGGCAGAATATCCCTTTGAATGCTCCCCTGCTGTGTAGTATACAGCGCGAGTGCCGACTGTGATTACTACAGGACCGGCCGTTGCTACGGTGATGTGGCTGTTCCTGTAGTATCACAGTCGATAACCAGACTGTATACTAATGCTGGCAACCGCTCTACATACGTAAACCGGTACCGGCTCTCCTCCTCTGCGGGCACCGATGCGCTACCTAAACCTACTGATATAATAAGTTTTCCCAGATTTTTGGGTTAAAATTAGGGGCCTCGGCTTATATTCGGGTCGGCTTATACTCGAGTATATAGGTATAAAGTAATTGAGGAGGAGACAAAATCCAGGAAAGAGTTGCCAGAAGAAGAGAGATGTTAGAGATAGAGTGCATGGCCAACAGTATTAAATGCTGCAGAAATATAAGCTAGGTTAGACTAAGAAAGAATTTTCATATATGATAAGGTGCTCTTTGGCAGTCTTTTGAAAGAAATTTCATTAGATTGATGAAACTGGGAGACAGATTGTGGAAAGAAAGAATGTATACAAAGAGAGAGCACCAAGCATACACCACGTGTTTTAGCAGTTTGATAGAAAGGGAGAGAGATTAATTGTGGAATTGTAGATTTAGAGCTCAAGGGATCTGAGAAACTATTAAATCCAATGTCTTTGTTTTATAGATAAAAAAACTGAGACATAGAGCAGTTAAATGGCTTACTGGTTGTCACATGATTATGAAGTATCTCAGGAAATATTGCAGTTCCAGTCTAATTCCAAACCTTACAGTAATCTGACTGTGCCAGCCTGCTGCCTCTAGATTAGTCAGATTTTTCAGGAGGTTACTAATATCTTTTGTTTATTACATCATCTTAATTATCCCAATTATCTCCTCCCTAACTCTTACTAGAAAAATCTTCCCATAAAATAATATTTTTTAGAGAGGAAAAACCCCAGCACAATTTATTTAAAAAATATGAAAATCTGAAAACATGTTCTGTATATATTGTTGGTGGATTTCCCACCTCACAAATGAGTGGGTTTGATGTGTCCTCTCATTTCTATCACTTGAGTCCCCCTTGATCTTTACAATTTTATTACATTTTCTTTTGATTTTTGGTAGGTAGTTTTTCCATTTTACTATTTATATTGTAGTTATCATGTCTATTGTTTTCTTGTCTCTGCTTGCTTCATTCTACACCAATTTGTATAGATCATTCTACACTTCTTTATATTTATCATACACATAGTAATGTTCCATTACATTTTTGTATCATAATTTGTTTAGCCATTCCCCAATTGATAGACATCTACTTTGTTTCCAATTTTTAGCTCCCACAAAAAAGTGTTGCTGTAAATATTTTGGAGTAACAGGGGACTTCTTGTTGATGGTTTTCTTGGGTTATAAACCCATTAATGAAGTCTTTGATTTTAAAAGGGTATGGACATATTAATCACTTTATTTGCACGATTCCACTTTACTTTCCAAAATGCTACACAAACACCATTGTATTGGTGTGCCTGTCATTTTATAATTCCTCTAACATTGACTATTGCCATTTTTTGGTGGTCTTTGATGGTTTTTAGGATGTGAGGTAAAAACTCAGGATTGTTTTAATTTGTCATTTCTCTCATTAGTTTTTTGGTACCTACTTTCCTATGATTGTGAATACTTTGCAATTCTTTTGAGAACTTCATGTCTTTTGACCCCATATCTAATGGAGAATGGCTATTATTTATATATATGTAGTTAATCTATCTTGATTACTCAACCCTTATCAGAAAAAATTGTTACAAAGATTATTTCCCATTTGACCACTCTTCTTTTCCTTGGTACATTAATTTTTTCTGTATAGAAGCTTTTCAGTTTCAAGTAATCAAAAGTTATCTATTTCATCTTTGTTAGTTACATCTATCTCTTTTTGGGCTAAGACTATATTTCTTAGGCATAATTATGGTCTGTTTCTCTTGTAATTTTTTACATCATGATCTTTAATTTTAAAGTTGCATATTAATTTAAAATGTAATATGGAATATGCTACAAGCTGTTGGTTTAAGACCAATTTTCCCCAGATAACTTTCTAATTTTCCCAGCAGATTTTATCAAACATGGATTTTTTCCCTAGGTAATTTGTGGTGTTGATTTTATGAAAAAATTGGGTTTCTGTCCTTTTTAAAAATTTGATTTGAAGGATAGATCATTCTGGGCTGCATCATTACTCTTTGGAACATATTATTTCATACCCTCTTATGTTTTCTAGTAGCTGTGTTATTTGAATTTTTCTTTCTTTGTATTTGAAGGTCTTTCTCCTGATTGCTTGTAGAAGTTGTTTCTGAATTGAATTATTAAATTTAACCTTTATATATCTTGCAGTTTGCCACTTTGGATTTTTTTTTGGAAGGGATGTATGAATTCTTTCAATTGGTCTTTCATTTTCTTTGTTCAGAAGTTTTGAGCAGTTCTATTATAGTATTTCTTTCATTATGTTATTCAAGTTTTTTATTTTTTTGTTTGTTTTTTTCATGTTCTTCTAGAAGATCTGGATTGTTTCTACTTATCCTATCTTTAAGACCAGTATTATAGTATTTCTTGTATTATGTCATTCAAGTTTTTTATTTGTTTAGTGAGACTTGCCATTACAGATTTAAGTTTTTCTATTCTATTTTTTATTTTTGCTGTGCGCTGTAAAATCTGCCCTTATAATTCCCATTTCTCTTTTGGACCATTCAAGAATCTATGTTATGGTTCTATGTTCTCATATTTCAGGAGTACTCTTGCAGGAAGTGTCGGATCATTTTATTTTGTTTTAAGTTATTCATTCATGAACTCATTTATTGGATCTGGAGACCATATTTTCTTTTGCTGTTAATGTTTTCCCTCTTGATTTATCTGCTTATGTTCAAAGTCTTTGATGTTTCTTGTTCCTGAGATCTATTCATTTTCTATCTTTCTCCCCTCTGATAGTGGTTTCCTTGGATGTTAAAGCATTTCAGCCTCTTCTTACTGGGCAGTTTCCTGTTCATAAGCCCAAATCTCTGCCCCAAATGACTTTTGAGGTATCAGAACTGGTCTCAACTGCATGTTATGTTCTTTCCCTCAGGCTTAATGGAGTACTCCACAGCCCCTTCACATATAGGGTTCTGCCCTTGTTTCCTGTTTTGTTCTTACTTTTCTGGACTGGAGCTGGCATTCAGAGGTCTGCCACACAGGCACTGTAGGGTTGTGGTCCCTGGAAGCTTTGATTCCTGAAAGGCGATGGCTACACTGGCTGACTGTTTCAGCTCGAGCAAACTTCTTTCTGTCCCTTGGAGTTGGAGTGTCTATAGCATTGGGAAGAGAGAGAAGGGGACCTGGGGCTGGGGGCGTATTTTGTGGTATGTCTCTGTCAGGTTCCTGGACTGTTAACGTTCACTCCCATACTAGGCTGATTGTACAGTTTAAATTGGCTGCTGGGTGAGCTAAGGATCAGTTAGCATCATTTCATGGATTTTTCTGTTAGTTTTTTTTAAAACTTTCTTTTGGATTCTGGGTATTCTAGACAATGGAGTTAGCTAGAATTACTTTATCTTTAGTGTATAATTTCTCCTTTAGAGAACTTTGAGAGGTCATGTAGGTCAGAAAAAGAAAAAAAGAGCCAATCTTCTATCTTATTGCTCATGCTTATGCCTTGGAAGTCCCCCTATGATCCTCCCTGATCTAGGCCATTACTCGAGGCTCTTAGAATTAGTAGGTTAAAAAAGTTTGTTTTTTCTTCTTCACAAAGAAAGGGAGGTTTGTGCATGTGAAAAAGGAGGAACTGTTGGCCATCCTTCATTCTTAAAGAAATCCAACATCATCATGAGAGTGAGGTCCTGACTTGTGCTTGTAAGTGAAGCAGTGTTGTGCAAAGTTGTCAGCCTCATTCTCTCCTCCTGAGTTATTAGAGTCAAGATACTTAAGTCAAGGTAAAAAAAAAAAAAAAGCAAATTTTATTGGCAGTTGGTGAGTCCTTACAGAGGAGAACTGAAGCAACTATTTATCAACCAAAGAACACTAGTAGAAACAAACCTTGCTTGACTTTCTGGGGCCTACTTTATAAAAAAGAAAATCCCCTAAGGTTTAGCAGGATGTCTACAATCTACCTTATGGTGATCCATGATACTACTCCAAGGAATCTAAAAAGTTTATGAAGCTTTGGACCAGAAATTGAAGAATTTGGCTATGGGCACAAGCTGTATTTTCTTCACTGTTACTTATTGAAGGCAAGATATGTCTTCACTGTTACTCATTGAAGGCAAGATATGTAGAAGAGAAAAGTTGACTTGGAAAGTGAGCAGAGATTAGGAAGGTGGTACCTGAGAATGAGATTTGGACTAGTAGACCATGACTTAAAATGTAGATATTATGGATTCTTGGCCAGGGATGGTACACCTTACAGGCTAGTAAGTGTGATTTTGTATATGTTTTCCAAATCTAATCAAGGTTAAAAAAAAAAAAAAAGGAATAGGAAGAGAGTATCTTGCTTGTGTATTTCCCTCATAGGTATCATTGAAACCTGATGGGATAAAAGTGATGACTGGAATTTGATTCTTCTAAATGAAAATGCCTTATTCAAGGCAAAATGTGTAAGCTGGGAGTAGGATAGAATTGTATATTACCAAGATAAGCTTATGTAAGGAAATTCAGGAATTAGAAGCAGGAACAGTTGGGTGAAGGTCAGTAGAAGGAGATATAGGAGTGACTTTATCCTGAGACTAATATTGCAAGTTACCTGCCCAGGAAAAGGAGATAGAGGAGTTTGGGAAACTGATTATGAGTTTGGCACAGAAGAAGAAGAATTTAGTGATAGGATATTTCTCTTGTCCAGACATCTGCCGAAGCTTTCTCTCTGCCAAATACAGAGCAACCAATAATTTCTTGAGTTGCCTTAATGATAATTTCATCCTTCAAAGAATGGAAGAAGCATCAAGGAAAAATTTTATCCTGAGTCTGATTCTGCCAACAAGGAGGAATGAGCTGGTAGAATGGAAATGATGGGAATTGTTGGGGAGAATGGATATCTTTTTATGTTATAATTTGTGGTGATAGGAAAGCCAGATATAGCCTCACATGCTCCCTAGATTTGAAAAGTTATATTTCAGAGAGTTCAGAAGAAAAGTTGGTAAAATTCTCATGGGAAATCAGCTTGAAAAAGTTGGGAAATCCTCAAGAATAAAATTTTGTAAATAGGGAAACAGTTCCCATGGGAATAAAATGAGAATTATCTAAGGAGTTCAATTTAGATGAACTCAACAATTTAGTAAGAAAGAGCTGCATAGAAGATGAAAATGAAATCAACTAACAGAAGATGGGTATAAGGGGTCTTATAAAAATAGTCAATAAATGCCAAAGTTCAGAATGATCTGAGGCTATTGAAGGAAGTTAAGTATAATTTTAAAAGGTTATTTTTAGCTAATAATTCCAGTTACAGCGAGTTCACTTCTCACAAGGCAGGCCATTCTATTTTCTAAAAACTCCAAAGTTTAGGAAATTGTTATTTCTGTTGATTTGAACTTCAATATCCTAAAATGACAAAATTAAAAAAAAAAAAAAAACACCACCTTTTTCCTATGACAAGCCTGAAAATAACTGAAGACAACTCACACATATATCTGCCCTTTCCTTGTCCCCAAGACTTTTCTTTAGCCAAAAATACCCAATTCCTCTAGCTAATCCTCATATATAATTTTGAATTTTCTTAAGATACTCCAGTGACATAAGCATAATATTTTAGTCACTCTTTAAAATATACTGTTTTTTAAAAATATACTGTTTCTATTAATAAAGATAAGCTTTCACTTTTTTTCACAGACATATCACATTTTTGCCTTATTTCAGGCTGTAGCCAATTCAAATCTTTAAATCTTTCCCACTTATCTTTAGTTTGACTTTCTTAACCATTCTTATTTTATGTTTTCTAATTTATCAGCAATCCTCAACAGAGAAGCCTGAAGCAGCATAGGAGTTGAGTAATTCTACTTTCTTCTTGTTATTGAATATCTCACTCTCTGTAACAGTGGACCTATTTTTTATTTGTATTTCTTGCTTCAGCAAAATCTTGTATTTGTTCTCTTTATTTGAATTATTATTTTTTGTTGTTGTTGTGTTGTTTGAAACTGATGCCCACTTAGTCTCCACCAAGATTCTGTCCCAGGTGGATTTTTTGACAGTATTCTTTCCTGGTTCTCTTCTTCCTTGCTAATTAAACCTTCTTCTCATTGTTCTTTGCTGGTTCCTTATTATAGCCTTCTCCTTCGCTATGGCTCCTCCTGGACATTCCCCTCCCCTTACTTCACTTCTCCCAAATCTACACCGATGACTCACAGATAGATCTCTCCAGCTCCAGTTTCTCCCCTGAATTTCCATCCTCCATTACAAATTTACCTATTAGACATTTCAACCTGGATGTACCTGCATACATCCCAAAACTAGTATGTCAGAAACAGAGCTATGTCATTCACCCCCTTTCCAAATGTCTATTTATCTGGGAGGTGCAACCATTCTTTCCATTTCCCAGGTTCAGTAATTTATGTATTATCTGCCACTCTTCACTCTCCCTCACCCCATGTGGCTAGTCATTCTCCAGATCTGAGTATTTCTGCCTTGCTTCTGGGTTCTTCTCTCTACCTGCACTGCCATAGTTCAGGATTTTAGTCTCTTGCATGGACTGTCACAATATCCTTTTTATTAGTTTTACCTCAAATCTCTCTCCATTTCAGGCCTACTTCCCCACATAACTACCTAAGTCATATTCTTTTAGCACATACTCAAAAAACTTCAGTGGTTCCCTATTGCCTCTAAGATTAAATAAAAACTTCTCTTTAGCTTTTGAAGCCCTTTGTGCCCTAATCCCAGCCTCTCAAGAACCTTTGTTCTTTCATCCCTTCCTACTTCTGCTATGTAGTCAGACTGGCCTGCTATCCTATCTTTACCCTGGCCATCTTCTAGGCCTAAAATGTTCTCCATCTTTGCTTGCACTTAATATAATCTCTCATTTTCTTTTTTCAGTGATTTTTTCCTTCAATATTCAGCTCAAGTAGCATCTTCTACATGAAGTCTTTCCTGATACTCTTAGCTACTTGTGCCTTCTGTTCCAAATAACTTGTATTTCACTGCTGTTTATTTGCATTTATTTATGTATTTATTAAATATACTTTTTTGTTTTTATTTATTAAAAAAACTTCATTTAACAAGAATTTATTTTCTTTCCCAGCTCTTACTGGGAGAAGGTAATGAGTGGAGAGTGGGAGGGAAGAGAAAAGCAAAACCTTTATAACAAAAGCACATTATAAAAATGCACTGCCACTTTGACTTTGTCCCAACATATGTGTTTTATTCTGCACCCTTAATCCATTATCTCTTTATCAGGAGGAAGGCAGCATTCTTCTTCATTGTTGGAAGCTGAGAGACACAGGCTCATAGTTTTTCCACATGGCACCCAGGAGCAAAATGGCAGTGGCTTGGGTCTCTCCAAGGACCTGTTTTTAAAATTTTAGCCATAAAATTTCTCTTCTAAATAAAATTTCTCACCTTGTCTCCTCTGCCCTCCCAGGGAGGGTGAAAAGAAGCAAGTATTACCCCAGACCAGATGTTCCTAGTCAGAGGAAGCGTGTTGAGTGTGAACCTCACTCATGACCTGACAAGCTGCTTGGGGTATCTCAGCTATAGGGCCGAGGGGGAAAAAAAAGGGGGGCTTACCAATGATGGTGACAGTGAAGGGGTAAAACCAGGGGAAACCAGACTCTCCCTATATGGGCCATTAAATGTTGGGGTTCAATGGGAACTCCAACAATGCTGGGATTCCAGATCGCCATCATGAGGTGTCTCAGGGGAATTTGCAGGTTCATATCTAAGTCAAGGAGCAAAGTTTATTATAATTGTAATACCAGTTAAAGTGAGCTAAATCCCAAAAGAAGTTAGCAAAGAACTGGGAACAAGAAAGTAAATTTGTAGGGAAAAGTTAGACCAGGTACTTCACTGATTTGCTAATTGTATGATATTATGTATAATTGTATGACTCCAGTTGGGGAGTGGTTTGGTTCTGATTTGTGCACAGATGTGGTGCCCATAGTTCTCTGTGGGATGCTGCTGGGGAAACCTTCCAGAGGTGTGTTTTTAGAGCTGAAAGGTCATTAGGTTTTGTGTTATATATCCAATTTTGTTCAACTTTAAGTACCTCATTATTGTTGCTCATTAATCTTGGAAACCCCATTATTACTGAACAATGGTCTGTTACCTGACAGCCAGCAATATTTGTGGGCTCCGGCATTCTGGTCAGATAGAAATATATTATTTATAACTAGATTCCTCCGAAGGCCAGGTGGTCATAAGGGCTATTGCTACATCTCCCCAGGAGCTGCACCACATCACAGGGGCTGTAAATTTGAGCTCCAAAAAATTGAGGACCATGGGGAGAAAATAATGGAAAATCCAGGATTATAGAGTTCTGGGATTTTGGACATTGGTCTCCAGAATCAGGGTGGGGATTTGAGGCTGACAACAGGGCTTCTGGGCGGTAGGGGCAGGGGAGGATGAGGGAGGATTGGGGCTTCTGAGGGAGCCTCACATTAGCGGACCTTATATCAGAGGTGCCAGAAATGCCCAGCGTTCCCAGATGTTGGGGTACCAGCACCTACTCTAGAAGAATCCAGGTTTGAAAGTATCAAGTATTGGCTGGGCCTTGGGGGAGAGTGGAATTCAGGAGGGTGTGTCATCCTTTTCCAGCTGGTAGCCTGGAGTCCCAAAGGCTTAACTTTTTAAGAAAATGCTGGTTAGCTTGAAGCACAAACAGCAAGTAGACTGTCCACAGAGAGACTCCGAGAGGCCTGGCAGGCAGACAACAGCAACAGAAAGCCAGATTTAGATCCTCGAGGTCGCAGGTTACAGTGGCTCCCCTTTGAAATGCTGTGGAGCTTAAACACACCCCCAGAAAAGTCCTGCGCTGGAGCAGCTTGTCCCCCTACCCAGGGTCCTGGGGATATGCAGGTACACACAATGGACCTCAGAAAAGGATGTGGCCTTTTTCTGGGTGTCCTACTTTAGGCCCATCAGAAAAGTGACTCAATGTGCTTTTTGATTACAACTATACCATGAGACAAAGCTAGGTTTTTGATTATACCCCACCTTAGTTGAAGAATAGGACAAAAAAAAAGAAAAAAATTATATTGGGTTTTTGCATTTCCTTTGTCCTATGGCTTATATGGGTTTGATACTGTCTATGAAGAGGTAAAATAGGCACCAGAAGTGGTAAATAGAAATAGTTTCAGGAAAGCAATAATTTTATAAATAGCACACTAAAAATAGCATGCTAAAGATTCAGTTTGGGACATGGAGGGCCACAACAAGACATCCATCACAGATTACAAAAGAGTGCTATTTATTATGTGAATTAGCAAGGAAAGGGGTTTTAACAATTAACAAAGGGAAAGATAAGTTCCCTAGTGGAACTCAGAATTAACCAGAAGGAAGATGCCATTAAAGGGAATACACCATGAAATGGGAGTAGGCCATTGACTGGCAGACTAAATCCATAGAAGAGGTTAGCAGATTAACCCAAAGGGAGTGAAGCAAGGGAAGGAGATTACACCATTGATTGGCCAGCTAATCCTAAAAGGGATTTAGCATCCTAAAAAAGTTAGCTGTAACAAGGATAAAGACACCATGAGTCCTGAGGATGAGGGGTGAGAAGAAAGACACTATGAGGCAGGACACCATTTAAGGCGAACCCTAAAAGGGATTTAGCAAAGATTATATAGACCAGGAGCAGATCTCTTATAGGGAAAATATTAACCTCAGGAATTTGAATCATAAATTGGCTTTCTGATTGAATAAGTAAAGGCAGGCTTTCTGGAGACTTAGGCCTGAGGTGGAACTGAAAGTCCACTTGAACAAAAGGCCTACTTAAGTCTGAGATGATTCCCATCAGTGCCATTTCTGCTAGTCCCAGGATGTATAATCCTATGAATGCTTCAGGCTTTCTCTACCAAAGCCCACCTAGCTTCCCAGGACTTCATCATTTTGGCCATTTATTTGTCAGTTTAAAAATGGCTCTTACTCTTATAAATTTGGATTAGTTTCTTATATATCTTGGTAATAAGACCTTATTAGAGAAACTTGTAAACATTTTTCCTTATTAACTCATTCTCTTTTAATTTTAGCTGCACTAGTTTTGTTTTTATAAAAATAATTATATTTTATAAGATAAAATTTGGCAGGGCTGAATGTAAAATCCTAAATTTGGGTTCAAAGAATCAATTCTACAGGTGCACGATGAAGCAGTTATGTAGCCAAAACAAGCTAATTCAATGTGGGATTGAGAAGTATGGTGACTAAAATGAGAGAAATTATAGTCTTGATCTTCTTAGGTCAGATCTGGATGCTTTTTGATCCAGGCTGTCACATTTTAGGTATTACCCTAACTGTGGCTTTCAATATGTATTTTTTTTTTTCATTTTGTCAGAACTTTTTGTCATTTTGGTGAATGTTTTTCTTTCTAAAGCAATTTTAGAGAGCTTTGGGTAGTCATGCTTCTTTCTAGAATTCTTATTGTTGGGTTTGTGGGTCAAAGATAAAGTCAGAAAGAATTTAGGTATTTTATTATGTGCCATGAACAGTACTAAGGGTGGGAAACAAAGGAAGGTTAAAAAATAAACTCTGCTATCAAGAAGCTCTTAATGTCAAGGGGGACACAATATGTAAATAAATATATGCAAAGAAGATATATAGGATATACTGTAGATTATCTCAGATGGAAGGCCCTGAGATTGAGGAGAACTGGGGGAGACTTTCTTGTGGGAGTGATACATTAGCTGAGGCTTGAAAAAAAACCATAGAAGTCTGGAGGTAGAGTTGAGGAGGGATAAAATTACAGGCATGGGGGACAGCCAGAGAAAATACCTGCAGTTATGAGATGTGTGTGGGTTGGTTAAGCCTGAGACAGAGCCAGGTGATTTATACCTCCATGAAATACTTAAGTTTAGAAAGTGGAGAAGTAGTTGTTTTTTGATAAATGTACTAATGTAGCCTTTTATACCAAATCAGATACATTTACTAATCAATGCAAAATTATAGACATTTTTGGACATGGAGCATGATTTTGTTTGAAGCAATCATTTGTTTCTATTGTTTTATCTTTGATTATATGACATACTGATTGTCTAGAATCTTTGCTTTTCAAAAATTGGAAGAGGAAGGGGTTTTCTAAAGGAAGATAGGACAGACAGCCGAAGTGTGGAAGGATATTAGAATAGCAGTGACTTAATACAGATGTTTTATGATAATATGATAAGAAGTATTATGAAATACTGTTCAAAACAAATTCATGCGGGGTATCCTTGTATAGACTACTTTGCCATCATCAATTTTATGACACAGTTTACAGAAATGTAAGAAAAAGGGACTGACTGCATTGTGTTTGATTTTTAAATAGTACAATATAATTCCACAGTCATCTGGAAGCATTTCCTATACAAAATCTGTATACATTTATATTCTTCTTCACACTTGTAATTTGTTTTGTTTTAAGGGAGAATTGTAAAAGATATTGAAACCTTAATGCATCTTGAAGTTATGCCAGATGAAACTGCAAGATTGGATTTATTTTCCTCAGATTCAGCACTTTATCCAGTCAAACGAATATATCAAAAAATGGAAGGTCTAAATAATATCATAACTGTGAGGGTGCAATCTGGTAATTCATTTGATTTTCTTTTAATATGTGTTTTGTAGTCCTTTAAAAAAAAGCCATATTTAAACTCATCATTGTGAATTGTTTATCCACTGTTGGTGTTTACTTGTATAGGTGCTATGATGTACCAAGATATCGTTGTTGAGATTGAAAAAACTGATTTCCACAAACCATTCCTGGGTGGATTCAGACATAAAATAACAGGGATAGAATATCATAATGCAGGGACACAAACAGCACCCAAAAAGCTGTCTCCAAAAGTAAGCTTCTTTACTAGATCGACTCAGGTAAGATTTGTGATTTTCTAAGTTATTTATAGAACCAAATATATTGCTACATGATTATCAGAGAGTTCAGTTGATAGAAATAACTATGAATGAAAACCATAATAATTAAAAACAAACATAAAAATGAATTGAAAGAAAGTAGTATGAAACAAAACTTTGCTTAGTCTAATATGTTTAATAAGCCTAATATGTTAATTAATATATTAATATATACATGACAATAATTTTAACAGTTGAAAAATCTTTAGTAAATAGAATACCTTAGGGTTTCAACCTTCTAATTTATTTTTAACAAAGCACACGTTTTTATTCTAGACGGTCGTTGAGAAGAAAAAGCTTGTAGCAACTACAAATAGAACATCTACCCAGATGACCAAAATTGGTGTTTATGTGTCTAATATGACTGATAAACTCTTAACTCCAGAGCACTATATTACAGCAGATGAATATCATGCAAAAAGATTGGCAGCGGTAAGATCTTTATGTTAATATGGCTGGGTGCTGAAAATGCTAGAATATATTCTTACTATTTCCTATGTAGTACCTTAGGGGATCTCACAGGGTAGACCCTTCAGAGCTGACTGTATGAGGTCCCTAGTTCTTTTGGGGTCTGCCTTCACAAAAATCATTTTGTGGCTCATAAGCCCTGACTGATGTGTTTAACCAGCTGGAGGAAACAGTTAGTTCAAAGACAAGCCATATAATGGAAAGGTTTGTAAGGAAAGGAATACTAAAATATTTTTCCATAAATCTAGAATATACAGATTTAGATATAGTGGGAAGATTGGACAAGTATGGCTGGAGCACAAACATGGAGGGAGCGAGTGGGGCCAGGACACATTCCTTTAGGGGCTGTTGCTTCTTTCCCAGGAATGCTCTTATTGAGTCTGTTGCCTGCTTATCTTCAGCAGAAATGTAGTCTCCCCCAGGTACTTCTCTGCTGGACAAATCGTCTTGACTGAGTTGCTCTGGAGGCTGATCTGCTGAAGGCTGCTGGACTAACTGCAGGATTAGTTGCAGAGATTGTGCTGGGTGCTTCCAGGCAAGCCATATTGGTCAGTGGTGGTAGAATTTCACTGTGTTCAGCATCTGGATTTAGTTCAAATCTTTGGCTTATATTACTGTCTTCCTCATATAGAAAAGGAGGAGTGCTTCACGGCAGTTTTAATTAAGCAGAGGCTTTTTTAGGAAAGCAGCAGTCCTCAGCCAAAGAGAAACCTGGCTTATTATACAGTCTTGGCTACAAATGAAGCTGTTTTCATCCCCAAGTGGAAGACAGCAAGTTCTTTATTTGTAAATTTTTGATAGCTTTTAAAAAAATCACTTTTATTTATGAATCTGTCCTTTCCTTTCCCCTACCCTGAGTGCCATTCTTGGTGTGACTTTAGCATGTTCCCCTGTTCTAGAAAAGGAACAGTACATTAGTGTGGTCTTTTTGAAAAGCATTATATCATTATAAGAAATACAAAATTTTGTGGTGTTCTCTTCTTTTTCTAGAATATGATGGTTCTCTGGGAAGCAGGTTTCTTGGGAAGGTTTTCTGGAGGCAGCTTTAGTTTCAGTTCCAAGTAATAATCACCTCAAATACAGCCAGGAGTTAAAATCCAATTTTTATTGTCTCTTCCAAAATAGCCCAGTTAGCTTTCTTTGGTTCTAAGAGCTCTTGTTGCTAGCTTCAGCCTCCAGCTCTCTCTGAATCTTGGTTCTGCCTGACTGCAGATTAGCTTCTCAATTTCCTTAACTGACTGATTCCCCTGACTCAGCTCCTTTTTATGCTCTTTTAGAGGTGTAAACTCAAAGGTTGACTCCTTCTCCAAGAGTGGGATTATAGGAGATGTAACTTTGGATATCTCCCAATTTGTGAATTCCAATGTGTGAGTCAATGTGTAAACTCTTTTAAATGTGTGAGCTCTAATGTGGGAATTCTCCCAAAGGTGTGAACTCCAAAGGTGTAAACCCAAGCACATAAGTACTGTTTCTATCAATTCATTGAGTTAACACTAGGATTCTAACAATTCTTTCTCCAGTGATTTTCACCACTATTACTCTAAAGACGTTAATAATAATAAGGGAAATATTTATACAAAATATTCATAATAGCATTATTAGGAATAGCAAAAAACTGGAAATGACACTAGTATCCAACAATTAAATCATTGTTAATAAAATGAATATACCATAAGTTCCACAGTGTACTATTTGAAAGACCTAATATAGAGATGTCATGAGCCAGAGTTCTGGAGAAATTCTTACAACAAGGTGTTAAATCAGTGGAATTGATAAGACAAGGTAATTAATAGTTCTCTAGTTCAGTACATGTATTTAGTACTTAAAATAGTTCTACAAGATTGACACCTATTCTACAAGATTCACACCTACAATGATGTAATTATAATAGAGTATATAAACTGGGACAAACTCAGCCAGAGACATTTATTCCATCTCCTACATTTGTGGTGTCTGGCCTGTCCTCCTTCATTTCTCCACTGAGACCAAGGCCCATATGAAGGGCCTCCAGAAAGCTAGCTCAGGTCCCAGGCAAGAGACAAGACTATGAAGTACACAATAAAGAATTTGGACTTTATCCTTGGCTCTTCTCCTGGTGATTACTCTACTGAAACGAAGGCTGGACCAAAGACCTCCGGAAAACCAACCAGAACATTACATAGATATGCTATCATCATCTGTTGGAAGTTCTTCCTCCTTTAACTCAGTTCAAGCTTAAGGTTCCCATTGCATAATATTGATTTAGAATGAGCTCATAGTCCATCAAAAGCCTTAGAAACTTTTCAGAGGAATTGCTATATAACCAAGTCTCTCTCATCTTGTACTTGTGAAGATGATTTTTTTGATCCCAAGTATATTTATGCTTATTCATATTAAATTCTATCTTATTAGATATAGTGCAATGATCTCTTTTGTAAAGATCTTTTTGGATTCTGACTCTGTTATCTAGTGGGTTAGCAATCCCTCCCAGCTTTATATAATTTGCAGATTTGCTAAGCATTCTATCTAAGCCTTTGTCTAAATCATTGGTGGAAAAGTTGTAGCACATAGTCATGCACAGATCCCTCGGCCATTCCATTGTAAACTTTATTCCACCATTAATGACTTCTACTTGAGTTTGTATAACTAATCATTTTTTTTTAATTCCATTTTTTTTTCTGCTTCATGTTCTCTCCCTCCCACCTATCCTTCTCTCACTCACTGAAAAGGCAAGAGCAAAAAATCCTTGCAAATACACAGTCAAGCAAAACAAATTTCCATATTAACTATGTCCTTCCTTTTCCAAAAAAAGAAAGAAATATTCATTAATCAGTAGTCTACAGTCATCAGCTCTTTATCTGGAGGTGGATAGCATATTTCATTGTTAGTCCTTTGGCATGGTTGGTCATCAAGTTCATAGAGCTCCCAAGTTTTTTTTTTTTTAATTTTTGAAATTTTTTTCTAATTATGTGTAAAAAAAAATTCAAGTTCCAAATTCTCTCCTTTTTTCCCTCCCCTCATTGAGAAAGCAAGCAACTTGATATAGGTTATACATATGCAGTCATATAAAACATTTCTATATTAGTCATGTTGTGACAGAAAAACACAGAACAACATACCCATTTCAATCTTATCTTGATAAGTGTGAGATGTTGGTCTGTGCCTAGTTTCTGCCATACTGTTTTTTAGTTTTACCACCAGTTTTCTCAAATAGTGAGTTCTTACCTAAGAAGTTGGAATCTTTGGGTTTATCAAAAAGTAGATTACTATAGTCATTTACTACTGTGTCTTATATACCTAATCTATTCCACTGATCCACCACTCTTATTTATTAGTCAATACAGATTGTTTTTTGATAATTATTGCTTTGCAATACAATTCAAGATCTGCTATTATAGCTAAGCTGTCTTCCTTCACATTTTTAAAAAATTGATTCCCTTGATATTCTTGCCTTTTTTGTTCTTCCAAATGAATTTTGTTATTTTATTCCTAGTGCTATAGAGTAATTTTTGATTAGTTGGTATGGTAATGAATAACTAAAGTTAGGTAGAATTATCATTTTTATTTTACTGGCTTAGCTTGCCCATGAGCAATTAATATTTTTCTAATTGTTTAGATCTATCTGTGCAAAAATGGTTTTATAATTGTGTTCATGTAGTTCTTGGACTTGTCTTGGCAGATAGACTCTTAAATATTTTATGTTGTCTACAGTTATTTTTTATTAGAATTTCTTTTTCAATAGATGATCAGTATTCTTTCAATTTCTATTTTTTCCCTCTGGTTCTAGGCCATTAAGGTAGTTTTCCTTGATAGCCTGTTGAAATAGGATTTCTAAGCTCTTTTTTTTTTCTTTTTTTTTTTTTTTTTTTATATCATGACTGTCAGGTAGTCCAATAATTCTTAACTTTTTAATCTGTTTTTCAGATCAGTTTCCCTTCAGTGAGATATTGCATATATTCTTCTATTTCTCATTCTTTATATCCATTTATTTATTGGATGTCTCCTGTAGTTATTATTTTTCCCTTGCCCAATTCTAATTTGTAAAGAATTATTTTCTTCATTGAGTTTTTGGGCCTCCTTTTCTTTTGGTCAATTCTACTTTTTAAGGAGTTCTTTTCTTCAGTGAATTTTTCTATCTCCTTTTCCTTTTGGCCAATCCTGAATTTTAAAGAATTCTTCTCTTCAGTGGATTTTTGTGTCTCTTTTATCATTTGGCCTAGTCTGTTTCTTAAGGCATTATTTTCATCAGTAATTTTTATGCCTCCTTTACCAAGCTGTTTACTTTTTTTTCATGATTTTCTTGTATCACTCTTATTTCTTTTCCCAATTTTCCCTTTACCCCTCTTAATTGATTTTAAAATCCTTTTTAGAGCCTGAGACCAATTAATTTTTTACTTTGAGGCTTTGCATGTAGTTATTTTGATATTATTATCCTCTTCTGAGTTTGTATTTGATCTTCCTTATCCAAACAGTAGCTCTCTATGATCTGGTTCTTTTTTGTTGATGTTATTGTTGTTTATTTTTCATCTTTTTGACTTTTAACTTTATGTTAAAGTTGGATTGTGTTCCCAGGGTAGAGAGTGCACTGTTTGAAGTTTCAGGTTTTTCATCCTACTGTTTTTAGATCAATTTCTGTAAGTTTTTGGTTCTTCCAGGATGCTATGATCTAAGGAGTGGTACAGTCATTGCTCTCCTGACTTGTGCTCTTGTCTGTGAGGGACCACAGACACTTTGTTCCACGTTGGAACTGTAACCAGGGTTATTGCTGCCCTGGGACCTCAAGCTCTGGTGTGCTAATGCCTCACTTCACCCTGGGATGGTGTCCCTGAACCATGAGTAGGTATTGTAACAAGCACATTCAGTGGTACTGAAAGGGTATCCTCTCATCTCCTGATCAATTTTCTGACCCCTTTACCATTTGGGGATTGAAAGCTCTGGAAGTTGCCTTGTCAAGGTGTAGTCTGCACTGGGATGTACTTTATTCTCACCCCACTGAAACAGACCTTTCCTGTTGATCTTGTCTTAGGCTAGGTAATTTTTCATCCCATCCTTTTGTTGGTTCTACTGCTCTAGAAATACATTTTGAGACATTAATGTTGTTTGGAAGGAAATTTGGGAGAGCTCAGGTGATTCCCTGCCTTTATTTTACCTGCTTGGTTCCATAACTCTCCTCCTCCAAAGTCTTTCAAAATTGCATATCTATAACATTGCCTTTATTGTATAAATTGTTCTACTGGTTCTGCTCACTTTGCATCAGTTCATACAAGTTTTTTTTTTTTTTGTTTTGTTTTTTTTGTTTTGTTTTATTTTTGGTCTTATAGTACAATAGTATCCTATCACCTTTATTTTTTAATAATTAATTTAGCCATTCTCCAATGAACATTCTCATCAATTTCCAATTTATTACTGCCCTGAAAAGTGGTACTACAAAAATTTTTGTGTACATAGATGATTTTTCATTGCCTTTGAGCTTTTTGGGGTATAGACCTAGTAATAGTAATATTGGGTCAAAGGGTATTTCCAGTTTTTGTTTATAATTTCAAATTACTTTCCAGAATAGCTGAACCAGTTTACAATGAATCTGTTTTCCTGTAGACCCTCTAAGCTTTATTTTCTGTTTTTTGTCAATGTTGTCAGTCTCATGGGTGTGAGGTGGTATCTCAGAGTTGTGTTAATAAGTATTTCTTTAATTGCTGGTGATTTAGATTGATATTCTTCATATTTTGATAACTTGGATTTCTCTTTTGAAAATTGCCTGTTAATATCTTGGACCATTTATAAGTTGAGGAAGAGTTCTAATCAGTTGATATTTAATCAACCAGTTAGAATTTTACTTTTTCCCACTAGAATACCATGACATATTTATCAAGTGAGTTGCTAAAATTTCAGCAATTTACATAGACATTTACTTTACTTATCAGTTTAATAACTTTGTCAAAAAAGGTTAGTCTTTTGTGACTTATACTTGATAACCATTTCTAGGTGAACACTAATCACTTCTAACTTAATCATTCATTCTTATTTTTTCCCCCTAGAAATTGGAACCCATCTCATTAACTTAAGTTAGCTGACTTTGTTGTTTTCCTGGTTTAAAAAAAAATTAGAACATTTATCTTTTGGGGGGAGGAGGGAGCAAAAGTCCAGCATTCTCTCCAGTCTTAGTCTTTCAAATATAACTGATAATAGTTTTGCAGTCACTTTCATCTAATGTTTAATTCTTTGAGTAAATAGGTGGTATGATTCATCTTTGCACATGTGACTTGAATGTCTTAGTCTCTGCCTGATTTCCAGTATATTGGTTAGCAGCTGAATCCACTAATTTTCTTTTCTCTTTTCAGTCTGAAGTTGTTCTTCTTGGAAGGGAAAGTGTAAACAAAGTAAGATTAGGCAGTCACACTTTATCTCTTTTGTCACCTTCAGGGAGATAGGGCAATTTCTTTGATCCTTCCCATTTCCTCACCATAACTATCAAAATAAAACAGACCACATAGGCTGTTTACTGTCTTTATCTGTTTTGACCAGCCTTTGTTCATTCTGAGTTTGAGCATTTTGATACTGTCCTTTCCCGACCATGTCATTGTTCTGTATTCTATTCATCCCTTGTTAACCTGCTCTTGTTCCTTCTGTAATTTGTAGTTGGGGAATTATCTATGCCTGTGTTTAGATGTTTTCAGACAACTTCCATTTTTTCTCCTCACTTCATTTCTTCCCCTTTATCTTTTTTGAATTTTATTCTTGATAGTTTCCCAATGTTCCTGAACTGACTTCCCCTATAGAATTTTAGTCTATGAGTTCTTACCTATTTTTCCTTTGAAATTTTCTCTATACAAATCTAGGATGTAAGTCAGATCATTCCTAGCTATTCTCTACTTCTTTTTCACAAATTTCTATACAAGTTAACATGCATATTAAAAGCCTCTAAATTGCACTATTTGCATTTCATATATAGTTACTTTAAAATTCTCATTTGTATTTTTGAGTATTCTTATTCCAAAGTTAAGAATAAAATGTAAAATAATTGATGCTCAAAAATTATAATAAAATCAAATGGAAAAAATAATTCATGACCTAGAAGCAGAAGAGATCCATTGATATGGGACCATATAATATGCCCTCATGAAATGGCCATTAAAATGGTTGCGTTTCCTTTATAAATGGAGTAAATTTGGTATAACATCACCTTCCATATCCCCCCATCCCAATATTTTAGTTAAGGAGATGCTACCCCCATCCTATAATATCTCCAGGGACTTCTGGTTTTTGGTAGGATCTCTATCTGTTGGCATTAGTCTAAGATTCTTCCTACATTGTCTCATTTTTGTAGGTGTTTTTTCCAGCCCAAGAAACATAACCAGCTTCTCATGGTGACATAACCATGCATTAGACTGTGAGCTTCTTGAGAGATGGGATTTTTTCCCCCCTTCTTTCTTTCTATGTACAGTGTTTAGCACAGGGTCTGGTATATATACTTACTAAATGATTGTGGACTGAACTGAATTACTTATTCTTTTCATTTATCCTCAGTTTCATGGAAAAATTACTGAAAGACCTGATTTAAATCAGTTCTCCCACTTACTAGTTATGTGATCTTGGGAAAATCGACCTTTAGACTTCATCTGTTTCCTCATTTACAAAAGGAGAGGAATAATAGAAGTCAAGGTTGAGTCTAATGTTTCAATTGGTGACTGGAGAATGAAAGTAAGAAAATGGTTATAGAGAAAAGGAGGGAACTAGCCACTTCATCACTTCTAATTATGGCTCTTAAACTCTAGCTTTTTTCCCTAGGAAAAATTAAAGAAAACTTCATTTTTAATTTTTACATAGCAATATTTATTTCAAAAGATATAATCAGAAAGATATGAATGTACTTTTCTTTTGTAACATGTGGGAGTCATAATCCTTCTTATCTCTTATTACCTCAGTCTCTAGAAAGGGGAAGGGGATTAGCTTCATAGTTTAGCTTAGTTTCTATAGACTGCAGGCCCAGTTTCAAGGCCAAAACTTTCCTGGAACTTGAGTCCAGGCACTCTGGCTTCTAAGCTGGTCTTCACTCTTTATTTCAATTCTGTTTTGAACTCCCATCCTGTAGAATCACCTTCTATATCTGGAGGATGGACAAAGTAGAACAAAAATAAACATTCTCAGGGCCATTTCTCCAAGCCAGGGTAACAAGAGAGAGAAAAAGAAAGAAAGTCCATGCATTTTCACTGGTTCAGTTTCTGGTATTATTTGCTATGGTTGAACCTGGGATTTTCACCCTGTGGAGGTAGCCAATAAGAGAGCCACAGGTCAAGGGCAGTTTTATTTTTATAAAAAGATTCAAAGGCAATAAAATATATTCTGAAACTAAAAAGTTTTTATAAGAATTCAGCAATATTATAATGAAATTAATGAAAATATTACCTCCCTCCCCTCCTTTTTTTACTTGTTTTTCTGACCAATAATTAGAAATATTTGGACCTTACAAAATTAGGCAAATTATATTTGCTTTGGGAGACAGGCAATTTGGCCTCTCAGAAATAAAAAGAAAACAAGCTGGGAGCTTTTGAACATTAATAGGTTCTATTTCCTAGAGCAGGTAAGCTGAAATTATTGACAGATTTAAAAATAAATTCCTAAATCTAAAGCACACAGTGAACAACTTTCAGACAGCTTTGTGAAATTAAACCTTTATATAAAAACAAACAAAAGCCCCAAACCAAAAACAAAACTATTTGAAGATTAATTCTGAATAGGGAAAGAATTACTGATACTGAAATCTGAAACTAAGTACACAGCTCATCAAAATTTGAAAAGGCATAAATAATAAGAACCTTTATAACTTCTGGAAGTATTCATTATAGTGACTTAATTCAGGTGAACACATGCTTCCAATAGAACCCATGAAAACACTTAATCTATATTAGGAGTTCTATTTATTAGGAGCCCCAAACTGTAATAGTTTTCATCTATTCTTCCTAAATTTAACATTGGCAAATCTTAGTAGGGAACCCGGTCCAAACAGATGATAGACCACAATAAAGATTATTTCATAAATCAGAGAATTGATCATTTTAAGTCCTCATTATTTCATTTATTTAAATTTAAAGGCTTAAATAAAACTGGTGAGCTTGGGAAAATTTGACTTATCTCAGATAACATAACTTCAAGAAGTATTTAACTGATCTTTTAAGATCTTCATTGATCTAAATCACCTGGGAACATTTTCAGTGAGTTAGAAATAAATAGAATAGTAACTCACTATCCTATAAAATGATGGAATTATCTAGCGCATTGATTAATGTATCTAAATACTTTATAATCTCTTCAGCTCTGAGGTTATCTTATAAACATCTTTCCTCTCAGAAAACCTCATTGGATGTATTCCTTTTCAACAGCGGCAATAGGAAACACAAATAGGGAAAATGTAATTTGTAAATTTTGATTTGAGAATCAAAAAAAGTGTGTGTGTGTGTGTCTGTGTCTGTGTCTGTCTGTGTCTATGAAGGAAAGAGGAGAAAAAAAGTAGATTAAATTTTTTTTCCTTCTCTTCTTTCCTCCTTCCTTCCCGGTAGAGAAGGGTACTGGGATGGACAAAAAAATGCTTTATAATTGCAAAATACTATATAACAAAATTGAAAACCCACTTAACCATTTGTTTTTGAAAGAGAAAGTGACTTACAGGATAGGGTACATTTCTAAACTGCTGAAGGTGGAAGACACATTCATATATGACATTCATATAGGATAAAGCAGCTAATACTCCCTCTGATGCTTCTCAATGAAGGTTCTCTGGGCAAAATGAAATTTTCCACTATGGGCCAAATCCCCTTATTGTAGCTGATTGAATAATGAAAGCTGTGAATTCCATACACTACTTTGAAAATGTGCCAATTTAAGGGTTTTAAAAAATTATTTATTTTTTCATGTGAACTATCACTTAAAATTTTTCTATGACAAAATTTAAAAAATAAAAGGTAGCTTACAGTTAGGTTGCAAACTTTTTTAACATAGACACCATGTTTTCTGATTATTTTGTACATAGTTTCTAGAAAAGTGCTGGGCCCATTTTAGTTATTTATTGAATATTTACTGATTGTTTTCCCTTTTCACCTCAACTTTTCTTTCCTTATCATTTAAATCCTAGTTTAAGTAAACCATTGTTAAGAAGGAGCATTTGTTCATTTCAAAGGCACCTATGAATGATTCTCAGATTATACAATATTTTGGATCATTTCTATTACTAATTATCTTGAATAGTAAAGACAATGAAGACAATTGATAATGGGCTCACTTTTCCCTTCTTTTTCATCTTACACTTAGGTACTGGTGATACAAAGATATTTTCGAAAGTGGCTTGCCAAAAAAATAGTAAAAGGCTTAAGAGAACAAAAAAGATTAAGATTGGAGTGGGAAGAACAAGAAGAAAAAAGGAAGGAAAATGAAAAGAAAGAATGGCTGAGAAAAGAGTATGAACGGAGAATAAATCCATATTCAGATGAAGACTTTGAACTTCTTTTCCGTGCCTTGGAAGGTAAGGTTAATGTAGGTTCTGTGTATGATGTTGCTTTAACAATTTCTTGATGGGATAACAATATATTTTACAATAGCCAAATGTATTATATATTTCTATTCTAGAAAAAAAGTTTTTTTTGTGTGTGTTTTGTATAATTTTTAAAATTACAAACCAGGAACAAAAAGAAATAACCAAATAAATAAATAAAAAATGATGGATCAAATATTATATAAAATCCTTAAAATTTGATAAAATAGAACCAGGCACATTAACAATTAAGCAAAAACAAAACACCAAAAAAGGCTGTTCTTGCTCTGTAAGTCTTTCTGAAGTTTTTGACCCTTCAACTTAAATATATATATATATAACATGTATACAAATGTATTACAAAGTTAATTTGTATAAAATTGTGATTGTGTTGACCTCAATTTATATCACTTTATATATGTCGTTCCACAATTCCCTATATGCTTCATTTTGTTCTGTTTTAATGTCATAAAATATTCTCTTACTAAGATTGAATTAACCATTCTTCTATCATTAGATATATGGATTGGTTTTTTAAAAAAAAAATTTTAATAGTAGCTTTTTATTTTCAAAATAACATGCAAGGATAGTTTTTAGCATTCATCCTTACAAAATCTTTTGTCCAGTTTTTTCTCTCTGTCTCTCCCCCTAGACAGCAAGCAATCCAATATAAGTTAAATGTGAAATTCTTCTAAACATATATTTCTATAATTAACATGCTGTATAAAAAAAATCAGATCAAAATGGAAAAAAAATTGAGAGAAAAAAAAGCAAGCAAACACTAACAAAAAAAGTGAAAATATTATGTTGTAATCTACAATCAGTCCCCACAGTTCTCTTTCTGGAGGCAGATGGCTTTCTCCAATCACAAGTCTATTAGAAGGGGCCTGAATGACCTCATTGTTGAAAAGACCCCCGTCCATCAGAGTTGATCATCTCATAATCTTGTTGTTGCCGTATACAATATTCTCTTGATTCTAATTACTTCATTTAGCATCAGTTCATGTAAATCCAGGCCTCTCTTAAATAATCCTGCTGATCATTTCTCCAATATTATTGCTCATTCCATAACATTCATATACCATAACTTATTCAGCCATTCCCCAACTGATGGGCATCCACTTAGTTTCCAGTTTCTTGCCACTACAAATATTTTTGCACATGTGGGTCCTTTTTCCTCCTTTATGATATCTTTGGGATTCAAGCCTAATAGAGACAAAGGAATCAAAGAGTATGCACGGTTTGATAATTTTTTTGAACATAGTTCCAAATTCCTCTTCAGAATGGTTGGATCAGTTCACAACTCCACCAACAATGTATTAATGTCTCAGTTTTCCCACATCCCTTCCAACATTTATTATCTTTTTCTGTCATCTTAGCCAATGTGAGAGTTGTGTATTGGTAACACATGGGTTATTTCCAATAGAGCAAATATGAATATTTTTAGTTCAGATAAGTTCTTTTCTCTTTTTAAAGTTTTGTTTGTTTTTTAGAATAAACTCCTCACTATGATAGAATAAATTTCTTACCTCATCACATCTGAAAAGAATGATCACTTTTATGGTTTTTGTTGTATTTTGCCATAATACTTTATTTGCATCTATCTAAAGACATACTAACAGTGTATTATAGTATTGTGCCAGTCTTCTTTGTGCCATCTTTCATAAGACTGTGCACATTTATTTTATAAATAAGCAATTTCAAACTTCACATGTCTAAAACGTAGTTCATTGTCTATCCCTCCAAACCCCAAACTTCTTCCTTTCTGAAACTGAAATTTCAGTACTTTTACTAGTATCACATCCTCCCAACTACTTACACTCAGAACTTTAGCATTATTCTTGATTCTTGACTTTTACTAACTCCATGTTTGGTCTATTGCCCAATCTTGTCGTTTGTATCTTTACATCTCCTGTATATGTATTCCCCTCTCTCTACCCTGACAATTATAATCAGGCCCCTTATCACTTCTCACCTGTAGTATAATAATCTTCACAGACCTTTTTCTCCTCAAGTCTTTATCTACCACAACCTTGCCTTCTGTCAAATATCCAAGGGGTTTTTGTAAAGGGAGGCTCTGACCATATATATCACTTCCTCTCAGCGAGCTCCTCTGGGAATCTGTTCTCTTAGGACCAAATAGAACCTCTTCTGTTCAACACTTAAGTCTTTTTAAACTAGGCCCCTTCCAATCTTTCAAGTCTTTCTGTTTGATATTCCCCTCCATTTATTATGTAATCTTGTCATGCTGACCTACTCCCTGTATAATTTTCAAATACTGTAATAATTTCAAATACAACACACCATCTCCCTTTGCACGGACTCACAGACCCAGTTTGTTCTACCTCTTTACCACTGGCTTTCTTCAAGACTTGGCAAAGACTGCTTTCAGAAGATCCCTCTTCCCTCCCCCCTCCATTCTCCCTCCTTTCCCTTTCAGATTTTCTTTCATTTACTCAGATTACTTTAATCTGCATACAGTATACATCTTATTACATATATATTGTTTTTTCCATTAGAATGTTTGTTCCTTGAGGGTAGGGGTTGATTTTTTTTTGTTATTTTGTTATTTTTGCCTTTCTTTGTATTCCCAGCACTTAGTATGATGCATGGCACATAAGTGTTTAATAAATGTTTATTGCATTAATATTACATTATATTGCATTAATAAATGTTCACTATAAAATTATTAATTACATTATAAATATATATGTATATTTAAGAGTAACATGTTAATTTTTTCTAGAAACTTTGAGCATAATGTAATAGGTTCATTACTCTCTTAATATTTTATGATTCAAATTCAACTTTATGTCATTTTTCTTTTTGATGGAACCATTTGTATAGGTAGCTCCTCCTTATAAAGAACTACCAATGCAGATCAGCATCTTCTCTCAGCCCTTTCCAGAGGCATTGAGGCATTTAAGTTACTGGGGTGCCCCAGCCAGTATATGTCAGAGACACTGCCAGGCTTTAATAGTAGGGGGCAGGATGAAATTCAGATGACTAATTAATTTTGAATAAATTTAGTTCTTTTTGAATTTTTTTCCTATAAATAGTTTACAGTTTGATTTTGTTTTATGTCATTCATTTTATTGGGAGATTTTAGATACAGGGGATAGACTGAGGCAGGGGCAGAGCCAGAGCACTGAAAGCATCCGGTTCTGACAGGGTGAAGGGAGGCATTGGGGATATCTGATAATTGGGAATGGGGAGAGGCACCCAACATTCTGATGATGTCTAAGATAGAAGGTCTTTCTTTTTATCTGGATCATCATGATTAGGAGGGAGAGGTAGTGTTGCAGGATTGAGCAGAACAATTGAGGCAGAACAATTCAGAGAAACTGAGGCAGGACAATTTAGGGAAACTGAGTCAGGACAATACAAGAGGATTGTGGCACAACACTTTGGTAGCTTTAAAATAGTTTTTCTTTATTGTTTTATAGTAATGTTGAATTTTAACTGTGATGTGACTAAATATGTAAAAATTTATTTTTCTTTGTTAGAATCCAGTGGGTTTTTTCTAATTATTCTTTGATAATTATTATTGTTATAATCATTATTATTATCAAAAGTTTTTGGAGATTTTATTGGAAATTTATAATGCTTAGATGAATTTGTCTCAATTTTCTTGGATCTCATGAATCTTGACTTACATCAGCCTTTCTGATTTTTTGAATCTTTGTTTTTCTAATAATTCAGACGATTCAGAGAGTTTCATTTTTAGTTTGTTTATTCAACTACTCTGCATTGTGCATAGTTCTGCTTTCCAATGAAATAAGTCTACTCTTGTTTCTAAGGTGGTTGGTTTCTTTAGGTTTTTTTTTAGTTTTTTTTCTTGAATAATTCTCATTAGTCATTTTCTTTATTATTTTTTTTCAAGTCGTCTTATAGCCTATTGCTTTAGAGGTAGAAGATACCTCAGAACTCAATCTGTTGTACCCCTCAAATGAGGAGTAACTGAAACCTTGGGAAGTTAAGTAGTTTACTCAGGATCACACTGTTAATAAATGTCATTAAGGACCAACTTTCAAATCTAAGTGTCCTGTACTTCCAAGTCCAGTATCTCCTCTATTGCCCTGCACTCCCTCCCTAGGGCTATAAAATGCACACTCCTGCATATGCATTTCCATGAATAGGGTTTTTAATTTTTTAAAACACTTCTTATCAAGTTCTTTTCTTATTTAAAATTGTGATTTACATAGTCAAAAAACATTAAGTACTTTATCTGTCTCCAAGCGCTGTGCAAAGTGCCAGGGAAACAACAACAACAACAAAACAAAACAAAAACAACAGCTCTTGTCCTCTAGGAGCCAATAATTCAATGGGACAAAACTAGCACAAAAACAGAAGCTAAAAAGGGAAGGTGGGTAACAGGTGTGGGGTATGATGGAGAAATTTCTTTAAAGGGGGGAAACTCTTTGCTCTTTCTGTCCTTCAATTGTTGATCCCTGGACATTTCCATGGAATCTTGGAACTCCATTTCATGAAGTATTCTTGTTCTTTTAATAGGCTGAATAACTTTTGTCTTTGAAATTGGTGCCCTCTTGTGGCTTCTGAGGAAACTAACTCTCAGATTAGGAAATTCATCTTCCCTATTCACTCTACCCTTTGCTCCATTCTAAACAAGTGTTGACCATTTTCCTTGGCAAGAGCCATACCTTCATCTGTATCCTTTATCATATACCTTTCTGTTTTCTCCAGGAGTTTGTATTTGGTGTTTGCTTCCTGCTATATACTGTGCTAAATATTTTACGAATATCTTATTTGATTCTCACCAAAACCCTGAGAGACGGGTGTAATATTCTCTCTAAAATGTAATATTCTCTGTTGGGGTTTTCTTGGGGTCTCTGGGAGCAGACATCCTTTCAGTTCAGTAATCACTACAAATGCAGCCAGGGATTAAAGTCCAAATCCTTTATTGTCCCTTTCCAAGTCTTGTCTCCTTTCCTGCGGCCCAGTTAGCTTTCTCATAGTCCAGATCCTTTATTATCTCCTTCCTGGGGCTGGGCAGCTTTCTGGAGAGCCTTTCAGTCTGGCCTTGGTTCCAAGAGCTTGAGCTCCTGCCACCTTCTCTGGCTTCTGAATGTCCCTGACTTCCAAGGGTTTGTGCTTCAGCCTCCAGCCAGCACAAAGGTGGAAGATGGAATGAATCTGTCTCAGCCTCCGAGAGCTTCTAGTGCGCTTGTCCTTCTGGCCCTGAGAGCTTCTTGCTTATATGCCCCACATTGAGTATCCACCAATCATTATATCACTAGGAAACCATTATTTGTTAGGATTAAATCAGTGCTAAACTAGATTTAACTATTGTCTCCTGAATGGCACTCAAGTTCTGGCCCATAACTTCTCCTGGTAGGATTAAATCAATCATACTGAACCATGCTAAATTAGATAACTATTGTCTCTATCAATTCCACTGACTTAGCACCTTGTAAGAATCCTTTGTTTCAAGTCCAGAGTTCTGGCCCATAACAGAGGGGTGCTATTATTATCCCCATTTTATAGTTGAGAAAACTGAAGCAAACAGAGGGCTTGTCTGAATGTCCTGTAGTTAGCACGTGTGAACTCCAAAACTTAATCTTCCTGACTCTACATCTAGCATTCTGCCTACTTGCCTCAAAATGGATACTTAATCAAAAGGTGTGTACATTTTTGTCCCTTCATTTCACATTTCTAAAAGGCTTTCCTAAATATCATTCTATGTCATTGAGAACTCAAATTACTCCATCAACAATGTACTGGTGTGCCTATTGTTCTACCTCTTTCAACACTGACTGTTCCATGTGTAAGTTGTACTGTATTTAAGAAAGCAAGATAATAGAAATGTCAGAGTATTGGCCATTTGTCATTCAGTCAGTCAGCAAACATTTATCAAACAATTATTATGCACCAGGCACTGTGGTATGTTCTGGGAGTATTTGATCCCTGTCTTAAAGTAGTTCAAATTCTATTGAGGGGAGATGACATGCAAACAACTATGTACATACAGCATATACCCATGCACACAAACATGCATGTATATGTATGTGTGTGTGCTTGTATGTATATTGATTTGTATGTACACACATACAGTATAAATGAGAAATACTGGTCAGGGGAAAGGGAAGAGGACCTGGGAACAGTCTCCTGTAGAAAATGGAATTTGGATCCAGTCTTGCCTGATGTGAAGAAAATTTAGGAGGTAGAAGTTTGGAGGGACATTTCAGGCTTGAGAATAGCCAGTGAAAGGGCACAAAGAAGGGGTGGGAGATAGATTGTACTTATGTAGGGAAGAGAAAGAAGGTCCATGTTACTGGACCATAGATTTCTAAAGTTATTTTTACAGAAGCTGTGGGTGTTCTTTGCTTTCATCCAACAATGACACATTAATACAATTATGAATGAAGTCTGACAAGAGTCCACTTGGATCTTTTGAATCACCCCATTTGTCCATAATCACATGGAAGAATATGGGAATTAATGCAGTTTAAGAACACAGTAGTAGTGAGTATCCTGGTGTGCACTGGGGACAGAGGAGTGAAGGCTAGAGTTGGAAAAGTGGCTCAAAATGGGGGTGGGAAGGCAAAAAAAGATGCTTTTATTTACATTGTAGTTTTCCTTAAGGTCTTGGTTCTGGCTCTTGTATCTGAAAAATCATTGTAGTGGATTTATAAGATATCAGCATCATTTTGGAGGTTTAGAAACCTCACCCTCCAATTCTCTTAGTTTCTCTTGCTCATCTTCTCTAGTCCTTCCATATAATTCTGATCGGAATCCATGACTCATGCCACATTGAACTTGCTTTTCCATTGGTGTGTGGAAAAAAGACCACCTGGCTCAAATAAATCAAGGAGACATCGCAAGGTAAAAGCAGAAAGGAATTTTATTATGATTTCGCAAGAAAGGATGTCTCCTTCCCCACAAGCAGTCAGGCAAGGAGAGGTGGGGCCCAGTTAACAGACAAGGTTTATATAGGGATCTGGAGTAGCTCTTCCTATAGTAAACACTTCCTAATTAGTCAGGATAAATGACCTCACATTCTAAGTCATAAATGAGGAAAACCTTCTAATCCAACCAGATCTTTAGGATTACTAAATTATCTTATGTGGGAGTTTCAATGCCAAGGTGGCCTCAACTTAGTCTTACAAAGAAAAGGACTATATGGTAAACTATGTGATCTCTAGAGAAAGAAACCTGGCCCTGAGGCACAGCCAGCCTTCATTCAATTTTTACAACAGTCTCCATCTTGAAACAGTTTTCATAGTTCACTTCATTCAATGCCTCCCTCTTTCATCATTTGAAAACTTCTCATACCAAAATTTATACATGTCTTCAACTCCCTGATTGATTTCATTTTCAGGGTCAGACCTATCCTGATAGGTGTGGGTTCCCACCCTTGTCTCTTGAGCACCATTGATGGCACTGATCCTATGACTGTATCTTCTATCTTAATGATTTTGCACAGAGTTTTCTGAACCACATTGGTAATAAGTTGCATCATACACGGGGGACATAACTCCATTGAGAGCTATCAGGAGAAACCACAAAACCTGTTTCTAACAGGCTTCTCCACATCAAGATCACCAAGAAGTGTTAAAAGGGGAGGCCCAACTTTGAATCAGAACATGTATTAATTTTCTGGTGGCTTTGATTATATGTTTTTTCAAGATAATAGTATTTTTTCCTGGAAACATAGTCTTTTCTCATAGGAATATTAACTATGAAATTACCCAGTTTCCTCCCTTCCTTGCCCTCCATTCTAATCATCTTGGATAAGACAGATTGGGAATTAGAGGGCCCCACCAAGTGCTATGAGGATAGTTTTTCACAGACATTTTCTTCTTATTGATTGGAGTTTTCTTTTTGGGCTCAGGTAGCAGAGCCACTTATCATCCCAACCAGTTATGTCCCCCGTAATTGGAGTAGGTAACCTTTCACAAATAAAGATGCCTACCACAAAAGTCAGCAACAACAGAGATGTTAAAATAAATAGACAGACATACATCTAGCAACAGATAGATGACTAGGCCAAATACTCACTTCCTATTTTAGGATATAATGACCACATTTTTTGGGAGGGAGGAGGAGGTTGTGCTCATGGCTTCTACTCACCATGGTTCTGATTATAAAAACTTTCCACAAGAGAAAAAAGGCAGGGACATGATTATAATAGCATCAAAACAAATCCTTCAGATTTTGACCTGAGAGCACATACCTAATAGCAACAATTCCACTTTAAGCCAGACTCAGGAATAATTAGGTGGCTTATTATTTGAAAGAACACCACTGGGAAACCGAGTCAGAAGGATCCCACTTTGAGTGGAGGCCAAAGTTTTCCTTACAACTCTTGCCTAAATACTAACTTCCACCTGTAACAATTCAGGATCACATTCTTCTGAGTAGCTTGTGGTATATTTCTTTCAGATGGTGGATCACTGGCTTGATGATACATCAGACAATCATACCTGAATTTAAAACTCCAAATAATATCAGTGACAGTCCCAAGAGATTTTATCTCCAATAGTGAATCTTTTTAATCAAAGCTTCAGATGAATCTAGCTCTCAGGGATCACATATCCTAAATAGGTATCAACTATGACCTTACGTTTTGTAACAGTTAGAGATTCATCCTAGAAGGTTCACTGCTTATCTTTCATATCTAAGTAGATGGTTTTAAGTTCAACATTACACAAATCATTTTGCTTTTAAAATGCTCAATACATAGAAAAATTCTAAATTGCATATTGTCTATAATAGAAACACATCCAAAGGGACAAAGGCAAAAATTATTATTTTCAGTCCCTTTAAATAATGGGTACAACTTTAAGATGATTCTATACAACTAATTAAAACTTATACCAAATATAGAATATACTAATTTCACATTAAAAAATCTTCTCAGAATTAATATTAATAATTTCTCCTTCTTCTTCTTTTCCTCCTCCTCCTTCTTCTCCTTTCTCTCCTCCTCTTCCTCCTTCTCCTTCTTCTCCTTGTTCTTCTTCTGACATTTGGGGTTTAGTGACTTGCCCAAGGCATACAGCCAGGAAATGTTATGTATCTGAGGTCTGATTTGAACTCAGGTTCTCCTGAATTCAGGGCTGCTGCTCTATCTACTCTACCCCTGATTTCTTTATTCTAAAAAAAAAAGTTAATTCAACTTCCTCCAACTAAGGAGTGCTTTTAAAGTTTTTTTTTTTTTTTTTTGAAATATAAATAATAGATACATCACCAGTATTATTAAAATTTCTCTAAGCTCAAATATTATCATCTCCCACCAAAACATTACTAATTGAAAAGTCAATTTTAGAGATTATAAATTGTCTTTAATAATCCATTCATTCTTGAAGCTCCTCTACAGGTCCTATAAACCTGATGTTCTTCAGCCTCCAGATTGTAGTCTCAGTCATCTGTAATGGCTGGTAAGGTCTTTCCCACTCTGCTTCTTCCAGGACATAGTAAGCAACCATTCTCCTGCAAACTGCAAACTCCAGAGATGTTGTGTGGGTCAGCAATCCTTGTTTCCTAAGGGTTAAAAAGGGATGAGGACACTGCCAATATATAATTCCTTAAAAACTTAAACTTTGTTTCAAAAGGGCCTTTCCCTTTCTCCTCCCAAATAAAATGAATCTATCTTATATGAGGAAAGTACCAGGTTATTTCTGGGAACTGTTCTAATTCTTTAACAAAGCAATAAGCAAACATTTAGTACAAGGCAATTTAGTTTCTAACATCAATTTGAGATTTAAGATTAATTTAAGATCAGATTAAGAATCTGATTCAATCTTTCCACTCTCCTGGATGAGGGCAGATGTCCAGGTGTGTGGAATTGCCATTCAATTTGCAATCCTTCCTCATTATTTCTTATAAAATCTTAAAAGTAAACTATGTTCCTTTATCAGACTTAATCTCTACCAATCCATACTTAGGTACAATTTGTTCCAATGTTCTCCTAATCTCTTTTAAAGCAGCAGAGCTCAGGAGAGAGCTTCCACCTATCCCTGTCTATCTCAGTTTCCCCACTATTGTCATTTCATTAAAACCTAACCTAAATACTTTGGAGCCAGATTTCCTTCCTGTGGAGGGATACCTCCTCAATACCTTCCTATTTATATTTAAATATGTTACACACCTTTCAGATACGATTTGTTCTGCAATTACACACATCTCCATCCACCAAATTTTCTTGCCTTTACTTCTCTTTGTTAAAGGGAGAAAGCAAGACAAACTTTATGATTAATATTCTAAATAGCTTTGGATCAAATTTCATAAATTTATGCCACATATCCATCTGGGCCAATAAAGTGTTAAAGCACAGCTCATGCAATTTTTACAAATTACCCAGTATACAATTTAACAAGCAACATAGTAGCTTAAATATATTTCATCTAATTAAGAGATACAAACATGTAACCTCTTTAGGTAAGTTACCAGAGAACCCAAATTTTTAACTTAAATCAAATACTGATTTGAATATCTAGTAATATGCTTCAATATCAAAGCACACATTTCTAAACTCTTATACCAGAATAAACAAGTTCACAATTTTAGCATGCATGAGTTAATAGTAATTATCCCTTCAATTTCGGAATCAGAATTACAATTTAAGAACACACACACACACACACACACACACACACACACACAGACCCAAAAAGATAGCAGAAAACTGCTCTTTCAAGTCCTACCACAGGGCTTTAAAAAATTGACAGAATCTAAGATCCCTAGGGAAGAGGGGTAGAGAAATTTGGACCCAGGTTTCTGGCTACAGGTCTGTGGCTCAGTGACTATCTCACCCTCTATGCCAGAAATGCTAGGGAGGGGACCAATGTCAAAGATGTTGGGGCACAAGTGCAAACCCCAGAAGAATTCAGTTCAGTCAAGGGTATCTCCCTTGCCAAGATAGATTCCACAAACCTGAAAAGCTTGGAAAAACCCAGAGAGAGCAGTTTTTCCCCCACTTTGGCAGTTCCCTGCTACCTCCTCTCCCTAAGGCTTTTAATCATGTAAATTAGGCTTACTTAAAAACACAATAGACCAACTCAATTTAGTTGATAGTAAGAAGCTACTTAAAATTTATTCTCAAAAATCCCAGAATCTCTAAAATGTTTTTAATAGTTCTATAACTTAACTATTCTGCAGGCTCAAATTGGCTAGTTCTGAAATGTCATTTTTCATTTCATTTTTTTAAAGTGGTAGCACACTGCTTTTCCATTTTCCCCAAAATTCCCAAACTCTCTTATTAATCCCTTTAAGTCTATGCTCTTTTCCTTCATACATACTTAAACTTTCTCACTAACCTTTTTTATATGCTTTCTTCTACTTGCTTTTTTTACCATCTTCACTATATTAAATATGTTTTCCTCTTCTCTCCCCTTCTTCCGCAAAGCTGCTGTAGTCAACCAGACTCAGAAGGAGAGAGAGAAAAAGATTCTCTTTCCTTGGGCTAAGGACCCAGAATTAGTTTCCAAATTACCTTACCAAGGTCAGAAACAATACACTCACCCATCCAGAGTGACTTCAGTTAAAGATCTTATGTTGAGCCACTCTGAAAAACTTGTACTCTGTATTCCAGCAATTCCAACAATTCAGCCTGATCTTTTCCAGAGTAGCAACAGAGGCTAACTCCTTAACTCTCACTCAGCTTGCTAACTTTTTAACAGAGAAGACAGAATGTAAAGTAGACACACACAGAGAAATCTATTTTACACACAGATTTAAGTCAGACATACTCAATTAGCCCTGAGAGCGTCCTCCCCATACAGAGCAACAATATTTAATCATTTTACTTTTTTGCCCTTCCAAGGGATTATCTGCTGGTATCTTTATTTTCTCTTCTGTGGAGGGAGACTTTGACTGAATCCTCCCATTTTGAATATTTGATGAGGATTTTCAGGATCAAGTGTGCTTAGAAATCAATCTTTCACACTCAATTCACTGGGATACCCCAACCCACAGTCACCCCAAAAGATTCTGACCCTTCAGGAATCTAGTGCACTCAGACTCCAAGATCTAGTTTACCTTTGGAGTCCTGCACACAGAAGTTGCCTGCCTGACAGCCATCCAATCCCTACCACTAGGGATTTGCTGCCTTGTTTTGCCCTGAGTGTCTCCCCTTTGGGTCACTTGACCTGGGAGAGCAAGAAAGGTCCCACTGCCTAAAGCAAGGCAGGGCTGCCCGGCTAATGGAGACCTTACCCACTCCCCAGGTCATGTGATCCCAGACGAGCCCCCATAAACTGTGTGGAACAAAGAACACCAGCTCAAATAAATCAAGGGGATTTCTCAAGGTAGAAGCAGAAAGGAATTTTATTATAATCTCTCAAGAAAGGGCATTTCCCTCCTAACAAGCAGTCAGATAAGGAGAGACAATCCCAATTAACAAATAAGGATTACAGGTTTGGGATAACTCTCCCTATAATAAACACTCCCTAATCATCCAGGACAAATGACCTTACATTCTAAGTCATAAATGAGCAAAAACTTGCAACCCAACCACATCTTTAGGATGACTAAATTACCTTATATGGGAGTTTCAATGCCAAGGTGACCCCAACTTAGTCTCACAAGAAAAGGACTATGTGGTAAACCATATCATTTCTGGAGAAAGAAACCTGGACCTGGAGCACAACTGGTCTTCACTCTAGTTTTAGAGCACTGTCTCCATCTTGTAAGATAGCTTTCACAGTTCATTCATTGGGAAGAAGCTAATTCTCTCCTCCACCTTAATAATAATAATAATAATAACTATAGTTTATAAAAGAAATTGAAGAAAGGTGAAGGATGGAGGAGGACCTAATAACATTTACAATTACATGTAGTGAAGGTTCACTTGAGATTTCCTGAGATAGTTTTACAAAGAGGTTCTATTTATTAGTTTTAAATTTTTCATTTCATTTCTGTTGTTCAAGGAGAAAAGTATACTTTTCAGGTCAGGTTTTCTTTCTCAGGAATGTTTCCAAAAGTCTCTTTGTTACTCTACAACCATCTTTTTTATTTAGGGTTAGGCTTAGATTTATTTGTAGCTTGAGCTCCATTACTTTTAGGAACCCTTTATTACATTTCCTCCTGTGTTTTCTGGTAAGTTACAAAATAGACTTGTGTTATAAAGAACTTGATTTTGAATTTTATTGTTCAATTTATCCATCCTTTGTCTTAAAGTTTACAGCCTTTTTGTTGTTGTTGTTGTTTTTGTTTTGTTTGTTTTTTAGATGACCTATGAATTTTTTCAACTGGAATTTAATTTTCTATGTTCAAATTCTGGGAAGTTCTCTTTTATTTCTTGAATTATGATGTTCAGGTTTTCTGTCTTGTCAAGTTCTTCTGGGAAATCCATGATACTTCAGACCATTTCTATTCTTCCTATCTTCATGATTAGTATGTTTTGCTTAAATAATGAGAATTTTTTTTTGTTATTGGTTTTTTGCTTCTCTTCTAGATTTTCTTTTATTTTTGTGTATTTATATTTTTGTTTTTCTGGTGTCTCGCCATGACAGATTTGAATTTTTCTATTGTATTATTTTTGCTACACAGGTCATAAGTTCTGACTTCATAATTCTCATCTATATTTTGAACCATTCAGGAATCGTGGTTGTATTGCAGCTCCATGTTCTTAAATTCTACCAGTTCCTCTGTTTCATCAATTATTGATTGACTTTATTTTGTTTTGCAGTATTTATTCATAGATGCCCGAATTCATTTACTAGATCTGATGGCCATATTTTCTTCTGTTGTTAATGTTTTCCCTGTTGATTTAAAATCTTATGCTCAAGGTCTTTGGGGTTTCTTCTTCCTGAGCTCTTTGGGTAATTTTAGTCTTTAATTCCACCCCTGATACCCATCTGATTTTCCTTTCTTACTCACTTTCTGACTCCCTCTCTGAGTGGTTTCCTTGAGTGCTGGATCTCAAAGCAATTTAGTTTTTTCCCACATTGGGGAATTCACAGTTCAACAGACTAGGTCTCTGCCTCAAGTGATTTCTTGGGGAACAGAACTGGATATAGCTGAATGTTGAATTTTCCTGCAGACTTGTGTAATGCTGCAGAACATCTTGACTCCCTCCTCCCCTCCTCCTTCCCCCCAAGCTCAGCCCCTAAGTTCTGCCTGGTATCCTGTCCCACTGCCTCTGTAATTGGCTTGCTTGGCAATTCAAAGAGCTGGTGTTCAAAAGTTAATGCTCTGTGCTTGATTTCCATGCTTTAGGTCTCTGAAACTCTAGGGGAAGGGTTGGAGTCAGAAGGGGGCCTGAGGACTATGTCCTGACTTTTTTCCTGTTTCTTTGCTTTCCCATAGGGATATTTTGTAGCACAGAGCTACATTCACCATGCTGCTGGCTATCTGATGTTGTTCTAGAGAGCTTCTGCCATTAGAGTTTTGATTTAGCACTAGCTGCCTGTTGTAGTTTGAGCAAATTCCTGTAATTTCAGGAAAGTTTTCCTGGAGATTTCCTAGAGAGTTCAGATCTCATGGCATTAGGAAGTGGGAGGGGCTGTAAGGAGGCGTTTTGTTGTAGGCCTGTGTGTCAGGTCCTTGACTTGTGTGGTGCAATCTTGCTGCCAGGAGTGAGGTGGTAGTAATGAGGGGCGTGCTGAACGAGTTCAGGGTAGACATCAGTTCACAATTTGTTTTAGTTTTAGTTTTTATTGCCTTCTTTTGGATTCTGGGTGTTCAAGATCATAGAGACAGTTGAATTTGCTTTATCTTGTCCATTTTGGAGCTGTTTGAGATGTTATAGGGATTAGAAAAAATGTTTAATTTTGCATCTTGTTGGTTATATATTGTATTAACTTTCAATTATTGTTGTTAGCTGTCCTTCATGTTGTTGTTTGTCCTTGATTCTCAAAGAGGACCCTGACATCAGGGAGATAATGCCATGACATGCAAGTGAGCTGGATTTAAGTGAGGGAGGGCTGGGCAAAGGCTGCTACCCCACTTTCCTCTCTAGAGCCAAATAGGCCAGTAGCCAGATATAGATAAGGATAACTAGAGATGGATCTGGGTGATTAACTTTCAATAGCAACCTAATGCCTGTCAGATTACAAACCAGTGATAATGGTGTGTGAGTAGCAAAAAGCAACAACCAAAACAAAACATTTCATATTGCTGATATAAAGTTGGATTAAATTGCATATATGTCCTAAAGAAGAAGAAAAATGTTTAATCTAAGTAAATTTAATAAATAAGTTAATTTAGTGATAATTTATCAATTTAAAAGTCAGATTTTTTCTTCAAGAATTCTTTCTCCTGTTATTAAAGGTATATTATTTTCTTTTTGTCAAATGAAAATCTCCATTACTCTAGTACATGTTCCAACTTTTGTCCTTTATTCTGATGTGATTCTTTTTATGCTCAATTATGTTTCACAGGTTTATAAGTTCAGCACATTGAATTTACTATGTTTAAATGATCTTAAAATAAGCTACTTTTTTATTTGGAAATGATGGCAAAATAAGATTTGGCATCATTATTATTTTTTTTAACCAAGAATCTTTTACTTTTTCCCCCCCTACAGATTGGAGGGTAGAGCAAATGGATTACATTGATGAGACTTTCACTGGGGCTGAAAGGAAAGCTGCTCTATGTGAACTTTTAGAAAAAGAAACACAAATAATTGCATCTATTGGGAGGCAACGAATCCGTGCCAATGATAAGAGGCAGGAAAAGGCAATAAGCAGATTCTTGGATAAGGTTGGTGAAATAATTATCATTTGACTATATATCCTGAGCATATCAATATGACAGAAGGCTTTAAACTAGTGGAGTACAAATTTTATGAATGTCCTTGAATTGTGTTTAGCACTTTACTGATTAATTCAGAATGTATTTGCGGATAAATCTATGTTTAGTGGATTTGGAGTCAGAGGACACAAATTCTAATTGGAGTTTGGGCAATAAAAACCTGTGTGATGTTGGTCACATTACTTCTCTTATTTAGATATCAGTTTCTTCATGGCAAAGTAAGACCATTGGACTTATTGGATCTATAAAGCACTTTCCAACACTAATATGTGATACTATGATCATTCACAATAGCTTCAAATAAAGATTAATAATACAAATCATGTTTTCTTATAAAATGAACACATTCTGAACAGAAGAGATTTGACAAGACAGGAAAAAGAAACATGTTTGAAATCTTTTAGATTTGGATTTAGGTTGACTGTAAAATGGTACAGGTAAATCTGTAGGTTACTTTACTGATAATGTCTCCTGTATTTGGCAGATTCTTCCCAGCAACTAGGGGATGTTGCAATAATTCATTATTTTACTCTAGCACAACAGGTCATTATGTGACTGGAAATTCTTGACCAAAAGACTATTACTATTATTGTAAACTGTGTAAATATACAATTAAGAAAAAAATGAAAGTAATTACCCTTTTATGTGTTGAAACTGCCTATTAGATATTGAACAACCTGTTCCCATGGAGACTAAATTATTTTTATGTTGTTGGCCTTCCAGTATAATTAAAAGTCAGTCCAGTAGAAAGTAAAAAAAAGACAGTTTTCCAAGAACCTATTAATTTATGATGGTGTTTCAAATTCTGTATTCAACATATGATCTATAACTTATCTGAGGGTCTCAAAGTATGTACAGTATATACTACACATATTTAAACTAAGGGAATTAATAGTTATGTGATCTTAATCACCAATAAATATTAGCCCTCCTGTCTGGAGTGAAATGTAGCAGTGTATAAATAGTATGCTGACATCAGTTTTAAGCTTCCAGTGAAGATTACCAATAACAGTGAAAATGAAATATATTGTTGTAAACTATGAAAGTTCCTGGGAGGCCTCTTGAAGGTTTTTTCAGATATCTTCAGGGGAATATTGTGCTGAAATGGAATGTGGACTTCACAATTTTCCATAGAGAGTTCTTTGTAATTCTAGAAATTTTATAGCTTTTCAAAGAAACAATATTCTAGACTAAATAGGCAATCTTGGAGCTGTGTTTCAGTTCAATAAATACTTTATTCAGACAGAGTTTCTATCTTCAATCTGGTATTTTGTAGACTAAATCTGTCAATAAGAGAATTAAATATTTATATAATCTTATTTATAATTGGACCTTGGTTGATATTTTTATCCTGTGAAAAATTTTTGAACATTTGACTTTCCTTCTACCCTTCATAATCTTGAGCTGCTAATTGAACACCTTAACCTTTGACTCCCTTAACTTCTTTGTACTATTACTTAACAAACCCCAACTACCATCTTCAGGAGCAAACACCCCTCCCACACTTTTCCCCCCCACCCCCCAATAATGTTTGTATGTATATGTAAATATACATATATACATACAAGGTGTTGAAGAAAGTCATATAACCACTAGACTGGGTTCCATACTAAATTATTTTCTCTAATCTTAGAGAGAATCTTGCAGCTACAGGGTAATCTTTTTATTCTTTTTTGATTGACTATCATGCTTTCTAACCTAGCTATTCCAAATCTTTTCTTCTAAAACCTCTATACTAGTCTCTCCCTCAAAGTAGAGAAGCTCACTTAACCTACATACAAAGGAGTTCATAGAGTTGACTTTGCTATGATCCACAAAAGTTCTACTTTACTTCTATGTCTATGAACTATGAAATTATTCAAACTCAAATTTATCATTGCATCCTACATTAAGCTTTACCCTAACTTGGGTACCTAACTCGATTATTTGTCTTCAATCTCTTCCCATTTGATTCTGTTCCAGGCCAGCAGCATTGCTCTTGCCATATTCTATATAAATCAGTTCAACTTGGTTCTAAATATTTTTATACTTTTTCTCTCTTGTCCTATCATGCCTTGCCAAACTCCCAACTTTGAAAGTTCCCATTGGCTGCCTCCTTTACTCTAGTTGACATGCTATTGAACAGAACTGGTGAGAAAAATCAAGAAAAATACTAATTTATGTTATATAATCTCAACTGGGCCCTTACTACAACACAATAAACTTTTTATATATCAGTTTTCTATCCCTTTCAACAAACCATTCATCACTATTCCAAAACTTTTCATCTTTCTTTAAGCGTTGCATCACACTTTCTTCACACTGTCTCTCAACTGAGGATTTAATTCATGAATTATTTTTCTCCATTCTGCTTTTCACATTAGTCAGGTTTCCCATATTTTCTTTTCCTTTATCCCTGTCTCACATGAAGAAATGACCTTTTTCTCCTTGAAAAATATGCTCTCTGGTACCCACTTCATTCTGTCTCCTCCAGCATATTTATATTCTCTCTCTCTCTCTATCTCTCTCTCTCTCTCTCTCTCTCTCTCTCTCTCTCTCTTCTCTCTCTCTTCTCTCTTCTCTCTCTCTCTCTTCTCTCTCTTTCTCTCTCTCTCTCTTCTCTCTCTTTCTTCTCTCTCTCTCTCTCTCTCTCTTCTCTCTGTCTCTTCTCTCTCTTTCTCTCTCTCTCTTTCTCTGTCTCTCTCTTTTTCTTCTTCCCTCCCTCCCTCATTCTGTTATTCATTCTTTACTTATCTAGAGTTAATTCTTCTAAGTCGTGACTTTCCTCATTGTGATTTTGATATATCAGTTTAAGTAATTAAAAGGGAATTTTTTGAGAGTTTTGTGGAAGCCACAGATGACATGAGAAATCCAGCGTATGACATAGAAAAAGTTTAGAAACTCAGAAATGCATAAAATAAACCTCTAGTGTTGTATGATATCAGGAAAAAAGAAAGGGAAATTGCTGAAGCCAGAAGACTTCGTTAGTACAAACGGAGGGCCAAAATATTTTATGTGGATTTTCCAGATAGAGAGAAAAGAAGGAAGTGACATGTGATGTCCATTGTGCATTTTCTTTGCAAGGAGGAAGGAATAATTGTGCAGGCTTCCTTTCTGCTGCCTGCAAATATGCCCGACATTTCTCCCATCATTAATAACAATAAAAAAAGGCTCTCACTTAATCGAAGTATACCTGCTAGGTCTTATCCTATACTCCCTTGATTTCTATGGTTTCTAGTGTTTTTTAGTAGGAATGAATGTTGTATTTTGTCAAAAGTTTTTTTTCTGTATCTATTGAGATAATGATGGGATTTTTGTTGTTTTTGTTATTTACATGTCAGAATATTCCTAGTATAAATCCCACCTGGTCAAAATGTATGATCATTTGTTATATTGCTATAATCTTGTTAGTATTTTATTTAGTGTTAATCAATATTCTTTAGAGAAAACTGGTCTATAATATTATTTTTCCATCTTCTTGATTTAGTCATTAAAACTGTATTTGTGTGATAGAAACAATTAAATTAAATTAATTCTTATACTATAGGAATAAGTTGTTTTTTAAAAGTTTGATAGAATTCACTTCTAAATCTGTCTTTCTGGGGATTTTTTCTTAGGGAGCCCATTGATTGCTTGTTAATTTTTTTTTTCTAAGACAGGTTTATTTAAGTATTCTATTTCCTTTTCTTTAATCTGGGCAATTTAAATTTTTATCAAGTAATCTGTTTTACTTAGAATGTCAAATTTATTGGCACATAAATGGGGAAAATAGCTCTTAATTGCTTTAATTTTCTCTTTGTTGATGTTATATTTACCCTTTCCATTTTTGATACTGGTAATTTAGTTTCTTTTTTTTTTCTTAAATAATAGCTTTTTATTTTTAAAAACTTATGCAAAGATAGTTTTCAACATTCACCCTTGCAAAACCTTTTGTTCCAAATTTTTCACCCTCCCTTCTCCCACCCTTCCTTTAGGCAGCAAGTAGTCTAATGCATGTTAAACATGTACAGTTCTTCTAAACATATTTCCACAATTATCATGCTGCCAAGAAAAATGAGATCAAAAAGGGGAAAATAATAAGAAAACAAAAAACAAGCAAACAAAAAAAAAAGGGTAAAAAAACTATGTTATGATCCACACCCAGTTCCCATAGTCCTCTCTCTGGGTGCAGATGGCTCTCTTTATCACAAGACTATTGGAACTGGCCTGAATCATTTCATTTTTAGAGAGAGCCACATCCATCAGAATTGATCGTCATATAGTCTTCTTGTTGTCATATATAATGATCTCCTGGTTCTGCTCATTTCACTTAACATCAGTTCATATAAGTCTCTCCAGGCCTCTCTGAAATCACCCTGCTGATCATTTCTTAAGAAAATAATATTCCATAACATTCATATACCACAACTTATTCAGCCATTCTCCAATTGCCCATCAATTTCTGGCCACTACGGAAAGAGCTGCTACAAATATTTTTGCACATGTGGATCCTTTTTCTTCCTTTATAATTTCCTTGGGATGCAGACCCAGTCGTGTCACTATTGGATCAAACGGTATGCACAGTTTGACAGCCCTTTGACCTTAGTGCCATTTTGTTCTTCAGAATGGTTGGATAGTTTCATAATTCTACCAACAATGTATCAGTATCCCAGTTTTCCCACATCCCCTCCCAACATTCATCATTATCTTTTCCTGTCATTTTAGAGACTCTGAGAGGTATGTAGTGATACCTCATAGTTGTCTTAATTTGCAGTTCTCTGATCAATAGTGATTTAGAGCATTTTTCCATATGATTAGAAATGGTTTGATTTTCTTCATCTGAAAATTGGTTGTTCATATCCTTTGACCTTTATTAGTTAGAGGATGGCTTTTATTCTTATAAATTTGAGTCAATTCTCTATATATTTAGAAATGAGGCCTTTATCAGAACCCTTGGATGTAAATATTTCCCCCAGTTTACTGCTTCCCTTTTAATCTTGTCTGCATTGATTTTGTTTGTATAAAAACTTTTTAACTTTTAATTAAAAATTATCTATTTTATTTTCCATAATGTATTTCAGTTCTTTTTTGACCACAAATTCTTTCCTTCTCCCCAGATCTGAGTAGACTATCCTTTGTTCTTCTAATTTGATTATAATATCACTCAATATCTAATTTGATTATAATTACCACTAAATCATAAAATCATTTCAACCTTATCTTGGTATATAGTATTAGGTATGGATCAAAGCCTAGTTTTTGCCACATTAATTTCCAATTTTCCTATCAATTTTTGTCATATAAGTGAATTCTTATCCCAGAACCTGGGGTGTTTGGGTTTATCAAATACTAGATTACTATAATCATTGACTATTGTTGTCAAGGGCTGAAAACTCTTGAGTTCATGCACTGAGGTCGGACAACCGAGCATTCAAGGCTAACTACTGATTGGATAATACTCTATTAGCATATGCTTGGAAAATGGCCTGCTCCACTATTCTGTGCTGGCGCGATCTATTGGTGTATGGAGAGATTTGGAGGAGGGATTAGAGAGTGGAGTAAGACAAGCCAGAGTGACTCCTGGCGGGGAGAGGAAGAAGAGAGATGTGGAGATTCCTGTGTCCATTCCTCTCATTTTGACCAAGAATAAAGATCAAGGACTTTTGCTTATCCTGACTCTGGCTGATTCTAAAGTATCCAGGGTGTTAACTCGGTCTTCACATATTGTGTCTTGTGAACCTAAACTATTCCACTGAGCAACTACTCTATTTCTTAGCCAGTACCAAATAGTTTTGATGATTGCTACTTTGTAATATAGTTTTAAATCTGGCCCAGCTAGGACACCTTCAGTTGCATTTTTTTCATTAATTCCCTTGAAATTCTTGACCTTTTGTTCTTCCAGATGAACTTTGTTTTTATTTTTTTTTTCTAGCTCTGTAAAGTAGTTTCTTGGCAGCTTGATTGGTATGACACCGAACAAGCAGATTAATTTAGGTAGAACTGTCATTTTAATTCTTTTAGCTTGGCGTATCCATGAGCATTTAATATTCTTCCAGTTTTTTAGATCTGATTTTATTTGTGTATAAAGTGTTTTGTAATTGTGTTCATATAATTCCTGACTTTGTCTTGGCAGGTAGACTCCCAAATATTCTATATCAACAGTTTTTTAAATGGCATTTCTCTTTGTATCTCTTGCTGCTGGACTTTGTTGGTAATGTATAGAGATGCTGATCATTTATGTGAATTTATTTTGCATTTTGCAACTTTGTTAAAGTTGTTGATTGTTTCTACAGTTTTTTAGTTGATTCTCTAGAATTCTCTAAGTATACCATTATATCATCTGCAAAGAGTAATAATTTGGTTTCCTCATTACCTACTCTACTTCCTTCAATTTCTTTTTCTCCTCTTATTGCTAAAAGTAACATTTCTAATACAGTATTGAATACTAATGGTGATAGTGGGAAATCTTTTTCACCCCTGAGCTTATTGGGAGGGGTTCTAGTTTATCCCTTTTACATTTGATACTTGCTGATGGTTTTAAATAGATGCTACTGATCATTTTAAGGAAAACTTCATTTATTTCAGTGCTCTCTAGTGTTTTTAATAGGAATGGGTGTTGGATTTTGTCATTTTTTTTTTTTCATCTATTGAGATAATGGTGATTTCTGTTAGTTTGGTTATTGATATAGTGAAATATATTAATAGTTTTCCTAATATTGAACCAACCTTGCATTGCTGGTATAAATCCTATTTGGTCATGGTATATTATCCTGGTGATAATTTGCTGTAAATTCTTTGCTAATTTTTTTTTAAGGTTTTTACATCAATATCATTAGGGAAATTGGTCTATAATTTTCTTTCTCTGCTTTGATCCTACCTGGTTTAGGTATCAACACCAAATCTGTGTCATAAAAGGAATTTGGTAGGACTCTTTCTTTTCTTATTTTTCCAAATAGTTTATATAGTATTGGAATTAATTGTTTTTTAAATGTTTGGTAAAATTGACATGTAAATCCATCTGGCCCAGGAGATTTTTTCTTAGGGAGTTGATTAATATCTTGTTCATTTTCTTTTTCTAAAATGAGACTATTGAAATAATTTATTTCCTCCTCTGTTAATCTAGGCAATCTATATTTTTGTAAGTTAGCTTTTTATCCCCTTTTGCATTGGCCAATTGAACTTTTAAATGAGTTGTTTTGTTTGTTGGATTTTTTTTTCCATTTCAGAACTTCTGTTTTTCAAGGAGTTGATTTTGTTTTCAATTTTGCCAAAACTATTTTTTAAGGAATGATTTTCTTCAGATAATTTCTATATTTCCTTCTCCAGAGCTTTCATTTTCTTTCCCCATTTTTCTTCTACCTTTTAAGATCCTTTTTGAATTCTTCCAAGAAGGCCTTGTGATTTGAGACCAACTCATATATTCTTTGAGGCTTCATCTGGAGACAGTTTATCTTTAGTGTCCTCCAGGGTTTGAGGTCTGTTCTTCCATGTCTCCATAAATGGTATTTATGATCAGAGCTCTTTTTGCTTTTTTGCTCATTTTTAAAGGTTGAGGCCTGCTCTTAGGGCAAAGGGGAGATTGTCCCAAGCTTCCTCTATAGGTGACAGAGCCTCATTATGCTCCAGGGCTGGTGCTGCCGGCTTCCTTCTTGTGCTAGGTGAGCATGGCCAAGTACCGCTTGTTGTTCTGGGGTTCAGGGGCTCACTATTTGCCTTTAGTAAGTTGCATTGAAGGTCTCATGGTTAGTCTGTTGATCCACTGTCCTCAACCAGGACAGAATAATGAAGTATTACTGTATTTTGGCTATGAGCCTCCTACTAGATTCCCCCATGCACAGAAGCCTCTCTGCCTTGGATCTCCCTGAATGATTGTCACAAACATTTCCTGAAGTTCTTCCAAAATATCCTTTGCTGGACATTTGTTACACTCCAAATATTTGTGAGTTCTGTCCCTCCCAAACCCATTCAGAGGACTGATAAGGTATTGATATAAGGGAAACCAGGAAGAGCTAAGACAAAGACCTGTCTACTATCCATCATCTTGCGACTACCCCCCCGAGTTTTCTTCTTTCATTGTTTTTCCTCTTTCTTTCTTTGATTCCTCATAAAATTAACCATTGGTTTATATGTTTTATTAAATTTCCCCCTCACAAAACTAGATTCTAATTTTATTGGTTCACTAATTTTTTTTAAAATTTCAGTTTAATTAATTTTTCCTTTGATTTTCCAGATTTCTATTTTTGTGTTTAGTTGGGGATTTTTTATTACTTTTTTACTAGGATTTTTTTTTTAATTGCAGGCATAATTTAGTAATTACTCTTCCTCTCTTTTACTGACATAAGCATTTAGAAATATAAAATTTCCCGAATAATGCTTTGAATACTTCCAACAAACTTTGATATGTTGTCTTATTGTTGTCATTATCTTCAATAAAAACTTTTGATTTTTTATGATTTGTTCTTTGATTCATTCTTTAGGATTAGATTACTTTGTGTCCATTTGATTTTTAATTTCTGCTTTCAAGGTCTTTTATTATATTGTGAATTGCATTCATTATGGTCTGAAAAGGATGCACTTAATATTTCCTCCTTTTTTATTTTTGTTTAAGAGACTATTATGCCTTAATATGCTATCAGTTTCTATGAAAGTGCCATGTACAGCTCAGAAAAGGTATATTTCTTTCTATTTTCATTGAATTTTTTTCTAGAACTATCATATCTAACTTTTCTAAAATTCTATTGCTTCTTATGATTAGATTTCTCAAGTTCTTAGATGAGAAAGTTGAGATTTTTCACTCCCGTAGTTTTACTATATGTTACCTTATAAAACGCATTTGTTTTTCCTATAAGAATTTTGATATTCTGCCATTTAGTGAACATATGTTTAGTATTTATGTTACTTCATTGCCTGTTACTGTTTAACAAAATTTATTTTCCCTGATTATCTCTTTTAATTAGTTCTGTTTTCATTTTTGCTTGTGTGAGATCATGATTGGTACTCTTACCTTTTTTTTTTTTTTTTAACTTCAGCTGCTCTGTAATTAATTTTGTCCCAGCCCCTTATTTTAACTCTATGTGTGTTTTTCTATTTTCAAGTTTTCTGTTTCTAGTAAATAGTGTATCTCTGGATTCTGGTTTCAAATTCATTCTACTATCCATTTCTACATATGGGTGAATTCATCCCATTCACGTTGTAGTTATAGTTACTAACTATATATTTCCCTCCATTCTATTTTTTTCTGTTTATCCATCTCTTTTTCTTTTTTACTCTGTTATTGTTATTGTTGTTTAATTGTATCTGGCTTTTCATGACTCCATTTGGGATTTTCTTGGCAAATTTACTGAAGTTGTTTATTTCCTTTTCCAACTCATTTCATAGATGAAGAAACTGAGGAAAACAAAGTTAAGTGACTTGACCAGGGTCACACAGCTGGTAATTGTTTTGAGGCCAGATTTATGATGAAAAGTTTTTCCATTCCACTCATGGTGCTACCTAACTGCCTGTCCTTTGATCAAGATTTATATTATGTCTGACTCTGCTGCCTCCTTTATTTTGCCCTCCCTTTTATTGATTCCACTTATTTTATTCTCTTTCCTCTCATACTTTCCTCTTGGGTAAGATAGGTTTCTATAGCTGAGTATGTGTACATATTCTTCCTTTTTTGAATCAATTAAAATAAGAATAAGTTCAAGTATTGCCTGCCATACCCCCTCTTCCTCTCTTCTGTAAAAGTCCTTCCTTTTGTATACTTCTTTATGTAAGATTATTTCCCACATTTTTTATCTTCTTTATCCCTTCACTTGGTGCAACTTACTTTCTCAACCCTTCATTTTTTTTGATATCATACCAACATATTTAACTCATACCCCTGTCTTATGTCTGTTTCCTTTAGAGATTAGAGTTAGAGTTATCTCTAACTTCCCTAATAATGATCAAGTTCTTAGGGATTACATATATCATCTTTCCATATAGAAATATAAATATTTTAACCTTATTAAATTCTTTGTTTTCTCTTTCATATTTACCATTTCATGCTTTTCTTAAATTTTATGTTTGAATGTCACATTTTTTATTCTGCTTTAAAAAAAAGTATGTTATAGACTTTTCATCAGGAATGCTTGAAATTCCTGTATTTCATTTAATATCCCTTATTCTCCCTGAATGATTACATTCAGTTTTCCTGGTATGTTACTCTTAGTTGTAATTCTAGCTCCTATGCCTTCTAGAACATCATATTCCAAGCCCTCTGCTTTTTTAATTTGGAAATTGCTAAATATTGTGTGATCTAGATTGTGTTTCCATGATATCATTTCACCAATTTCCTCTGCCTTTCTTTTGCCAGGAATTCTTGTTGGATTTATGTTCAATCTACATATCTTTTCTCTGAGACTTTGCTTGCATTCATGTTATTATTTTTGTCTAAGTTTCTGTCTTGATTTTCATTGTCACCATAGAACCTTTTTATAACCAGGTTCTTTTGTTGTTGTATGCTCATTTTTCCAGCCTAACTCTTGACTTTTAACTTTATGTTAAAGTTGGGTTCTGTTTCCATGGTGGGAGAAGTTTTAGGATTTTTCATGCTGCTGTTCACAAAGCTAGTTTGAGCGTTCTTTAAGTTTTTACTATTTCCAAACTGGTGTGATCTGGGGAGAGTTGTGGATGCTGCTCTTCTACTCTGTTTGACATAGGAAAGATCCCTGCTCCTCTTCACCCTCCTGTTATAGTAGTACTTTTAGCCCCAGAATTGTGACCAGGGCCTCAGCTTCCTTGTGCCTGCAGGCACTAGTGCTTCCCTCCATTCTGGAACTGTCCCCCAGAGCTCTATATGGGCACTCAGAGTCCCCTATCATCTCCTCCTGATGAGTTGTCTGACCCCCTTCCTTTCTGTGGACTAGGAGCTCCTGAAGCCCCCTGCTTTTGCTCCTTCCACAGCCGCCTCCCAGGCCATTGGCAATAGCACCTCATATGCTCTAGAGCAGCCACTGCATCAGTGTCAGGGACCCCAGTGTCACTGGATCTCCTCAGTTCCTAACATAGAACTCTGATCAAGTAGGTCCTTAAAAATATTTGTAGACTAAATCTGCATAGAGGTAACAATTGAAACATGGATTTAGATGATGTGTGAGAGAGAATGTAGAGAACGAATATTAGAAAGACAGAAATGTATATAGAAAAGAACCAGTCACAGAAATGGGAGGAAGACTAAGTTGAGTTATGTCATAAGCATTGACTGAAGTCCTCTTACTGGCAGACATTGAATGCTGGGGTTTTCAGTGATGTTGTTGGGTACCTTCGGTGAGGATGAAATTAGCATCAAGGTCAGCTACTGATGGTAATTATTTAACTTGAAAAGGCTCTAAACCTGACTAAAGTAGAGGGAAGTGAGTGTGTGATTCTTTAATCACAGATTGTGCATTCAATTCAGCCTCTGAGGCTGAGATCCAATAGAATATGAATTGATTCTGTGCTGTTTGTGCTAATTTTGGCTTAACAATACCAAAAAACAGAGTTTCTCTATTAGCCAGCATCTTACCATCCATATATGGAACCTTTAGTTATAGCAAATGGAAAAATTTTGAATGCTGTGAGAAGCATAAAAGTTCATTTATCTTGGCGGTATAATTTCCAGGGAAATACGCATAGATGATGAGGTTGATATGCTTATTTCCAGAGTTAGAGCAGTATTTGGGAGGCTCTGAAGGAAAGTGTGGGAGAGAAGAAGTATTAGGCTGCTTACAATACTGAAGATCTTCAGAGCCATTATGCTGACTTCATTGTTGTATGCCTGTGAAACCTGGACAGTCTATCAGCTTCTTGCCAGGAAACTGAATTATTTCCATTTGAATTGTCTTCTGAAGATTCTGGAGATCACTTGGTGAGATAAGATACTGGAGGCAGATCTTTTCTCCAGCTGAACTGCCAAGTATTCAAAACCTATTGCAGAGAGACTTATTCTGATGGCCATATTGTTCAGATGCAAAATAGGCATTTGCTTAAAAGACAAATGTGTGTGGCAAACTCATGCAAGATAAGAGCTCACATGGAGATCAGAAGAAGCATACAAGGATACCCTCAAGTTCTCTCTAAAGAGCTTTGGAATCGATTGTGAGACATGAAAAACACTGGCAGAGGACTACCAGCATGGCTGCTTGCATCAAAGAAAGGCTTTGTGCTGTTTGAGCAAAACAGAATTGCAGTAGTTCAAAAGAAAGGTGAGCTGCACACATTTAGAGACACTACAGATGTTCACATGGCCTACTTGTGACTGACCTGGGGCAGAGCCTTCCCAGTTTGTTGCTTGTATTGTCTGATTTACCACAATCAGGTACATTGTACTTTGACCCCAATGCACATTGTACTTTGACCCTCTCAAGGAACTCATGGTTTAATGAAGATGACAACATGTTTGCAACTGTGCGCAAACCAAGCTCTACATATTAATAAATGTACCCATTGTAGATAATGTCAGTTGTAAGGCACTAAGATTGAGGAAGCCTGGGAAAGGCTTTTGTAGGAAGTGGGACTTTAAGCTAAGAGACTTGAAGGAAAGCCAGGGGAGCCAGGCGGAAGAGAGTTCTAGGCATGGGAAATAGCCACTGAAAATTTCCATGGTTGAGAAGGCAAAGGAAGTATCTTGTATGGGAAACAGCAAGAGGCCTAGTGTCTTGAATCAGAGTATATGGAAAAGAGTATAAGAAGACTGGTAATGCTCGAAGGGGTTTTGTCAAGAAGGGCTGGAAAAGCCAAACAAGAAATTTTATAATTTTATATTTGCTCCTGGAACAATAGGGAGCATTGCAATTTACTGAATTCTTTGATAGCTGAATTGGAGGATGGACTAGAATGACAAGAGACTAGAGGCAAGGAGCCCAAATAGCAGGAGGTTACAGCAGTCCCTCTGTGAGTGGTGGCAAGTGTCAGAGAAGAGAAGATGATTTTATGAGAAATGTTGTGAAGGTAGAATCCATAGGCTTTGAGAGTGGGTAAGGTTAGGTGAGGGAGAGTGAGGAGTTGAGAATAATCCCTAAATTGTGAATCTGGGTGACTGAGAGTATGGTGGTACCTTTCACAGTAATAGGAAGGTTAGGAAAGGGGACAATTGTTGGCAGGGTAAATAATGAATGTAGTTTTTGACCTATTACAGTCTTTTTTCCTTTACCTTAGATGTAAATAGAAAATAGGAAAAGAGAAATAAAATTGCCGTATGTACAGCCAAAATCTTTCTTTGGATCTTTTCCAATTGTCCCATGAGGAATATTGTTCTGTTCCAACTCTTTTTTATTTTTACCACTTTATGTTCACCCTGAGGCTCTGTTTTGTCTTTTTTTTTCCCCCTGAGGCAATTGGGGTTAAGTGACTTGCCCTGGGCCGCAGAGCTAGGAAGTATTAAGTGCCTGAGGTTGAATTTGAACTCAGGTCCTCCTGACTTCAGAACTGGCATTCTATCCATTGCACCATCTAGCTGCCCCTGTATTTTGTCTTTTAAGGGAAATTTGAAGAGCTTGGAATTTTCTGACCAGCTCTGCTATCTTCCCAGAATCTTCTCTGAACTTTTAATTTTAAAATGTGTACAGGACGCCCAGTTCAAAATATCTAATAGACAATTAAAGATTTGAAAATGTAGAATAGGAGAAGGATTAGACCTGGATAATAGATCTGAGAATCATCTACATAAAGATAATATTTGAATTCACGGGACCTGATGAGATCACCACTAGAAGTAATATAGAGGGAGAAGATAAAAGGGCCTAGGACAGAGTATTGGAAACACTTTTTATTACTAGGCATGACCTGGATAAAGATATAACAAAGGAGACTGATTAAGGAGCAGTCAGACAGGTAGAAAGATAATTAGGAGAAAGCAAGATCTTAGAAATCTAAAGCAAAGTAAGTGTCAAGGAGAAAAGGATGATCAACGGTGTTGTCAAAAGTTGTAGAAGTGAGAACTGAGAAAAGCCTATTTAATTTGGTGATTAAAGAGTGACTTTGGAGGGAACAGTTTCTGTTTAAATGATGCAGTCAGAAGTCAGATGCAGAGATAAGAGTTTAAAGGAAGGTAAGGCACCAGTTGTAGATGACCTTTTCAAGGAATTTAGCACCAAAAGAAAAGAGCAATATAGATGATAGTTAGTGAGAATGGATGGATCAGAGTAAAGGTTTTTGAAGATAGAGAAGATTTTGGTGTATTTTATGCAGTAAAGAAGCAGCCATTAGACAGGAAGAAATTGAAAACAAATAAGAGTGAGTATGACACAAGGGGAATCTCCCAGGGGAGATGGGGTAGAATAGCATCACTCGTGAAAGAAGAAGAGTCAGACTTGGAAAGGGGGAAGGCACTCTATTTATGTGAGATATGATTGAAGAAGGTAGTAGTAGAATGCATCGAAATGATTTGATAGGAGAGAGAATAAGAGGTTGTTCTTGGCAATAGCCTCAATTTTTTGGTGATATATGAGGAAAGGTTCTCAGCTGAGAGAGTGAGAGAAGGGGTGGTATATGGGAGAGCCGAAGGAGAGCTGGAAAAGTCTTTGTGGGGAAGATAGTGTCACTGAAGCGAAGGAAAAATAAAATGATAAAAAAAGAGCATATTGTTAATTGTCATATTATGCTAAGAGTTTAAGGGGAATAACTTAGAAGCAGTTTAGAATTTGTCATTAAAGAGTTCATTATTTTTTGGGAGTGGGTTAGAGTTCGGATGGGATATCAGTTAGAGTAGTGCTGGGGATGGAAGCCAGATAGAAAGAGTTTGAGATGTAACTATATATGGGTAAAGAGGAAGAGTCACTTGGAATAAACTAAAATATTGTATAACTAATTATAGAATACTTTTTGTCATCATATTAGGTACCTTATTTTTGAGGGCCATAGTAGGTAAAATAATAATTGATTTAGATAGTCAAATATTTATATTAAGCACCTATTTTGTGCTTAATATCATATGGTTAGTGTGCTAAATTCTGAGCATAGAAAGAGAGTCTAAAGACAGTCCCCATGCTTTAGCAGCTCACAATCACAATCTAAATATCTGTATTTACAATATATTGTAAAAATTTCTATGTGTCCATCCTATGGCCCTGATCATACTCTCATATACAATAGGCAGTCAATAAATATTTGTAGATTTGATTTTACTTCCATGTCCTATCTTGATTGCAAAATTATATATTTTAAAATAATTCCACAGGTCTAGGTCAGATCAAATCTTTTCTGTATATAATAATTAGCAACCATTTTTAAAGATAGCAATACAGTATTGATCTTGTTTAGATATCTAGACAAGAGGAAAACATATTTCTATAATAGAGCAAAATAACTTTGGAGTTGTGAAATTTTGTTTGGTCTTTAACATCTTTGTCTTTGAGTACAAAATGTGATATAATTCATTGAGCCAGTATTATATTCCTAAACTTCTTCGTAAGAATAGAGAATTTCAAAGAGTGATGAAATAAACTATTTCAGTTAACTAAAGCAAGACAATGAATTAATCAGTATTGATTTCTACACTGTTTTTCTTACCTCTTAATAAAAAGTTCAATCTAAATACTGGTTGGAACATTAGAAATAGAATTTTTAATTTTAACACACCCAGTGCTGCCAACTTCTATAGTTTTATGACTTCAAAGAATTCACAATTAAGAAATGAAGAAATTCATGTCAATAAATTTGGAATCAAAATTGCTACCTTGATCCTCATTTGTCATTACCCCTTATTAAATAAAAGCTGTTTATTCTGACTGACATAGGTGGTTTTTCCCTATAACATTATAAAGCTGTTTCTTTCTTTCATTTCACTTCCTAAAACTCTCAACCTTTAAGAGAAAAAAAAAAGGAAAAAGTTAAAGAAATTGAAAATTACCATATGTTAATTTTGATAAGTTCATTTTAATTTTTTCATATCGCCTAATAGGATAAAGCAACACACTTTCCTATTGTCCTTTTCCAAGTTCCCTTATACCCTGCTTTAAATGGGCTTGTACCCTGTAGATGAATAAACTTTCTTTTATTTTCTAAAAGGAAAGGAACTTGCCACTCAATAGCTTTTTAAAAATTAATTTTATTTTTAATTTGTTCATTCTGAGAACTAAGTATTAACTGGGGAAGAAAAAGATCTACTCTAACAGCTCAACCATTTCCCTCTCCTTATCTTATTTGAGAGGCCTGATTCTCATAAGGTTTGTGTGTGCTCTCTCTCTGCCTCTTTCTCTGTCTCTCTCTTCTAGCCCCTCAACCCTCCTCCTTTTTCTTCTCTTCCTGCTGTTCTTATGTTTTGCACCTCTGATGTTCTGCTCTGTCTCATTTGTTGGCAGCTAACTGATATTTACAAAGGGCCCACTTTCTGAAGCAATTCAAAGAATGAGATTATTGTGCATTTCTTATTGCTGCCAGGACACTCTAGGGAAGAAGAAAGCTAGGAAAGAAAATTAACCCATTTGAAATATTCATGTTTGCAATTGCAAATTCTCGAAGGCCTGAAATCAGAGAATTCTGAAACTGAAGACCACATTATTAGTGTTGCAAGTTTAGTTGTTGGTGAAGCTGATTTTTTTATTTATGAGTGTTTTGTCTCCTTTTGCATAATGCCTTTAAATAAAAAAAACCAACCTACTTTTAGGCAAATTTCAATAAATTGTACTCTTTGAGAGAGAAATTTTTAAAAATATCCAAAAATGCAGTGAATCTTATTTTCTGTTTTATAGGTAGGTCAGTCTTCACTTTCATTAGTCTCTCTTGCCTGAAATTTGACACAAAGGAGAGAATAATTCCCTAGATATACAAATATTAATAACAATATACTCCACTTCTATGTCTGGGGGACTATACGAGGAGCATGTACAATTGCACTCTCTTCCATAAAGGGATGCATTGATGTTTTCAGATTAAATTTTTTACTTTAAAAAAGTTTATTGTTGAAAGAGTAAAATCTATTTGTTCTTTCAAATCTTGTTACAAATCTAGTTAATTTATGATTTAACGGTATCATTTTGCAAAGAAACAACCAAATATATAATACAATTTCCCTGAAATAGCTAAGTAGTGTAGTAGAGCATTGGGCTTATGATGAGGTTTAGATTTGGGGTACCCAAATGAAATTAGGATTTCTGGTGCTCAGGGAGTTAAATGAGGTCTAGTGGCGGGTTCGGGGTTCAGGAAGTCAGATGGAGTTCCCTGCAACCCTTCACAATTCGGTGCAAGGGTAAGGAGTTCTGAGGATTCCCTTTCTGGTGGCGCAAGAGTCCCCTGTAAAGGAATTTTCAGACCCCAAAACCTAGATTGATAAAAGAGGTTTATTATGGGGTTTGGAAGTAAGGTTCAAGCTAGTTAAGGAAATAGGTGAGGGCAGAGAGAAGAGGGCACTGGAAACTATTCCAGTGGGCAGAAGCTCCTGATGCCAAGCATGGCATAGCTGGCATGTTTGGAACCTCTGCAGAGAGAGGATTTTGTTTTGGCTCTTTTATAATGAGAGATTTAGCTAAAGGAGGCCCGTGGGTAGAGTCTCGAGTTGGCTCAGATCCTATGAGGGTTGTGAGAGCCCAAGTTGGCTCAGATCGGGTGGGGGCTGGGACAAGCCAGAATCTCCTATTGGAATTCAAAGGGGTGCTTTTGACCAGGATTTGTGAATCAAAGGTCTTAGCTTCTTGAATTGATAATGCATCAGCCAGGAGAGGCTGGGAGTAATCTGAATCACAAACCAATTTGAAAAGATCACAAATCAGTTTCTTAAAGGGACCACAATGCACTTCCCTTATAGTTAGGAAGATCTAGATTCAAGGCCTAATTTAGATAATTAGGTATGGGCTTATGGGAAAGTCACTTATGCTCTCTTATCTTCAGTTTCTTTATCTCTAAAATGGTGATAATCAGAGCTGTAGCATTTACCTCTCTGGATATTGTAAAGATCAAATAAGATAATGTAGGTAAAACATTTTGCAAATCTTAAAGTCATTTTTAAATTATCTCTTCCATTGCCCCAAATTATCAATATGGTAAATTTTCAATTTTCAGGTTCTTTGATAGCAACTTTCAAAGATATACAGAAGAAAGGTGGTAGTATAGAAATAGGTATTACTTTGAATTGATTCAAGACATAGCATAAGAAGAGAATATATTATATACATTTTTGTACTGTGAAAAGTGAAAGACAGCAAAACAATGAAAGAAGCATGGGACAAGGAGCTAAGAGACTTAGGCTCTTTGAGGGTGGGCAAGCCAATTATCACCTTGTTGACTAAGTTTGTTGTTTGACATTGAATAGGATACTTTTCCTCAGGCTTTCATATCTCTCATATGGAAATAATAGCACTTCCCTACCTCCTTCTTCAGACTGATTCTAAGTATCACATCTGCCATTCACCTATTTATTGAGCTTCCAATATGGATCTAGGACAAGAGATTACATCCAAATTATGAAAGCAGACAATAGAGTTGCAATGTCAGGATAAAATGGAAAACAATTAAGTGCTAAACTTTTTAGTATTGACTATAAAAGCATGAGATCAAATTAGTGAGAAATTCTAGTGGGATAGAACAGTCAGAGAAATCTTAATAGAAGAAGTAGATATGAAGGCTAAGCAGGATTTGGGTAGGTAGGAGATACTCTATGTGAAAATGCTTCAAATTACATGGAGCCCTAGCTAAATGGCAGAATATCACTATATTCAACAGGAAGGACAGGGAAAGAATGACATTTTGTAATACTTTTAATGTTTGATTAGCTGAGATTGGAATCTCTGAAACAAAGATTCATAACTGGATTATTACAAATGAAATGATTTGCTGACTACCAGAGTAAAATTATGCAGAAGAAAAGCATATATAGCAATTGAGACAACATGAAACATTGAATTAAAAAGTTGGCTTAAAATTACAAAACCATTATAATGCCTTGAAAATCCTTTCAAACAGAAATTGAATTTTGCTCTGTATGGAACCAACAATAAGAAGGCTGAATTTCAGGTGGTCCTCAAACTACGGCCACGGGCCAGATGCGGCAGCTGAGGATGATTATCCCCTCACCCAGGGCTATGAAGTTTCTTTATTTAAAGGCCCACAAAACAAAGTTTTTGTTTTTACTATAGTCCGGCCCTCCAATAGTCTGAAGGACAGTGAACTGGCCCCCTATTTAAAAAGTTTGAGGACTCTTGATTTAGAACAACACTTTTTGATTTCTAATTCATCAGTCTGAAATGTTATACTATTTTATAATCAGGTTATTTCCATTCCACTTCAAAGTGCTTAATAGGTTTCAAATTAGTTCTGTCAGTTTTAAAATAAATTACTTAATTTTAGATTTTTATTTTAATAATCTACATCACTTATGGTTTCTGAGGTTTGATGTTATTCTTGAGGCCAATCCTGAAAATGGATTTTAAAACTTCCTTTGTAGCTACAAACCTATTTGAATCTACTTTTAATTTGTCCTTTAGTTGACCAATTAACATTGTTAATTACCTGCATGAAAGGAATAGAAGAAATATCATAATTGCTGAAAAATATAAAATATTATTAAAAAAAACTTCATTTTTTCTCATTGTAAAATTATTTGACCCAATACTTGTCAATGTAAAATTACCCAACCTTATGCTTCTAAAAAGAAATTTGAATGGAAAATTGCAAATATAATTTGAAACTTTTTTTTAGTAATATAACTTTATATCTGTCTCTGTTTAGCTATTTCAAACACCCATCCAAGAGACAGCTAAGTGCCGCAGGGGATAGCGTGCTAGGCAGCATGCTGTAACTAGGGCCAAAGCTATCAAAAATAGTCTCCAGTCAGCCATCAGATATATCCAACTTCAAAACAATTATCTAGTAATTTCATGAATCAATCTCTTGAACTGTCATACCCTAGTTTCAGATAAATTATATATAAGGAAGAAAATTAACTTGCCAGCATTTTGGGTAGATCCTTTGTGAAAGATCTATGGGAAGAACATAGACATGAATCACACTGGATGAGAAGCCACGTGTAAGTTGTTATAGGCAAGAGGAGGAAATACCCATATCAATGAGAATATGTGTACATGTCTATGTATATATATTATATATAAAGTTCCACGTTGCAGTATCCAAGTATCAAATTATTGTAAAACATGTCATATCCTGTATTTTATCCATAAAGAAGTAATTTTAGGTTATTTTGCACTGATGTATTTTTAATCCTTAACCTATTCAGTTCATCTGTTTATCTCTTCCCTCTCCCTCTCCCAATCGCAAACACATATATGAATGCACACACAAAAGTCAGTGGAAGGTACAAGAATCTGGATAGGAGTCACTTTCCCCAGTCTCTCATAGTTCCTAGTGTGAAAAACTAAATGTTTCCAGATCAGGTCAGTGGCTATTGACCAGGCAATTATTGACTAGGGTTGTAGATGCGGCAAGATTAAGGGAAACAGACCAGAGACTAAATGCTAATTTGGGATTTTTCAGTTTAGTATTTTGAGTTCAGAGCTATAAAAGCTCAAAATTGGAGTAATGATAGATAAATGAAACTAAGACCTGTAGAGATCTCTAGACCCAGAGAATATACATTTACAGAAATTACTAAGGACAATGACTCTTGAAATAATACCTTGTAATTTTGTAACAGTTTAAAAAATAAGTATTTCTCTTACTAATAAATTGTTGATCTACTGTATTAGTATGGATTTGACAAATTCTGTCCTCTAGAGGCAGTCTTCTAAACATTTTAGTCTTGATGGTAAAGCCAATGTTATTATTATTATTATTGCGTCACGCTGGTTCCTTGGAAGAAGTTTCCACATCATTTCTATCACATTTTCCAAAATTTTTAGTCCATAATATTTCATATTCTTATTTTATGAAAATTTCAAAATTGTATCAGCTCTTATCTATGCATGAAGATGTTCCCTTTAAGTGTATCAAAATTTTTCTGGGCAGTTCTCTGCTGGGCTTCTTTTCTATGGTACAAGCAATTCACTACAGTATTTAAAAGGCCCATATCCTATTTTGCACAGAAATCCAGTAACTGATGAGCTGAATGACAGTGTTTAGGAGGTATCTAGGAACTGAAGGATTCATACTAATCATACATCATAATGCTATTCAATAGTTTTAAGTATGTGAAACATAGTTTCTTCATTTTGGTAGATGGATGACTCTATATAATCCCTTTTTAGTTCACCATACTATGCACTATAACTATTCATGAAAACAAAATATTTTAAATTTATTTTGAATTTAAGAAATGAAACAAACATTTCCATAACACATTAGAATAGAAAAAATGATGATTGTATGTGAAACTGCAAATTTATTCTATATAACTTGCTATTCCTTTAAAATACATAATAAAATTATATGACTTTTTTTTTCTTTTTTTTTCTTCTCAATTCTCTAGAGATGGCTACCATTAGACACACACATATGTGTGTGTATGTGTATAGTAGATTCTTAGATAAAGATCTCGTATTTCATATATATAAAGAACTTTGTCAAATCTACAAGAATACAAAAACTACAAAAAATTAGTTCCCAGTTGATAAATGGTAAAAAGATACTTTTTTGATGAAGAGATCAAAACAAATTATAGTCATATGAAAAAGATGATCTACATCATTATTGCTAAGAGAAATACAAATTAAAACATCCTTGAGATAACATTTTGTACTTATTAGATTGACTAAGATGATTGAAGAGGAAAAACAAATGTTGGAGGAGATGTAGAAGAATTGGTTCATTGATTCACTAATGGTGGAACTGTGAACTGATCCAGCCATTTTGGAGAACAATCTGGAATTATGCCCAAAGAGTTATTAAACTGTCAAATAAAAGATTAAAAATAGTCTTTGTCTTCTGACTAATTATTGTACTTATACTGTTTCTGATATTCAACATTTCTATGTTTCTTATAAATCTTTAATTCTCTTAATTATATATTCTTATCAATGATTGCGTTCATATTAACATCATATTTAGGTAATCTTTTTGTTGGTAGAAACAGAATAGATATCTTCAGTCTTTAATGAATTAGTATTAATTCAAATGTATTTTTTTTTGAAGTGTTCAGCTCCAAAGAAGTGGATATCATGTAATGACAAAGAAACAGTAATGGATACACAATATACCATCAGAGCCAGAGAGCTGCAAGATATCTATAACTGCATTATAATTAAAAACATTTGTGATGATGAGAGGCTAGATGTGCTATTAACACTGAAGCACACTGTGAAGGTACTTTTCTCTTTGATTTTGTGTTAGAAGGAATGTTTTGATGAATCTTAATGTAAAATCAAAATGTCTCAAAGCAAATAATTATTAAAATGATTAATAGATTCATTATGTGAATGAAATTTATTTATTCTCAAGGAACCTGGTTTTTCTTATTTAAATTTGACAGATTATGGTTTTGTAGTTTTATAATTAAATGTCCATTGAGACTTAAATTGTACTTTCATCTTTTTCTTCTATAAGATATTTGTATTTAATTCAGAATGTGGCATGACACAAAATATTTCAGAAGTAGGAAGAGAAACAATATAAGCAAAAAACACAGAGCTAATTCTTACAGAGTCAGACATCTGCAGACTATTTGGGGAACAGCCCAATATAGTTTTGGGTAAATGAGATTTATCCATTAGTTGATAGTCATATATCTCTAATTTTCTTACTTGTTCTTTTGTTCAATTATCTTTTTTTTCCTGCTCTGCTCATCCGAGTTGCTATTGTTTTTTGCATTACCATGTCTATTCTAATTACCTATCTCTTTTTTAATGATTTTCTATTTTTTACTGGTATTTTTTTTATTCAAACACTCTCTTTCATATTAAAATACAAGTGTTGGTTTCTTTTTAAAAAAAATATTCTGTATGGTAGATCAGGAAACTGATCAATAATGAAATGGTCTTAATAAACTCTTATCAAAAATCTTTTTATCTTCTGTAGGAACATGAATGTAAACTGACCCAAGACATCTTAGAATTGATTGACCGAGAGGTTGATCTTATGATGAGGGGAGTTAAAAGCTCTAATCTTGAAGGACTCAGAAAAAGAATAGCCACACTATTTCTTCAATATATTAAAACACCATTGTTTAACCCTGAAGTCGCTAGACACCTTAAGGTATTTTTAAAAAACTTTTTCTATATTATCTTTTCTACATTTTAAGGTGTAATTAATATGGAAAAATGTAAAAATACTACAGGCTTGTTTTTGAACACCATGAATACTTAGCAGTGAAACCTATTTAAATATTTGAATTTTTACTATGTCAGTTAAACATTTTGCCCAGGGTGGAGGGAAGATTACAGTTAGATTAAAGTTTTCTGTTTTATCAAATTCAACCAGAAACACTATTCACTTTTCTTGAATATGACTGTAGTATTGTGAAAATGACCTCAGTGAATCAGAAGTCACTAAGGCAACCTCATCCTTCCAGAACAGAGGTATCAAATTTGTGGTCTGCCTGCAAAACTCCCAAGTGCAGCCTGAATGGATTAAAATGTAATTGGGAAATGGTTAACAAAATAAGTAAAAATACAGTACAACATAGATAATGTTAGTTTGTGGTTCTTTGGAGTTAGTATGCTATAAAAAACATTTGATTCTATTTGAGTTTGATACCACTGCCTAGAGGATCCCAGGAAGTATATTAAAAAGGCCCCTGAACACCGAAACTAATTATCATAAAGCTATAAAGCCTATGAGCTGCATTCCCTGGGTTAAGTTCAGAGGCTTTCATTCAGATTCAACAGAAACAACAAATTAGAAACAGGAGAGTTACAATTAAAATAGGCAAAAACAACAATGAGAAATAATAACTGTTATTGAAGAAGACAAACTCAAAAAGCCATCCCCAAACTGAGCCCCATATTATTGGATAAATTCACAATCATGATTCTATGTCATCAAAAAAGTGAAATTTTATTCAACAGTCTCTTTCATAAGGCAGAGATGAAGATAATAGACTGCATAGTGTAGTGGAAAAGGGAAATATATCAATAACCAGGAGATGTATGTCTAATCACAGCCCTGTCATGAATCACCTTAGGCGTGGGCAAAACTTTGGATTTCTCTGGTCCTTAGTTGCTCCCTATGTAAAAATGTGAGAACTGGACCTGAAACAGGATGAAGATTGCTTACAGCTCTGAAAATTCTATAATTCAATGTGATTTCCATTAAAAATAACTTTTTTTTTCAAATTTTAGTATGTAAGAAAGTAAATCTTAATTGCTTCAGAAATTATATTTTTGTAGAAAGCCTTAATGATTCTAGCATTTGCCACAAGACCCTTTCCTGTGAATCTAGGAAGGGGTTCCCTAGGTCAGATAGTCGTTGGACATGTGACCTCATCACTATGGTGGTTTTGTCCCATCCTTCCTTTGTGTCTTCCATTTTGTGTGATTCCTGCCCTCTAAGTCCTTCTTAATTCACTGAAGGCCTTTCCCTCACGTTTTTAATATCTCCAGGGCAGCACTCTGTGTAGCAGTCTCTGGTAGCTCTTTCTTATCACATGACTAGTCTACTTCTTTTTCTGGTCATTCATAAGATAATGAAGGCTTTATGTTTTTTATTGTGTCTTTGCTGCCCCTTCGCATGTTCAGGTCATAGATGGTCCAACCATTTTGCATCTTTCTTTTACCTTTTCAAAAGCATGCAAAAGGGTTGGACTTTCCATGATCTGAACACGAGAAGGGGCAGCAAAGACACTGATATTCTTTCTCCTACTTCGTACCACAAAACAGGAAGATAAAGAACTTTTTCCAAGATCATTTCACTAACCACAGAGTTAGAAATGAACTCAGAAATTTTGTCTCTTTGGTTTTTGTACTAATTCCTCCCTCTTTTGAGGGAGCAGTCAGTGTTGATTTAGACCTTTAAGAGTCTTAATCCTTTTTCGGGTCATAGATCCTGTTGGTACTCGGGTGAAAACACGAGTCCCTTCTCTGAATAATGCTTTCAAATGTGTAAAGTAACATGTATAGGATTACAAAGGAAACCAACAACTAGTGAAAACGAAGATTTAATGTTTTTCCCATCCACATTCATAGACCCCTGAAGTCTATTCAAGGATCCCGTGGCAGGGAGGAATCTATGGACCCCAGGTTAAGAAACCTTTTTAGAGTAGGGTATTCAGAAGGGATATATTCATGACCCTCCTCACTGACATTCTAAACAGCCAACGCTGAGACATTGAATAAACTTGTTTGTTAGCTGAATCATTTCCTATCCCCTACTCCTCCGAAATCCTTAGATGGCCAATTTCCCCTTAAATAATGTTATTGTTCTTATAGGTAATCCAAACTGGTTGGTAAGGTGACTGAAATAACTAGATCATCTAATTGATAGTCCTGTTATTTATGCTGTCTAGACATAGTCTCACTAGAATAAGTAATGCAATTCGCTATTGTAAATGCAAAATCTAAACTATCTTTTTACATACACACCACGGGGGGAAAAAGAAGATTTCCTAGGAGTCAGGAGACAAGAATTCTAGCCCCTTCACTGATTAATTTAAAGAACACAAACTTAATTCCCTGTTTACTGGAAGGTCTTTATCCTGGGAAGAATTCTTTATCCTTTATTAACCTATATGTGTTTTCTCTCTAGTACTTGGTACATAGTAGGCACTCAGTAAATACTTATTGGAGAAGAGAAACTGCCTAGTTTTTCTTTTTTCCATTTATGTCTGTTGCTTAGACAATGCTTTGCCTGTAATAAGAGCTTAATAAATACTTTGTCACTTATTCGTTCTTCACAATCTTTATAATTTAGAACAATTTATTTAATTTCTTTGAGTCTGTTTTCCTACCTGTAAAATGGAAATATTCTTGCCTACCATTCATTAAACAGAAGGTTATTTTGAATGTCACAAGAAGTATATACATTTTGAAATTATAAGGTATTTTGTGAATGATATTCCTAAAATGGAATGTATTTAATAACTTCACAGAAATTTGTTGTTTTCTAAATCAGTTGGTGACATTCCATTCTCTAAAGTGTTTAAGCAGTTATACTTTTTGAAAAGTAAATGCTTTAGTATTGAGTTTTTTAAAAAATTCCTAGACTTGCAAATATTGTTAAATACCATTTTAATATACATTCATACATATATTGATCAATGGCTTCATAATTTTTAGATGATCAGATCTTATGGATTGACATAAGATTGAAATCTTCCAATTTTTCTATTTAGGTTCCTCAAGATGCGGCAAAGCTTTATAAGAATGTTTACTTTTGTCACAGTTGTGGGAAGTATTTGCCATCTACAGAGTTCTCCATTTCATCCACTTCATACCATATTATCAAATGTCGCAAGTGCTGTATGCTTGACAATGAAGCTCGACAACGTGAAGCATTTTTGAAATATAAGATTTTACTCAAACAACTCTATCAATCAGAAGCTGATTATGAAGATGATTCTCAGATTGCTTACCTGATACAGGTATGATCTATATTATCCATTAGTGATTGATCGTAGAATTGATTGTCTCTCTTTGACTCTCTATATAGCATTTTCAAGTGAAGTGATAGTCACTCTGATCAAGAACAGTGACATGTGAGAACTATGTTGACTGAATATATGTATAGTTATCAAGAAGGATGCAAAATTTTTAAACCACTTTCCTATGATTCCATTCTGAAAGCATAGGTATACCCATGATGTCCTCTACATAATATGGTAGTCTTTTTTCTATACCTTTGCATTATATAGGTTTAGATCTTCATTAGCTTCTTTCTTTGTTTTGGGAACTGATTTATCTTTGACCTAGAAAGCCAACCCTCAAGAAGGAAGGTGGCTTTTGCTTCGTAAAATGATGATAATTCATGAAATAGGCCTCTTTTTCAAATCCTTATTAACAGTAAATAGAGTTTACTTTTTGGAAGTAAACTCTTAATACATTCTTAATGCATTAATTAATTAATTATGTTGTAGTAATTAATTGCTGCTGGAAATATATTACATTTTATTTTAATGTCTTAGATTTATTCATTTCACAAAAATTAGTATTTGATGAAGTCAGGACTATTGGCAAATGACTGATTTATCTAATCATGTAGATTTAATCATAGTTGCAGCAAAGTACTGTTAGAAGAATCACAGAGATTTATAATTTCAAGGAACCTCATTACTCATATAGTCCAACCTATGCAAGAAAAAAAAGAAAGGAAAAAGGAAAAAGAAAGAAAATAATTATTTGACTGGAGGTCTTCCAACTTCCAGAGACAGGGAAGCCACTTTTTCCTGAGATGCCCACTCCGCTTTTTTTTTTTACAGCTCTTACGTTGAAAAATTTTCCTTAAATCAGGTCTAAATTTGCCTCTTTCTAATTTGCACACATATCTTCTAAGACTGAACAAAACATGTCTCAAGGCTTCCTGTTTCCTCTAGGTTTAAATACTATTAGCGATCGAAAAGTCTAACAAGGAATTAGGCCTCTAGTCTTAGAATTTTACTAGATTATGATCTTCTAAACAGATGGGTTTTTTTTTGCTTTTTACCATTATATCACTTAGACTTAACACCATACCTGGCATGAAATAAATGTCTGGATTGACTTGGTTAGAGAATAAAGATAAACAATGCTGAACCCGATAATTGATCTCATTAGCACTCTACAGTAACAAACAACTGAACTACTGTATTGCATGTTGAAAAGTAAATAAAATACAAGACAAAATTTCCTGTCCTTTGTTTATATGCCTGAGTATTTGTAAATCTCAATTTTAGCACAAAGAACAGATAATCTTGCAGGAGTATAGTAGTCATCTTCTATTATTTAATAAAGGGTTAGCAAATGAAAGGAGAATGAAAATCCATTTATTCATTTGTGGACATTTATTAAGTGTCTGTTCTATGCAGAGGCACTGTGCTAAGAACAAGGATACAAAGACAAAACAAAAATCAAACTGTGCCCTTAAGTAGCTTCCTCTCCATTGGGAAATACAACATTTAAGATAGGGATATGCAATATTATTTAAGGTAGAAGAAAACACTGATTACTAAACCAATAAAAGTTTTCCAAGGAAACTAATTATCCTAATTTCCAGAGATAAATAAGAAGTACTTTCCAGATAATATCTGGATTAAGGGCTGGAGACAGGAGATGCAATGCTGATTTTGGGGAAAAGCAAGTCACTGAATTTGGCTGGACTGCAGGGTACATCTCTGGCAATCTTGGAAAATATGGGGGGGAAGGCCAAGTCCAGCCACACTGGAGAGTTTGCCTTGGAATGCCACAGGCATGCAACAGTGCCTCTGCATGGAATAGAAACTTAATAAATGATTTTCAAATGAAAAAAGGTGAATGAGTGGATTCTCACTCTCTTTTCGTGTGCTAACCTTGCTTTAAATACCTTTCAACATGACCATATAGTGAGCTCAATTGTTTATTAGTGTAGCGTACTAATGAGGTTGATTTTCATATTCAGTACTCACTCATCTTTATTCTGAAAAATCCAAGTCAATCCAACATTTATATCATGCCAGACATGGTGTTAGGTCTTAGTGATATAAAGTTGAAAAATAGCTCTTCAGGAGCTCATAATTGAATAAAATTCTAAGTCTAGAGGTCTAATTCCTGGTTCGACATTTCATCAACATCTAGAAGTGAGAGTTTTAGTGCAAATCTGCAAACATTATTAAATCTGTCTTTAAAAGTGTGTTCCAAAAATCAAGTTCACAAAGAAAAGGTAAGGAGGGTATTGCCAGCAAGTTAAATGGAAAAAGGTCAAAGTCACTTAGCTAACCAAGTATGAGTAGCAAGTATGAATTACCTGTGTACAGAGTCAAAGAGTTGATAATTTGCTCTATTTTGTCAAATCTGAGAGTGCTGTGATTAGGTGTAGATACCTAATTTTAGAATGATATGAAGAGGATAGAATGCATCCAGAACAGGATGACCAGGATGGTGAAAGGATGACAAAAACTCCACATAAAGGTTGGTTAAAGGAACTGAAGGTATTTAGCTTGGAAAAAAAGAGTTAGAAGGAAAGTTTATGACTTCATTTGAAGGGCTGTCATGTGGAATAGTGAAGTGTCTGAGAATATAGTTAGTTTGAAATAATTCAGAGAGCTTCTCTTATAGTCTCAAAAGACTTCATTGACACAAAAGGGAGAAGATCAAACTGAGAGAGTCTAGCAGTTAAAAAAAAGTTTGGGAGAGCTTTACATATTAAAATTTTAAGTCAGTCAATAGGATAACTGACTATGGAAAATCAAGATAAGGGAGGAGCCAGGATGTCTTTTCATTTGGGTAAGGAAATAGGATGGTTTTTTAAACAAGGTATTGTCAATCAGACAGAATGGGTTTTTTTGGAGGAAACAAGAAGCAACCAGCACAGGTTTTTTTGTTCCACAGTCCTAGATAAGCATTTTTGAGTAGACCCTGGGCTCTGACATCAATAGTATCCTTCCTTCCGTAGACAACAGAAGTAGAATTGGGTGAGAATTGGTGAGAGGCAAAGGTAGGACTTGATATAAGGAAAAAACTTCCCAACAATTAGGAAAAAAAATTTCCAAAGGAAAATGGTTTTCTCTGAGAAGTGATGACTTTCTTCTCAGAGGAGGTATTCAAATGAATGAATGAAGAATTTATTCAATACTTATTATGTGTCAAACATTATTCTATGGTGGAAAGACAGGTAAGAAAAGCTTAACAATTGCTCTTTTCAGGGCTCAAAGAGCTATAGCTGAAAGAAACAACCCAGAATAATGTTTAACTACAAAATTGTCAACACAAGGCCCAGTTAGATCCTTAGATCCAGTAGGTCAGATGACCTAGCCAGGGGTCTGCAGGGCAGAGGGGCATGGCAGAGAATGAGTCCTAATGGTCCTTCATATTGCCAGGAGGAATAGGATTGGTGACTCTTGTGTCTCCTATTTGTGTGAACAGTCAAGCAGCCCAGTGGGTTCTGGTTTTCTGGAATAGATTACAGAAGTGTGTACAAGGGGGAAGGGAACCCTCAACTGTATTATTTGGGCCTTATTGCTGTGGATTGTGGGATGAACTTTTAGAGACATTGCTGTAATAGGAACTATATCCCCCTGATCTTTGGGGGGAGTGGACCTAGGTTGGGAAAAAACCTAAATCTCAACCCTCCAGACCTTTGGGAGCAACTCTACCCTCCTCTTCCTAGGGGAAATAATCTCCCCTACATAATAATCTCCACCTACAGTTCAATTGAAGATCTTGGCCTGGAGTATAATTACCACTCTTTATTGATTAGTCTCTCAAATTCATCTGGAGACCACTTCCTAGCCCCGGGCCATAGAAACCTAAAGATAATCACTATGTACCCAAACCTTTGCTAATTCCTATCAGGAATAGTCCGCAGAGAAAAGCTGTTTCTCAATCAAAATAAACCCTTTTTATTTTTTTATTTTTTTGCCAAAAACCTCGCCTGGAGAGCAGAACTGCAATATTCTTTTGCAAAAACCCGTGACACCGGCCTGGGAACCCATTACTGTTAGGGTATCTCTCACCCCTCATTTCTCACCCCTCAACAATATGATGTGGTAGACATTCTTGTCCAAGTATAATTTGGACAGTCTTTGAGGTCTCTTCCTGCTCTGAGATGATATCTTTCTGTTATTGTCTTTGTATACAAAGAGCACATTTATATGATCTGCTTTTTTTAGGACTGTATTCTTCAAGTTGAAATGATAGTTTCCAAAATAGTGAATGTTATAAGCAGATCTGTAGATTAAAAAATAGGTAGTCATAGCCTCATTATTTGTACAGAGATGGGAGGATTTTTTCCCCTTTAAAATAGCAGTAAATACAATATAGTAAATATAAATATCTTTAAGAATCTTAGGTATATTCCTGCATACTTCTAACTCTTTTGACCAATTCTCATTCAAAACAAGGAGCTTTGTACCTCGATAGAGCTCTTTTAAGTGATATGTTTTTAAAATATGTAAAAAAAAATTAAAAATCAAACTACATTTTATATAACACAAAAGCTAGAAAAACAATTTTATTAAGTGTAATCATTCATTCACAAATTTGCTTTTATTTATAGCTACAAGATCTCCAGTATCTGATTGAGAACATTTGGGCTTCCCAGTCAGCCCTCAGTGCCTGGGATGATCTCTATGATTTGGTCACTGTCCGATGGGATAAAACACAGGAATGGGCCCCTTGGAACTGTATTCTCTTGACTAAAGATGAAGCAGCTGCTCATCTCAAGATACAGAAGCTTGAAGAGGTAAGGGGGAAAAAGTGTATTATTTAATTAAAGATTAAAGGGTATTTGGGGAGCAATTGGTTTGATAATTTTATTAGAGTTAATTATTTTCTAAATGCATTCCAAATCTTTTTGGGTTGTTGTATTTAAAAATAGTTAGCTATTCAATCAATAAGCATTTAGAAAGCAAATACAGAGAATGAAACAATTGTTTATTTGAAAGAATTTTCATTACGTTGGGGGAGACAAGATTATATATAAGGACAGCAGAATAAATAAAAAGAGAAAAACCATAAATATAGAAAGTGGTTGATACTTTGTAGTTAGGGAGATAGGGCACTAATAATTGAGGAAATCAGAAAAGTCTTTCAAGTTAATCTTGAAAAAGAAGAGAAAAAGGTTATTTGAGGTGAGATGGCAAGGAGAGAGGCAGTCTGTTCTGGGCGTGAGGCATAGGCAAATTCATGGAAGTGGGAACCCTTGTGTGCATATTGTTTAGCTTGAATACAGAGTAAGGGAAGGATACAAATACACATCTCTCTGTACTTAGATTTATCAGCAATGTGGGACTAATATTTGTCTTTTTAGTATTGCTGCTATGAGAATGTGATAATGAATAGGAAAAAAATCTTTCAAAGTCATACAGGGCTACTAGTTCACAGGTGTTAAAAGCAGGTGGAGGACTGTAGCCTCAGAAAATCCAGAATCTAAAGGGACACAAGGAGCCATTCTTCCATTTTACTGAGATGTGGGTGGGGTGGATGACTTGCCTAAGGTACACAAGTTGTCAAATGAAACCAGTTGGCTCGAACTTCTGGATCCAGCAATGGCCTCGCGGAGGGAGGTGGAATCTCTAAGGGGAGGAGGCAGGCACAGCTCTTACAAAGGCAAAGACATAGAATATTGTATATGACAAATATAACTGGATCACAGAGTGTGGAAAGGGGAACAAAGGATAATAAACCGGGGGTGTAGAATAAGCTCCTACTTAGATGTTTTCTGAATCTACTTTGTATATCTCTGAGCCTTTTGTAGTAGGCCATGGCATTCTTTCCATGTCTAAAAGATCTCTAAATTTAGGACAGCATTTCATAGGAAGGCTCTGCAGCCTAATAAGACTGGAAAAGTAGCTCAGGATCACTGGTTCAAGTCATAATTGATTCAGATTCACAGGCTAGCAGTGCTGAAATTCTTTCTATCATTTCTCTACTCGTGGTACCTTAAGATAATCAAATTTGAAGAGTCCCCAAATGACAATGCTGATTGATAGTTTTAGAAACCCACAGTTAAATCAATCCCATAGGATAAATTACCTTCTTATTCTTGGGGTCAATTTCTTTAAAAATACGCTGGAGATTCAGAGTCAAAATTTACATAGCATACTATGGAAAATGAAATGAAAATATTTCAGAATTGATTGAAATATGGATATTTTCCTATGACAGTTGTCAATGAATTAAGAATGGAAATGATGTAAGTAAAACTAAGGTTTATAAATTTGAACCCTTGCATCTATTTTCCTCAGGTTTGGTCATTAAAAGAGTAACAGAAAATGAAAAACACCATAAATTTTGTTATATTATAAAGACCCACTGCACTTTAACTGACAATCATTGTGATGGAATATGGATTTGCAATAGTCACCTAAGCTCAGGGCTCCATTATTCATTTGTTTCCTGCTACTATAAATGATAGAAGCATTGCAAAAATAAAATATCATTTATTGTTTCCAAATTTGAAGTCAGGAGTATTTGAAATTGGTAGGACATGTTGATGAACAGATTTGAGGAGTCCCTGTTGATTTCCAAAGGAATTCTTTTCCTGAAAGCTATAGATGAAAATGTAGAAGAGAGGATACATGCATTTAATACTGAAAGAAGTTTGGCCCCTCAGCAGCTGAGATGCATTCTCTGCCCACCATTGATTCAATCTTAGCTGCTGCTGTTTCCATGAAAGATATCACCTGAGGGAAAAGAAACTTCTCAAATAGTACCCATTTTGAACATATTTTCCTATTTCCCTGCTGGATGTGTGTAGGGTGGGGATGCTGATGTGGTTAATATATTTTTGTTAAATTGAATTTGAAACTTATTTCAAGAGGCAGGAGGGTGCATTGGGAAAAAGCTCTCCGTTAATGGCTAGACTCTGGTCCTGCTGTATTGGAACTCTGGGGGATTTGTCGCCTTCAGAGGCTCTTTGCTCTCATCCATAAAATGAGGGAGGGGCTCTACGGCTCTTTTTAACTTTAACATGCTGTGATTCAGTGAGGCATTGTGGTGTAGGGGCAGAAAACTGGCTTCAAAGCCAGGAAGCTCTGGTTCTGACACACACATGGTTATAGGTCCTTATCCTCCCTATAGGTAATACCTTAAGTTGGCTCAGAGTTTCAGAGAAGGTACTGAAGTACATTGAAAAGGGAGACAGGTCTTATCTTCATCCTTTTAAGATTAAAAGATGTTCATTTATATCACTTCATTGATCCTTACCACCCATGGGGAGAGAGGAATGGAGGGGCAAGTTCTGCGAAAATTGAGACTAAATTCACTGACCCCAGAGTGTCACAGCTATGCAGTGAAGGAATTATGTCTTTCAGATTTTAAAGGTCTAAGCCCATGGCTTTCTCCACTGCACCATGCTTCTGTATACTCCCTAGAGAATGAAATAAAGATTACAGTAGTATTAAATGTTATATTTAATAAGCCAGGTTGCCTCGTAAACATTCAGTCACCAGAAATGCAGCCAAGACTATCAGTATCACCTCATTTAGGACAGGGGGTTAGAGTGAACCTCATTCCCAGAGCTGAGATTTCAGTGCTTCTTCAATTAATCCACATAGCTCCCTTTGTGTATTTAATCTAATTACTGCAATATCAAATTAAATGTTCTATTTGTATGCATTTCTAATTTCAGGATACCAATATGATTGGATTTTTGCTAAATAGAGTTGAGGTTCCAAACCAGACTGACTCAAAATATTTCCTATAATTATGGTTTGAGGCCAGTGTGATAGAAGCTTCTACATTCAGTTTAGTCAAGTAACAAGAGTCTTTTCAGTTTGTCTTTGTGTTGCAGATTTAAACATTTTTTCCATTCTTCTTTTAATTTATAGGCTGTATTTGTCCATTCAAAATTTAGGGAAAATAATCATGTCCTTTTTGAGGACTAATTTTGAACAAGGGCCTACCTATCCTATCAAGATAAGAAGATAGAAAAATACATACAGAACTTTTTTTTTTAACATTAAAAAAAAGACCCATTGAAGACTTTCCATTGCAGATAGTATGGTTTATAGTGAGTTATAGGGATAGGGCTAGGGGAGATAGAAAATTGGAGATCCAGGTTCAGTTTAAATTTGGTTATCACTGATATTCCTGTACTTCCCTCTACTCCCCAACTCAGTATGATTGCCCTAAGGAAGTGAATCTACTTACTCAAAACCTTTATCAATTCTGTTCATTTTAATGGTATGTTCAATGTCTTCTAGCACAAATAGGTACCACTCCATCATTTTCCTCTGAAAAGCTTAATACTTTTTTCTCCCTGATACTTATTCTATTATCATATGCATTTGCCTTTGGGTTTGGAAAACCTTATTGTGGGGAATATTAGGCTTTTTTAGCCTCAACTGCAACTCTCCACAGAAGCCATTTGTGCCACTTAACACCCAGCCAGACCCATTTCTTCTTGCTGTGGTCTAATGGTCAAATTTCTTTGCTATTGCCAAGCTCCCAAGCAACTAATGTATGTTGCTTACTTATTTGATATACTTGAAGTTCTATGTTAGGTGTTACTAAATTTTTCTAACTTGATTTTTATTTACTTATTTAAAAAGTTTCATCTATATATTTTGTTATTATATTACATTTACCTCTAAATTACTTCTACTCCATAAGAATGTCTTTTCTAGGAACAAAAGAAACTAATTAAGCAAAAACTAATAGAAAAATGATGTCATCTAAAAGTTCCTAGAACATTCCATATCCATAGCATTCTTAAGCTTTCTATTTTTAAGTGATTTTTAAAAACTTGAATAAAAATCTGTTTTTTTCTCCTTGCCACTACCATTTCATTAAAAAAGAAAAGAAACAAAGTCCTTGTAACAAACATGTGCAGTGAAGCAAAACTTAATTTCCTCACTGAAAGGTGTGTGCATTGACTATATTTGTTATAAGGAATATATATGTATATATGTACATATATGTATACAGATATAACAATTCTGCATGCTAAATCTCTGTCAAGAAGTAGGTGGCATATATATTTCATCAATTTTTTTTAAGCAATCAGGTTTAAGGGACTTGCCTAGGGTCACACAGCTAATAAATATCATGTGTCTGAGGTTGCATTTGAACTCAGATCTTCTTGTCTTTAGAGCTGGTGCTCTGTCCACTAAGCCATCTACTTACCCCTTCATCGTTGGTTCTTTAGAGTCATGGATGGCCATCATATTGATTTTAATTCTTACAGTTTTCAAAACTGTCATTACAGTGTTGTTTTATGGAAACTGTTTTCCTGATTCTGCTCATTTCCTCCTTTATCACTTTATCAATTTTTAAAAGCAATGTAGTAGATATTATGCTGGAGCAGAGATGCAGAAGTTTGCGTTCTAATCTGGCTTTAGCGCTTGCTAGTTCTAGGATTCTAGTTAAGAAGCTTAACCTCTGCCTCCTTGGGTTGTTAGGATAAAATGACATAATATTAGTAAAGTGCTTTGCCAACTTTAAAGTACTATATAAATTCTAGCTATCATTATTCAATTTTTAAAATTTATTTTAATATAATAGTATATAAATTATTCTTGTTCTTATTTCACTCTGCGTAAGTTCATATGAGGTTTTCCAGGTCTCTTTGAAATGATCTAGTATTCTGTCATATTCATATATATCAATTTATTTTTTCAGTCTGCATATCCTGCTTATCCTTTGTGTTTGATATACTTTCCAAAGAAAATCCTAGGTGCCTAGTAGAGTTCTGGAGTTCTTGTCCTCTTCCAGTGAAATGTCTGATCGTGGATGGTCATTTATTTATTGCATGTATTATTGGATCTATTATTTAACCTGTCTGGGATTCCCTTCTCAACTTTCTAGAATGTGGTGTGACATCTATACTACTTACCTCCTGCCATTGTTGTAAAGTTCAAATGAGGCAACATACAGGAAAACACTTTGACAAAATATAAAGTAATAATAACTAGTATTTATATACTCCAATATCTCTGCTAAGAAAACTCCAGATGGGGTCAGGAAGAGTGAGATTCAGCTGAAAAATGACTAAACAACTTAAATGTCAGTCTTGAGGAATTTGTATTTTATCCTAAAGGGATGGAGTCACTGAATGTTTTTTGAAAAGGAGAGAGACATGATCAGACTTGTGTTTGCATTATTAATTTGATTTGTAGAAAATGGATTGGTAAGGCGTTTCTAACATTAGAATATGCATATGAAGGATGGGGAGCATATTTATTCCATATATACTTCTATAAGTCTTGTTGTCTTCCCCTTTTAGAATACAAATTTCCTTTGAGTTGTGATTGCTTCATTTACTACTTTTATATATCTCTTAATGCCTTAGCACAATGTGGGACACATAATAGGAACTTAGTAAATACTTATTGATTGATTAATAACAGCAGAGGGAAGACTTTGGTTAAACTCTTAATTCTTATGAGATAGGGAAGCTTGTTAATTTCTTTCTTTCCTAGTTTCTTTGTCATCTGGATGAGGATAATAATACCTATAGCACCTACCTTGCAGGGTTTTGGTGGTGCTTAAATGAGAAGATCTAATGTATTTTGCAAACATTAAAGGGGCATTTCATATCAGCTAACTTTATCCATCTGTCTGCCCATCTATCTATTGAGCTCTCTGTCTTTCTATCTATCTTTATCCTGCAAATTTTTACTAGCCTTGATATTCTCCTTATTACTATCCTCTGCCCCTCTCATTGGAAGGTGGTCATGAACCTCCAAATCCCAAGATGGAGCTCAACTCACACTTGATTATGCTACTTTGAGACTTCTCTGATTTCTTCACCATCTCCCTGCATCTGGGTTCCTTCCTTCTTCATCTCCCCCCACTTTTCAACTTTATATGTGTTGCCTTCCCCTATTAAATTGTAAGTTCCTTGAGGGCAGGGACTGTTTTGTTTTTAAATTTCTATCCTCAATATTTAGTACAGTGCTCAGCATATAGTAATAGTAGGTTCTTAATAAATATTTACTGACTGACTAAAATAAAACCTCAAGAAAAGTGTGTGCGGAAGCAAGTACTTCCTTGTCATCACTATTTGAGCAGTTCAGGAAATAGGATTTAAGTGAAAATCATGGTGACAGTGGATAAATTGTGAAAGATGAGAATGAGAATGAAAAAGAAATGAGCTGCAACAAAGAAAGAAATATTCATGAACTAAACATGATACAGAAATAACATGAAAAGTCAAGGCAAGGAGTTGAGAAGGGCTACATATGAAAGTAGCACAAATCTGAGAGACTGTTAATAGAGCTGGAAATAGCCTTCAGAGATCATCCATATACAAAAGAGGAAATTAAACTCTTGGAAATTTCACCAACTTATTCAAAATCATTTAACTTCTGGAAAAAGAAAGGGCTAGAACCTGAATCCCTTGACTTCTGATCCAATGTTAAAAACTCTTCCTTTTCCATTATGACCATATATTCTTGTTTCTTTTTCACATAGTCAGCTAGACAAATTCACCCAGTGGGTAAATTTACTCCTTGCACATTATTTAGTCTTTTGGTAAAGTTCATTAACTTTTCATGTCACTTATCTCCAGCCCTTCAAATTTAATTGGTTTTCCCAAGAACAGAAGTGTCAAAAATGGAGTCCACAGGTTTCAGCAATGCTCTCCAGTGCCAGCCAGAACAAGATTAAAATGTAATTGGGAACTGTTTAACAAAATTAATAAAAATACAATAAAACACAAATAACATTAATATGTGGTTTTCTAAGTTAATATAGAGAATAGCCCACAAGGATCCTTATGAGTTAGTGGTCTCCTCTTTCCACCTTTGAGTTTAATACCACTGCTCTAAAGCCCCCAAAGCTTGAAATACAAGTCTACCTAATTATTACACAAAATCAGGTTTGCTTCTATCACTAACAAGAAGATTGAACAAGAAAGGTAGTATGGCAGAAAAGAAGTGGAGATTTTGCCCATCATCCACATTAAAACAAATCCAGTATCAGTAAGTAATCTCTTCCTGGAGGAGATAGGAATGGATTTGAATAGCAAGTATTGAATAGCAATACGTTAATAGTCACTGCTATGCTTTGACATAGGAAATGATGTTTATGATATTTAACAGAATATGTGTTTTCTTCTCTTTCAGGGATATGAACCTGTATTTATTCACAGAATCAAACACAAGCACATTTTAGCTAAGAACTATTTTTCTCAGATTCCAGTGATGGCTAAAATTTTACATCATACTGTTGTTGAAGAAAAAACAACGGAGGAAGACAATATTGAAATAATAGAGGATGACATTAACCAAATAGAAGAGGAAGAAGATGAGGAAACAGTAGATTCTAAAACATCAGAGTCTATACTTGAGGATACAGAGATGTAATGCTTTCCACATTAGTGTTTTCCTCTGTGGCTAATTGAGTATCAAAACTGTAATGCAAGGAAAGGAAAGGAAAGAGTTTGTGTCTTTTGTAGTATTTCTTAATTAGGAATATGACAAATTTTATGATGATAAAAAAATCCTTATATGAAATGTTTTTTTGTTAGTCTATTAGTTTAAAATCAGAGGATACTTTTGTAACTGTATGGAGTGTTTTGAAGTAAAAAGAAAATGTATCTTTCTCATTTGTTTGAAAATTGATATCTGTATAATGATTAAAATTTTTTCAAAGTGCTTTATGTACATTATAAATTATCTCATTTGAGCCTCATGAGATTTTTTTATGATTTAGGTACCACTTTATTATCCTTGCTTTACAACTAAGGAAACTGAGGCTCTGAATTTAACTTGTTCTTGGTGACATAATTATTAAGTATATCTGCAATAGGATTTGAATCCAGATCATGTTGACACCAAGATCAGCTCTTTATTCCACCACAGAACTTCTGATTTGTATACCAAATCATGTTTTTATTCAGATTATCTTAAAATAGTTAAGATTCCATAGAAAGAATGAAGTGATTTGGTTTATTTGTATTAGACATATTGGATTTTGGCTTTGGACATTAGTACATGTGAGTTCTTAATTTGATTCTTCTTATTTATTGTGAGACTTAGCCAAATTTATCTAATGTTTCTCAGTTTTTCATCTGTCTAATATATGTAATTACTCTTACTGCTTATCTCTAAAGAATGTTGTGAGAAATTTGAAGTAGAACTTTTCCTTGTTTATTAAATATCCTCCTTCCTGGAGAAATCTTATGAAACTCTCTTCTGTCATTGCCAAGGCTTCTTAAACTCAGTGGAAATATATTCACCTTGAGGAATTGCTTTCCTTTTCCAAAAAATGAATAAGCACAAAACAATCCTCACCAAATGACCAGCAAAGCAGTAAAACAAATAAAACAATAAACATGCTACTTTAAAGTATCTTATATAAATGCAATTTTTTAGAGTTGCTACCATAACTATAAACTCTTCAAGAATAGAGGACATATTTTCTTCACAAGTCTCCACTGTACAGTAGTACAGGGACACCAGGGATTTTTGATGGCGATAATGCCATGTGTCTAAGTAGACTTCAGAAGACTGGTTTCACTTAGAATTTTCTGTCTAGTTGATTGTCAGATCTAGCTCTCCAATCCACTTAATCTACTTATTCTAAGAAGAAAGACCACCTTGATGATTAGTTTGAGCAAAGTTCTTGTCAGATCTATTCACAAAACTGTTCTGCTGCCATATGCACTGATATGACTTTTCTGAAAACACCTAAGGGACACTTTCCTTATTCCAATATAATATTTTAATATTATATTTAATATAAAATTTAATATGGTTTTAATATTCCCCACAGTTTATTTAAAAGATGATTTGGTGTATAAAAATAATCTTCTACATCTTTGCTCATACATTTGCATATAATTCAGGAATATACCTATATTGCATAAGATAAAGTATATGTTTGCTATTACTAACATTATGAGATAGTTTTCTTTTTTGATTCAATCTGACAGCACCTTTCAAGTAATTTATGATACCTAGATTTCCAGTAGTGAAAAAGCGATGGTTTCAGGTACTCTTAACAATTACTCAAAGTGAGTGGGATATCCCAATAGGTAGTAGATTCTCAGTTTAAGGTCTTTAAGAAGAGGCTAGATGACAACTAATCAGAGTTTTTGCAGAAAGATTTCTTGTTCAGTTATAGATTGGACTAGGTGATAGGTTTGATTTTTGAGATTTGATTCTGTATGATTTCTATCTATGCCCTTAAATTGCACTTTTGGAGGCTTTCCTTCTAGGCCTTTTAATATTTTGTGGAGAGTAGTACAATACTTGAACTTGTCCATATGTATTGCACCTCACTCTTAAATGTGACTGGCCACCTTCATTTCTGGTACACATATGCTTGATGGGGTCTTGAATGCAATTTTTTCCCTGAGGTCATCATTGGTAATATGCTGCAATCATGTTCTATCATTTCTTTTTTGATTGTCCTTTGGGACTCCTGAAGTTTTGATTTTTATGAGATTGTGATGGTATTGGTTAATTCAAATCACCTAGTTGAAAGTTGTATCTTTATAATTTCAGTTTGTTGATGATAATTCTGCCATCTTCAGCTAATCAGAACAAGTCATCATCCATTTGACAAACCATCATCTTTTTTTTTTAAGAACAGTGTCCATGTTCCCCTACGTCTTTTTTCCCCCAGATATTGTTTCAAAATCATTCACTATCTTATTCAGCACTCCCTTGGCATATTCAGCTTCTAAAATATTATATTATTTTTTATATACTCATCTCCTCACTTGTTATTTCTTCCTCAATGGAACTAAGGTTCTTTGAGGTCAGAGGCCATTTTTTAAAGTTATGTTTGGTGGAGGAGATGGTGCATAAGAGAAATCTTCCTGGAAGCAATTCCATTTGAACTAAACCTTGAAAGAGAAAATTCTAAGATGTGGACAGAGCACATTCTATCTAACAGCATAATCAAATATACAAAGGTGAGAGAAGGTCAAATTTAGGGACTGGTTACCCAGTTTGTCTTGTACGAAGAGTGCACAAAAGTAATTAATGTGAAATAATTCACATAAAAAGATAGGCTAGATCCAAATTGTAGAAAAATGAATAGCTTGTTTTGATCTAAGAAGCAAAAGCAAAAAAAGAAAAAAAGATACTGAAAGTTTTTAAGCCAGAGGAGTGACATGATCCTAAGTATTGTAGGAAGATTGTTTTAGCAGTTGTGTGGAGGATGGAGTGGCAATAGAGAAACCAATTAGCAGACTATTACAGTGGTCCAAGTGAGAGGTAATGAGGTCCTGAACCAGAGTTGTGACCATGTGGGTGGAGAATAGACTTGTAAAAGATTTTGATTATCTAAAAATGTTGAAATTTTGGGACTCAGACAGGCTAACACTGCCGTGATCACTGCGAATGCTATCACCTTTTCCTGACATTTTCTGAAAATTTCCATACCCCAAGTTCATCCCCTGTTTTCTGATAGTTAATATGTAGCATTATCTGCCTCTGACATCAGCCAGATGTGTCTGAGTGAGAACATATCTTTCTCTTAAAACTATGATCTTTGACTGTCTCAGTGAGCTGCCTTTGTGCGAAGGTAAAAAAAAGCCCATCATTCCATCCACTAATTAAAAGAAATGGGGAGTTGAGGGATGGAAAGCAAGATTCAAGTCTGAAGGAAGCCTCTTTGAAGGATTATCATTGACTCTCTTTTTTTGTCTGTGGCCTGAAGACTCTTGCTTCGAGACACAGTTGTGGCTCTCCATTAGCTGAATCCTAATTATATCCTTTCCCCAAACTTTCTTCCCTCATTATCCCTGTTCTCTCATACTCTTAACTTTATACCCTGACCCTCTTATGTGTCTTTTAAAAGCATCATAGGGGAAGTTGGATGGCTCAGTGGATAGAGCACCAGCCCTGGAAGTCAGGAGAACCTGAGTTCAAATCTGGACTCAGACCCTTAACACTTCCTAGCTGTGTGACCTTCCAATTAAAAAAGTACCATAATAAAATTCGTCTTGCTCTATGCATTTCTGGATTGTCTGTTTCTTTTGTTGTACATCCTCGAAGTCTCATAACTGTTGGTAGGGACTGGGATAGAGGTATTATAGATACAGAGATAACAAAGAAATTTCGCTATGAGAGAGCAGAAGGATAATAAAATTGCAAAGATGTCCCTGTGGTTATGCTCATAAATAACTGGAAGGGATGGCAGTGTTCTCCATAATAGAAAAAGTGTGAAGGAGGGGTGAGGTTAAGAGGGAAGAGAAGTTCTGTTTTTTGTTCTTGTTGAATTTGAAATAACTATGAAACTGCCAATTGAAAATATATAGCAGGCAGCTAATGATGTAGCTTAGGACTATAGAGCAGAGGTGAGGACTAGATTTATAGATTTAGGAATCATTAGCATAGAAATGATAATACTTGAAATCATTTGAACAGGTGAGATCACCAAGAGAGAAAGAAGAGGCCCCCAGTACATAGTCTTAAGAAGTGGGAGATGAAGAATCAGGATGTCTAATGGCACTAAAAAGAAGCAGTCAGACATAGATAAAGAAATGCAGAAAAAGAAGTAGTGTCACCAAAGCCAAGGGAGTGGTGGGCAGCTAAGAGAAAGTAGACCAAAAGCATCGAAAGCCTATCAAGAAATAGGGGAGAAAAGACTTAAAAGTCGAGCCAGGTGGGAACTTCAGAGTGGGGAGTTTCAGTGAGTGACGTCAACTTTGTGAAGAAATGAACAAGAGCAAGGTAAGAAGAAAAGAAAATAAGCAGATAATTCTGGAAGCGGCTCAGGAAAGCAAACTTGGAGGTTAAATAAAGGTTTTTAAAGGATGGGGAGGAAATGATGTGCTTGAACAGGGAGACAGAACGGGAGGTATTGCTGGTTATCTATCTTTGCCTTTCTAGGTAACCTCCCTTGCTCTCTTACTTCTGTGCTCTCTGGAGCTTATCTATGGAGCTAGAACAAAAGAGAGAGATAAAGGAACTTACGGGATGGAATGGAGAAGGTGAGATAGTGACTGATAAGGTATCTTTTGGTGAGAGAGGTGATTGTGAATGGCTGAAGGGGCTTGAGGAGAGGATAGAACTTTAGGAATAGATTATAATTTGGTGAAGAATAAAGGGATTTCTATATAATAATGAGGGACTCTGATTAAGAGCAGAGAAAATACATTTTGATAGGAATGATATAGGGTTGAGGATGATATTGTAAAGATGAACTGGTTAACTACTTTGAAGTAGACAGTGACTCTACTATCAGAGTGATAGGCTAGAAGACCAGAGTGGGATAGAGTGACTGGAGAGCATGGTAAAAAAACAAAAAAAACAAAAAAAACCCTTCCTATATAATCTGTTCTAAAAGAGCTCTGTTATGGCCTTGGCTGATGATAGTGCAAAAAAAAATTGATTTTTTAATTTGGTCAATGACTCCTCCTATTCTACTCCATTCCTTCGTGGTTAGCCTTAAGCTCTTCCCAACTGAATGCTTTTGCTAGTGACCTCTTAGTTTTCTGAAAGGAAAAGTAAGGCCATTTGGAAGCAAGGGGAGATAGTACCATATTTATCAAATAATAAAAAGATTAGGAAATATCATTCCACCTTCTTGAAGCAGGATATGATTTATAATTTTGAACATTACATTCTATTTATCACTGTATTCCTGAATCTTTTGGCTTATGCAGAACATTGCCATGTGCTTTTCTAGACCACATAAGGCAACGTTTCTGAAAAGCCAAAGCTTTACCCAGGATGTCTTTCAAAGGAAATTTTGTTTTCCTTTGGAAAAGAAAAAATTAATTTATTTAAATTTGATTCCTCTGGAATCATAGCATATTATAGAAGTCATTTAATCTGACCTGTTCATTTTTAAGAAGATGAAACTGAAGCTCATTGAACTCAGAATACCTTCCCAAGATCTGTAAGCTGGGGACCCCCAATCACCAGGGGAAAAAGTGCATTTTTCATATTACTTGTTCAAGTTCAATTTCTTTCCATTAGATGTCAGTTCTACACCTTCTGAAACTGAATAGTGATAGTAAAGCCAATGCACTTTCTGAATCAAGGAGTTTCCTGCTGGGGTCTGGAATTAGAATTTCATGATACACATTTAAAAATGTCGTTTGGTACCCTCAAAGACTATCATATATTAAATTCACAATAACAGTAGAATAATTTTAAAAGGTGTTTTCCAAATGAAGTTAGATTTCACAGGCAACTCTGAACAAATACTTTTAGGTGAGATGTGCTGAATTCTCTCGGTAAGGGGAGAATTGGGGTAATCCCTCTGGCAGTCAGATTTTCTACAACATTTTCTATATTAAAATCCCAAAAGGTATTGTGTGATCATCGTAAAGTGCTCCAACTGTGTAGAGGAAAACTGACAAAATGCTAATCTAAAAATGGCTGTTTTAAAATATCTGCCTCAACTCAGTCTTTAAATTTTACATTTCAGGATGGATTATTTCTATCTTTTTTCCTAGATCGACAGATTGCTGTGGAGATATGGGACCACAAAAGAAAGATTTACCCAAAACGAACCACACAGTAACCATCTGTTGAGGTCACTGAGACAGCAAAAATGTCTCGTTTTCGCATTCTCTCTGGGACTGCTCTTGGTTATAATATATTTGTGAATTTTTTTTTAAAGTGGGTGTTCTTCTATAGTCTCTAGAAGCATAAAGCAGACTTTTAATTTACAATCTCAAACACTAACACAGACCTGCTAAAAATATTTTTTTTCCTCAGATTTCAGAAGGATAGCATTTTTACAGGGAAACACAACTGTAGTTGTAAGGTACATAGAAACCAAAATCAAAAGGATTGTATTTCTTGCTGACTCAAATGACCCGCTGTGGAAATGAATTTGGGGGAAGTACAAATGGATCAATCTTGAGCAGACAGGGAGTATTAAAACCTTGTACATGTCAGCAGTCTTTGCTCTTCTAGACCTTCAACAGGCAATTTAGTATAGTCTGGTATTCTGCTTTAGGGATGAATTCATAAACTGAATTATGGATTAAAAATAAGCAATAATGGAAAGAAAGTGAAATGAATTCTTTTTTTTTCTTCCATTACTTTGAGGTATTATCTTCTATCCATCTATACTTGTAGGAGAGTTACTCCCTTAAAAAAATAGTTTCCTATGCATTTATGTATTTCTCTTTCTTGGACAATATTCCTCTTAGTACAACAGATAAATACTTTAAGAAGGGTTTGTATCTGGTCCAAGCTTCAACTGGGAAGAATCAGGAATAATTGTGCTAATGGCATATTGGGCTGCTTATTGGGCTTATCAGAGGAACTGCTAAGAGGATAGAATAGCAGTAACTCTCTTCTTCCCTCAATTTCATCAAGTGGCCTGTGACATAGGCCCAGGGTACTTTGGGTTATTCTGCCCTAATTTTCATAGTTCTTCTTCATGATCTCCTTTTGAAGTGAATGAAACATTTTTCCCCATAGGTTTAAGAACTTTGCTTTTTCTAGAAGGCCCCAAATATATAATGTGTCGTGATTTTACAGACATGATTTCCACTATTGCTAAAGAGTTTTGTATCCTATTGTTCTACAGTACTTCTCCAGAAAAAACTTGACTTCAGTGAAAATAAGGTATGAAAATGGATTGTTCAATCAACTCTGTCCTCCTACTCTTCTTGGCTTCCTGCTAATGCTTGTACTTGACAGTTGCCAATATTCTTCCTAATCTGCATTTATCTTCCCCAAATTAGAGGCAACTGGGTAATTTTAGCATGACAGCAGCTTCACTGATTTTTGCTTTTCTAATTTGCCAAGTCAATACTTTTCTCAGAATTTTAGGACACTTATTCTATTTGTAAACAAAAAGAAATTATAATGGTGTCCAGCAGAATTACTTATATAAAATATCTTGGGAAGGATATGAAAGCATTAAGAACTATTTTTTATTGGCACCAGACAATAATGGCTTACTTTTTATCTTCTCATTCCCCTTCCAACTTGATTCAGAATGACATAAGTTGAGATGAGTCTAAGTGTAAGAGCAGTTCAACTTCAAGATCACTGAACTGGGAAGCAGGAGACCTGGGTTGTTCTTGTTCTGTTACTGAATGCATGAACTTGAGCATACCATTGAATATCTCTTTTCATTTAAATGACAAGGTTGAATAACATGCTCTTTAACGTTTCTGCCAACTTCCAAAATTCTGTAGGTCATAGAAGTTAGGAAATGGCCCCATAATTTGAAAAAGCAAGAATACTAGCTTTAGGATAAGACAAAAATAAAGAATCCCTTCCAACTGAAAAAAACAAAACAAAACAACTCCAGCTGTTCTCTCTTCTCTCCATAATGTTTTCTGTTTCATTGTTTTTGTGAACAAAGAACATAGATACAGTTAACTATTTTTAGGACTAATTCATGCCTTTGCTATTTACTTCAGATTTTTAATAACACTTTTATTTTGGCTAACACATCTTGATCTGCTATACCACTCATTTCTTTCATACGCATATAAATTGCTCTTAGCACAAACTTCATTAAGGAAAGGAGAGCTATACTTTGGGCGGAGGCCCCCCTGAGGCAGACATGGGGAGAGCAACGAAACAGTCTGGACAGAAGGCAAATCATGATTTAATAGTTTCAGAAATCCATTATGGTTATTACTTTGAGAGATATAATTGGAAAAATTACTTTTTAAATAAAAACTCTTTTCCAGGCATTTTTTTTAACCGGCTCTCCTGCATTTTGGAAAAATTTTCCCACTTTATCTCCATCTCCTAGATCCTCTGGCTTCCTAGCTTTAAAAAAAAAGAAGAAAAAGAAAGAAAAATCCTTTCTCTTATAAGAAACTCTTCTGTTCTCAATTCTAGTTCTTTCCCTCTGTTGATTATTTTCTATTTAGTCTTTCTGTACAATTTCAGGGCTTGGCACAATGCTGAGAATGTAGTAGGCATTTAATAAATGCTTATTGACTAACTGACTGGGGGATAAATTTGACAATCCAAGTGTAATGTTATGGTTATCAGCCACAGTGCCCATTTCATTCAGTTGGACCCTTACAGCAGATGGTCATCCACCTGCAGCTCTATTCCTTTTCCTTTCTCCCTCCCCAACTCCTCTACTCCTTCCCAGTAAGATAACTTGGGTTTTGACAGCATATCTAGGAGTAAGTTTTTGTGACTGCCCATCAAAATATATTTGATTTGCCTCAACCACTTAGCTACTCCCTTCCTTTAGCTTCTCAAACTAATATTTGAGATTGTTCTCAACCAAATTGCTTATGTCGGTATTATTATCTTACTAAATAACTTAGCTAGAATAGACAAAAATTATAAAAGTAGAAATATCCTTCTTAGATCATAATTTCGTTTGCTCTCCAGGCTGAGCCCTCCCCTCTCCCCCCAAGTGGAGAAACCCTTCCTAAAGGAGTTTCCAAAGTTTTTATCTAGTCTAGGGATGAGCTAACCTGGAAGGTCAACATTGTTAATTATAGACTTCTTGTCTCCTAGTAAAAAGGAAGAGAATGCCTGTAATTCACTTGCAGCTAGTTTAGAAAGCAGTCTAGACACTTCTTTTTTCCTTTAATCTTAATAGCTTTTCATTTTAAAAATACACTCAAAGATAGTTTTTCATATTCATCCTTACAAAACCTTGTGTTCCAAATTTTTCTCCCTCCCTTGATATTGATCCAATATCAATTGGGTATTGAAATCCAATATGTTAAACATGTTCAATTGTAGATAGTTCCGTACTTCAATTCATAGCTGCATGGGTTCAGAGAACAGCAGGATGATGGCTCTAGGTCTGGAACATCATTGGACTTGACTTTATCCCTATTTCTGCAGTTCTCTCAGTGATAAATAGCCCAGAAGCTAATGAACGTTTACTTACTTGGAGCAGCCTGGTTGTTAGAAATCATAGCAGACATCAGAGAAGAGACAGATTTATAGAGCTCTTCACATCTTTTTCTCCTTCAAAGACTAGAATGCAGGATTGGGGGTCTGATGTCATTGTTTACCTGCAAGTGTATCAATCAAACCCAAGACTATTTCATGCCTCTTTGTGTCTCAGGCCACTGCCTTCCCTCTACACTTAAGTAGGACAAACATTCATAGAACAATCATGCAAAATAACCGATGCAGTTTTTCTTTATAGTGACAGAAATATCAACTTTTTTTTCACAATTATTAAATAAATGCACTATGCTTATTCTAAGGAGAGATTTAGTTATGGCATTGAAAATCAACACACACCAGCCTGAGTATTTTCTTCTGTGGTTTGTACTTGTTTTATGTAAATAAAGTTTCCTAGGAAAAGAAACCTGTTCAACAGGTGCCATGACAAAGAGCTCACTGTACCTTTCAGTTATCTAAATTGTTTTAAGTTATAGTCTGTTTTTTAAAATTCCCCCCTCTGGGAATTAGTTGAGGGTAATACTGCTTTCTCAAAAGATCATATCAGTGACCTTTCCAGGTTTCTCCATAGCACCCCATCATTGAGATTTGTGTCATTTGTTTGACTGGCATAATAACTATTCCAAAATCCCTGAGAAGGTCAAGTTCAAAACAGGCTTTTATTCATGTGAAATTTACCTCATACACTTAAACCAATTGCAGATGCCTAATTTGATACTGAATATCAACACTAACATAAACTTTTTAAAATTATATATATTTTTATTTACAAAACATATGCATGGGTAATTTTTCAACATTGACCCTTGTAAAACCTTCTGTTCCAAATTTTCCCCTCCTTCCCCCACTCCCTCCTCTAGATGGCAGGTATTCTAATACATCTTAAAATATATGTTAAATCCTCTATGTATATATATCCATTCAGTTATCTTGCTGCACAAGAAAAATCAGATCTAGAAAGAAAAAAAAACCTGAGAAGGAAAAAAATGCAAGCAAACAATAACAGAAAGAGTGAGAATGCTATGTTGTGGTCCCCACTCAGCTCCCATGGTCCTCGCTTTGGGTATAGATGGCTCTCTTCATTCCGAACAATTAGAACTGATTTGGTTCATATTCATTATTGAAGAGAGCCACTTCCATCAGAATTGATCATCATATAGTATCGTTGTTGAAGTGTATAATGATCTCCTGGTTCTGCTCATTTCACTTAGCATCAGTTCATGTAAGTCTCTCCAAGTCTCTCTGTATTCATCCTGCTGGACATTTCTTACGGAACAATAATATTCCATAATATTCATATACCACAATTCTCCAATTGATGGGCATCCATTCATTTTCCAGCTTCTAGCCACTACAGACAGGGCTGCCACAAACATTCTAGCACATACGGGTCCCTTTCCCTTCTTTAAGATCTCTTTGGAATATAATCTCAGTACAAACACTGCTGGATCAAAGGGTACACACAGTTTGATAACTTTTTGAGCATAGTTCCAAATTGCTCTCTAGAATGTCAACACTCTTTGTAAAATTATGTGTAAGCTATCACATCAATTCCAGTTTTTCTATGATTTTCACGTCTCAGTGAAATATATTTGTGAGAAAAATTTTTTTTGGTCCTTGCCATCTTAATCTTTATTGGATGCCTCCATAATTATGGGCATCACTCCTTTATTCTTTGGTTATAGGAAAATATACTATAAAAATGTGACATCCTTCTATGGCAGTTATTTTGATGAATGGTGCCATTTCCAGTATTGTGGATGAGTATTTAAGATCATTTGGGAATTACTACAAGGGCTGGAAAGGCTCCAGGCATTATGAGTAGAGAAGAGTAGATTGGATCAAGCTGAAAACATGCATTATATTAGAACTGCCATGACAGTTGTATAATTGAAGGCCTGGAATCCTAGGTCCTTTGTTGAGTTAGTTGATTATTAAAATTTTGTGGACCAAATAGTCATTGCATCTAAAAAAAAAAAAAGCTGTTGTTATAACAAAAGAAAAAGATGGCAGCCCTGGGTTTTAAATAGTACATTTCTTTCTAATGATGTGACCTAAAGTTCTAACATTTTATATGGGTTAAAAATTTTAGGCTTGATACCTTAGGCAAGCCTTAAATTGGGAGCCTCAGTTTCCAAAATATAAAAGCGATATCTGGTTGTTAGCAAAAATCAAAAGAACATATATGAATATTCTTTGAAAACTGCCAAGTGCTATATAAATGGAAGGTGTAATATTTATGGAATGCCTAAATATTTCCCAGGGTCTGTTAGGCAATTGAGGAAAAACATTAACTCAGGCCAGGAGACTGTCAGTAAATTATGACTCTAGATCAGCCACCTTGGAGAGACCACTTGGACTTCTTGAGAATCCTTCAAGAGGGTCATCTCCTGGTTTCATTATGTTAACATTATGAAATCATCTATATTTTGTAAGAGCATGAATTAATAATCTTATTTATACTATGTAATAAAAGTCAAATATTTTGCTGGTATCATAAAAATCTGTGTCATGCTTCCTTTTAGTGATTAAAAATCACTATCCTTTTGGTGACTAAAAACAAAACAAAACAAAACAAAAAAAACATGTCACAGAGAGAGTACTATCTTAGATATTTTTATTAGGCTGTTTAACATAATGAGTCTAAAACAAGATTTCAAATAATCATTAGGTCCACTTTCTCTCATTGCCTGTTGGACATTTCTATATGGATGTCCCATAGGTAGTTAAACTCAATATATCTAAAATAGAATCTTTTCCATACCTTTTCTACTTGCATTTTGTATATCCCCATTCTTTCATCTAGGAATCATCCTTGACTCTTTATTCTTATTTTTCTCCTATATCCAATCAGTTACAAATCTTGTGGATCTTCCTTAAAATCTTTTCTATATGTGTTGCCCTCTAATTTATGACTAGATCATATATGCTTATAAAAATAAAATGGAAATTTTGATTATATAAATTGGTAAGTTTTAACACAAAATCAATGCAGTTAAAATTAGAAGAGAAATGGTTAATTGGGAAAAAAAAATCCTTGCAGCAAATTTCTCTAATAAAGGCTTGATAGTCAAGATACATAGTGAATTGATCTAAATGTATAAGAACAAGAGCCATTCTCCGATAAATAAATAGTCAAAGGATATGAAAAAGTGGTTCTCAGGGGAAAAACAGGTTTTGAAAAAATTGAAAAAAATGAACTTACTAATAATAAGACAACTCATTAATTTTTTTTTATTTATTTAATGAACATTTATGTAATGTTCTGGCTAGCTTTCTGGAGTTTCATTTTGGACTTACATGAACCAAGGAGAGTGAAATGAGCAGAACCAGGGTAACACATTCTACACAGTAACAGCAATATGGTATGATAAACAACCATGAGGGACAGGTATTCTCAGCAACACAATGATCCAAAATAATTCCAAAAGACCCATGATGAAAAATGTTATCTGCTTCCAAGGAAGGAACTTGTGGAATCTGAATACTATATTTCATTTTCATTCTTTTTTTTGTGCTTTCTTCTACAAAATGACTAATGTGGAAATAAGTTTTATATGCTTGTACATATGTAATCTATATCATATTAATTACTATATCAAGGAGCGGGTAGGGGATCAAGGAAGGAAAAGAATTTGAACCTCAAACATTTTAAAAATGAATGTTTTAAGTATTTTATATGTAATTTGGGGAAAATAAAATATCATTTAAAAAGTCCCCAAATAATGGTTTTATTTTTGTGTGTGCACTAGTGTTATCTGCATTGGAAGAACTTGCTAAGACAAGAGTTTATTTAACGCTAAGTACTTGGAAGTCCTGGAGTCCCATTCTGCCATTCAAAATTCTATGAAAGATGTTAGAAGAGAGAGAGAGAGACCTTTCCGTGTCATTCCTGATGGATCTTTCACATGAATTACTACCATAGATCAAAGCTGTAGATTCATTCTTCAGTTTTAATAACTCATTCTTTAAATTGTCACTCCAACCCCTACTACTAGTTCTCCCTTCCACAGTCAGGACGGCCTTTTTGTTATCCATGAATCCTGATGTTTCTTAAGTCATTTTTCAGTCATGTCTGTGTCTCTGTAATTCTATTTGGGGTTTTCTTGGCAAAGACACTAGAGCAGTTTGCCATTTCCTTTAGCTTCTTTTACAGATGAGGAACTGAGGCAAACAGGGTTAAATGATTTTCCCAGGGTTAAGTTTCTGAGGCCAGGTTTAAATTCAGTAAAATGAGTCTTCCTGACCTTCCTACCTTTCCAGCTCCCCTCCATAAAAATCTGCATTCCAACAACACTGGCCTTCCAGCTCCTCACACATGGATGATTCACATCCTCACATGGTATCTGTTCATAAATGCCCCCTTCAGATCCCACCCTGGAGTACTCCCTCTCTTCAATTCTACCTCCAGTTTCCCTCGAGACAAATCTTCATTTTTGTGCAAGATCTTTCCCACCAGCTTCTCTCTTGCTGTTGAATTGCTTCTAACACGACTTTCTATTGATGTTATATCTATCTTGTTGGTAGAGGGTATTTTTAACCTTTCTTGTACCTTCAATGCTTATTATAATTCCTAGCACATAGTAAGAGTTTGTTGACTGACTCTGATTACAGTCAACACAGATATCCTGTGTCTCTTTAAAAATAGCAGCTAATCTCTCAACCTATCTTTGCTTCCACTTTGCTTTTCAAAATGAAAGTTGGTTCCCAGGAGGATTGTAGTGATTTATTAAAGATCAGATGATTAAAAGGAAGAACTAGGACTGGAATTCTGGTTTCCTGGCTCAGAGCCCAGCATTCATTCTTCTCCATTGTGCTGCTTCTGCACATGTTGGATAACATATATGTATATATATAATTTTATTTTATTTTTTTGCTGAGACAATTGGGGTTAAGTGACTTGCCCAGGGTTATACAGCTAGGAGACCAGATTTGAACTCAGGTTCTCCTGACTTCAGGACTGGTACTCTACTCACTGCCATTTAGCTGCCCCTATTTGTTGGATATTTTGGATGAATTCTGGAATAACCTTAGTTTAACAGATTATTTTTGATTAGGAATAGAAATAATTGTGTAAACATAAAAAAAAAAACTCATTGGTAATTCATTCTCAACTTGGAGACCATCAATTACTATACACTTCTGGCATTGTCCTTCCTCTATCTTCTGCCGTGGTCTTATCATATTAAAGTCATATAGCTTCCAATTTGTCTCATCCTAGTTTTCTTTCAAGTCTCCCTAAAGTTTTATCTTCTATAAGAAGCCTTTCCGAGTCCTCCTAATTTTTGTCTTCCCACTGAAATTACTCCAGATTTATACTGTATGTAACTTATCTGTGCATAGTTGTTTGCCTATTGTCTTCCCCATTAGATTGTGAATGCCTTTAGAGTAGAGACTGCAAATACATATGTGCATATATAGTGTGTATCTATGTATGTGTGTGTATATATATATTTGTATGTTTATAATTATTAGATCTTTCTCTATATCCCCAGTACTTAGCCCACTGTCTGGCACATAGTAGGTGCTTAATAAATGCTACTGATTTTGGTTTGGGCATAGGGCTTGAAAAATAAAATAAATGCAGTACTGTCAGGATGCATTTTCTCATGGTATTCCTTGTGCCTTCAAAAAAGTTTACCAGATGAAGAATTATTTTAAGTGCTGTATTTTATTCTATGTATAAAAAGGGCCACATGTAGTGGCAAAGATAATCTCTCAGTTATCCATAAATGGGTACTGTGTGGTAGTTTCTAAAAGTTAGTTACTCATTACATGAAGACAAAGCATTAACTATCCTAGGATGTCAGGTCTGACTATATTGAACCTGTTTTGTGAGAAGGATGACCTTTTTCTAATCTGTAGAATAGTTGAGTATTTGCCTCCCCAAAAAACTATTTGAAATTTGACTGACAAATATCATGCAGTAGAATTTCTATATATTTCACAGAATATTAGCACAAAAAGCACTATTTGAATTGTCTGATTTAACCACTTCATTTTAGGCACATTTATCACATTCATTGGGCAACCAAGACAAGACAGTTAATCAATTAATTAACCTTAAGATTATAACACATGTCTTGTGAATTCCAAACGAAAGCATTTTCCATCATTCCCTTTGTGTAGTTGACATGCTGTGTCCAAATTGAATGGGTCTGTTCAAATGTCTTAGAATCATAGAATGATCAAACTTCAAAGCCAGAAGGAACTTAGAAGATAATCTAACTCAATTTCTTCACTTTATAGATGTATAAACCTAGACCTGGAAAGTAAAAGGGACTTATCCAAGGTCACAAAGCAAATTAGAGCCAAAATTAGGACCTAGATTGCTCTACTTTTATGTCTCAGGATCTTGCAGAAAGAAAAGATGGAGAAAAATGCTATATTAAAAAGCATGATACTAATATTATGTTATCTGCCAAAAGTTGAGCATATCTAGAACACAAAGTTTTTCACGTCATAGATCATGTCTTTTATCTGAAATTTGTTTTTTTAAAAATGCTATTTTCCCAAAGGTTAAGTGATATTGACTGTGTTACAAAGTTCAGTGGTAGACAATTGGCTTCCAATATTTGAGAACTCGTACATGACATTCTCATATGGAAATATAGTTTTGGCTGGTGGGATTAAAATGTATAAACTCACTTTTAAAAATAAAGCTGAAAATAAAAATAAACTGTCTTTCATTATTCAAGGTTGTTATAGGATTTCTATGGTCCATATGGTGACTTCTAAAGATAAATTTCAGAGGCCATATTCATACATAAATTTACACTGGCAATATTTCCTTCTTCCTACCACAGAATTTAAAAATCCAAATTAAAAGGGCCCATCCAAGATTCTCAGGCCTTGTGATTGACATACATAGTTAAGACCTAAATTTATTCTCATCCCACACAGAACCCATGTTTAGTATTGTTGCTATGAATTTTTATAGCCAAAATGCAGAATTGGTAAATGAAGGTCCCAGAAATAACTTATACCAAAGAATGTTAGACAATCAAGCCAAATCAACATTAAGCATTTACTAAGCACCTGTTGTGTGCTGGCCACTGTGCTAAATGCAAGAGGAAAGAAAAGGGAAAAAGCTCACTCTTGAGGAGCTCACAGCTTAATGGGGAAGACAACAAAAACAATTATGTACAATCAAGATATATACAGGTTAAATTGGAATAATCAAAAGGGGGAAGGCACTATCAATAAAAAGGAACAGAAAGCTTCTAAAGAAAATTAGGAGGTGATAATAGGGAGGAAGAGCATTCCAAGTTATGCAGGAGAGCCTGGACAAATGCAGAGAGTCAGGAGATAGAGTGTTTTTTGTGAGGAGCAGTAAAGAAACCAGTATCAGTGGAATGCAGAATATGGGGACCCAAATCAGGTAAAAGAAACTGGAAAGGTCATAAGGATCAAATTTATGCAGGCCTCTGAATGCTAGAGGATTTTATATTTCATGCTGACCATGGGAGTTTCTTATGTGGGAGCAGGGTGACATAGTCAGAATTGTTCTTTAGAAAGATTAATTTGACAGCTGACTCAAAGATTAACAGGAGTAGGGAGAGACTTGAGGGAGGGAGACTAACTATTTCAGTAGTCCAGATATGAGGTAATGAGAGCTTGTGGTACCAGTGTCAGAAGAAAGAAGGGGTGCTATAAGAAGTGTTGAGAAATTAGAATTAACAGGACTTGGAAACATTAGTTTGGGGGTGAGGAGTGAGAGAGAATAAGGAATGGAGGATGACACTTAGGTTTTGAGCAGGGATTACTGGGAGATTGGTAGTATATTTAATACAAATAGGAAATTGGGAGGGAGAGTGATTTGGGAAAAAGAAAATTAGTTCAGTTCTGGATATGTTGACTGTAAAATGTCTATAGGACATACTGATCAAGATGTACAATAAGTTTTTGGAGACATGAGTGGGTATTTTCAGCTCAATCATTTTTAAATTGTGCTCAACTCTTTATGATGCTATTAAGGGTTGTCAAAAAGATATTGGAGTGGTTTACCATTTCCTTCTTTAGCTTATTTTACAGATAAGGAAACTGAGGCTGGATTTGGACTTAGTTCTTCCTGACTCTATAAGTAGATCGGATAATCATCAGCATGGAGATGAAAATTTAATCTATGGAGCTGATAAATCACTAAGTGAAATAGTATATAGGGAAAAGAAACAGCGTTCAGGATAATGTCATCTAGTGCAAAACTTCTTAAACTGTGAGTTACAACACCATAAGGGGTCACGTAACAAAATGTGGAGGGGTCATGAAAAATTTGGCAATGATAAAAGGTTTCCAAGTACAATGACAAAAAATTAATTCAAAGTCAAATGTATAATGAATTCAAGGTGTTTTTGGTAGTGCTTTTTCATGTTGCATTGCCATGGTTCTCAATATACTGAATAAGCACACTTTACACTGTGCATGCACAAATGCTGCCCCAAATACCTTAGTTTCAAGATGATGTCATGTAAAAATTTCTCTTATGAAAAGAGGTCGGGAGTGGGAAAAAATTTAAGAAGCTCTGGTCAAGCAGATAGAAGGACCAGTTTTGGAGCAAGAAGATCTAGATTGAAGGCCTATTACGTATTCTAGTAGTGGATGAGCAGACCACGTATCTCAGTGAACCCAGACAATACTCTGAAACTAAGTTATGAAGACTTCACCAGTCTCCATTGACATATCTGCTCCTGCTCAAAAAATCTTCCTTATTTCTCTGTTATTTCAAGTTTAAGATGTAAACTTTTTTGTTAGACACTGAAAACCTTCCCCACCTCTGACTCTAGCTTTCCTTTCTGGGTTTATTATGTAACTGTCCCCTTGAAGGCCTCAGTAGTGCAGCTAAATTGGCCTACTTGCAGTTCCTCCCACATTGTACCCCATCTCTATCTCTCTGCTTTTGCACAGGCTGTTCTCTCAAGCATGGAAGGCTTTCCTTCCTCCCCTTCCCAGTTAGATTCAAAACTCATCCCAAGCATGTTCTTGTGTATAATGCCTTTCCTAATCCCCTTGGCATCTTGGTCTCTCTCTCTCTCTCCAAAAGTCCCTTGTCTTTGTCCCCTGTGTTTAATGTTTCTATATTGGGTCCTTCTATAGAACAAACTCCTTGGGGGTGGAGAGTCTTTTTTGTTGTTATTTTTGGATGCCCAGCACCAAGCACAGTATGGGATGCAGTAGGATCTTTATATGTGCTTCCTGATCCGGTGAGTGATTGAGGGGGTTTTTATAATCAGGTGAGCTTTCCTTGTTCCCATGTACTTTACCAAAAAAAAAAAAAAAAAAAAAAAAGATTAAACTCAAATAACTTCAGATTACTTTTCTGACCCATTTGGCTCTAGGAAATGGGAATCTCTTTAGGGAAATAGGCTGTTTCCCTTAAAGGAAAAATAAATCTGGAAAGTCTGAGTCAGAGCACCTGCAGCAGGTGTCCTGTGTTTTTGCCAATGGAAATCAATCATGGCCCGGGGAAATCCAGCACATTGAGTACTTTCCATACAAGAAAAGAGTTAGAAGTGGGTGAGAAGTATCTTTGTATCCTTTTTTGTGGCAAAAAAAAATCTCAGAAAATTACTGTGACAACATTTTGAGAAATGAGGAATAAACAGCAGATGAAATAGCGTGAAATACATGGTTCCTACTTATTAAATATGAGGCTATTAACGAAAGATGGTGATCAGCTGTTCTCTATCTTCGTTGAGAATTGACTCCATAACATGAGAGATGCAGGTAACATATATTATTGACTTGGAGGATTATTAGACAATGAATGAATGTATTACCAAGAGAGGTTGCTGAATCAATCTTATATTTCTTGTCCTAGAAATATAATTTTAAAATTTTAATAATTTTAATAATTTTAAAAAATGAATAAGTAAAATGAATTCTCCCAGCATAAAATGCAAGTTGACAGCAGCTCTGTGCATATTTTTGATGTTTAACACCCCCTCACCCCTACCCCTTCACAGCCAGACAACCAGCCACAGGAATGGAGAGGAAGGACAACCCAGTGGATAGATTATGAAGTAACTGGAGCTCCACTGAGGAAATTCAGTTCAGACAATTAAGTCTGAGAAATGTGAAAGGGCAGAGGATTAAAAAGATTGAACCACCTGTAGAGGAGTTGGCAATCACTAAAGCCCAAGTGTTTTAGTCTAGAGATGAAGTGTTTGAGAGAGGCTCAAAGGGATATGAATTTGTTGACTGGAAAATAGGGGTGTGCAGGTAAGTGTTTAATAATTGGCTCATCATAAAAAAAGAAAATGTATGCATAACATTTTTTTAAATGTGTATTTTGGGGCAGTTGGATGGCTCCGTAGATAGTGCACCAGCCCTGAAATCAGGAGGATCTGGATTCAAATCTGTCTCAGACACTTAACACTTCCTAGCTGTGTGGTCTTGGGCAAGTCACTTAACTCCAATTGCCTCAGGGAAAAAAAAAGTTTATTTTTTACATTCATTTAAGAAAATTAAATCCTAAATTCTCCCCCTCTCCTTCCTCTACCCATTGAGAAGGCAAGCAATATAATATCCTATATATAGCAAATCATGAAAAACATTTCCATATTAGCCGTGCTGAAAAAAATGCAAGAAAAAATTAGAAAATGAAATGCTCAGAGTTCAACTCATTCTCTCTCTCTCTCTTTTTTTTATTTTTATTTTTATTTTTTTTTAAATTTTATTTAATAATAACTTTGTATTGACAGAATCCATGTCAGGATAATTTTTACACAACATTATCCCTTGCAATCACTTATGTTTCGTTTTTTCCCCTCCCTCTCTCCTCCCCCCCCCCCCAAGATGGCAAGCAGTCCTATATATGTTAAATATTCAACTCATTCTCTTGAAGAGGCTAGCTTTTTTCATCATAAGCATGAGTTTGTCAGCTCTTCTACAGATGGTTCAATCTTTCTAATCTTCTGCCCTTTCACATTTCTTAGACTTAAAAAATGATGCCCAAAGAAGTTAAATAACTTGCACAATGTCATGCAGTTGGTAAGTAGCAAAAGTAGGATTCAAACTTGTGTCCTCTAAATGAGTGAAAGAAAAAAATATTAATTATTATGTGCCAAGCACAATGCTAAGCACCAGGATGCCTGCAAATCAAAAGTAATCCCTGCCTTCAAGAAGCTTACATTCTAACCAAGGGGAATAGTGTTCTAGGTCAGGCACTCACAAAACAGAAGTGGGGCGGAACGAAGTTCTATGTTTTTTGGTGTACAGTTTTTGTTGGGCAACTAAACTATAGTGAATATGTTCAGAGAGGAATTCTAAGTCTACTGTTCATTTCATTGTAGCACACTGTCTTTTCCCATTACTTAGGAATGGGAGGGGGGAAATGAAAGATAAAAATTGGGAAGAATTTACTTTTTAATACCAAGGAAATTAATTGCCATTGAACCCATGAATCTATTTTTTAAAAAATTATCTTTCCAATCTCCTTTATGTCTTTTTTTCTTCTTTGAATGCTTTCCAGGAGTTTTAGAATGCTTGACAGGAAAAAGGAAATGAAACATGGTAAAATTCAGTCATGAAACTTTCTCATTTCACTTTTTTTCTAACTTCGTCGATATAAATAATGTATATGGCTCTGAATGATATAACACAATGTGCTGTATTTTGTCACAACCGAGTTACAATGTGCTAACATATCACAAGAAGGAAGACATTCACCTTTCAAATCCGGATTCAAATATTTCCTGTGATTATCTATGGTACATCACCTTGGACTCCCTCACTTCTACCCACTCCCGCCCATCATTTACCAAGCCTTATTTTGGTTCCTGTTGATGAGCTAGCCAGGAACATTTTAAAATCCACCCTCAGAGATTCTATTGCAGATTTAAATCATATTTTTATCTTGCTCTTGGCAAGGCCAGCATTGTGGGCTGAGACTACCAGCATGCCTCCCTGTAGGCATCCTTTCAGGTAACTAAACTGAGAGCCTGCCTCTCAACCTTACCTGCAGGAAAGGTCATGGAACAGTGTACGACCCTGGGGTCCCACCTGCTGGAAGAAATTCTGTCAAATTTGTGCTTGTAACAGAAAACTTCTGAGCAAAATAAAGGAAAAGCAAAACAAAAAAGCAAAATGTATGTATGTTCCTTTTAATTAAGCTGGTAATCAAATCAGCATGGCCTCTAGAAATATCACTGGATTTGATTGGAGTCAGAATATCTGGCTTTGAATTTCAACTGTTCACCATTTATTCCCTAGTAGATCTTGGCTAAATTGCTTTTTGGGCCTCAGTTTCATATATGTAAATGAAGGGGCTGTATTTAATGACCTCCAAAGTTTCTTTTAGCTCTAAATCTATGATCCCAAAACTTTCTGCATGTTTGCAACTTATATATATTTAATGTGAGCTTTTGATGATTTTTTCTTTATTCACTTATAGTCAGTGAATTTTATCATTTTGGTTCTGTTTTCTTTAGTCTCCATCATATTTTTCCTATATTCATTTAAATTTTTTATATTTTTCATATTTTGTGGTACAATAATATTCTTTCATATCTATATAGCATAATTTATTCAGCCATTAGACATTATTTTCAGTGTTTAGCTATTAATTTTTGTTGTTGTAAAAAATGATGTAAACAATTTTTTTTCTCCCTACATGCAAATTCCTTGGTGTAAATCCAGAGATATGCTGATGTTTAACTAGTTGTCTGAGAAAAAAATATAGGTACCACACACTTTTAAGTTTAATCTGCAGTACTACTGTATTCCTCTTCACTTTTTTAGGTTTGGATCAACAAAACAATAAATCAAGCCCTAATTTGCAGCATTTTCCAATTTCTGAGATGTAAATGCTCACATTGAAAATTTAACAGTGAGTTCGCAAGCAAATAGGAGCTAGCTCTTGTATAACCCTGGAAATATCTAGTGAACCAAAGGGTAAGGACATTTCTGAAACTAATTATATAATTTCATATTGCTAATCAGAAAGATTGAGCCAGTTTACAGTTCGCTGTTTGTCTACATCCTCATCAGCACTGAATTTTATGGTCTTTTACTATTTTTGCCAGTTTGATGGCTCTAAGTTGGAATCTATATAAGAGATTCCCTTTCTTCATGCCTTTGACTTGCCTTTCACTTCTCTGACTCAGTGCTTTAGAATGCATTGCCTCCTTGCCTCTGTCTTGCCTGGTAGAATCCCTATTTCCTCTTTAAGGAATGATTCCTACTTGAGGTCTCTTGCTACTCCCTCCTCCCCACTTTACTTTGAATTGACTTTGTAGGTGTGTTATATTTTATCTATGTTCAGGCTGCTTCCCTCACACCCCTTGAGGAGCACTGTTCTACTTTCATTTTTATATCTCTAGCATTTAGCACACAGTAGGTGTTTATTAAATGCTTATTGAATGAACAGCCCAATTTTGGCATTGATTGTTAAGCATCTGGCTATGTTATCACTTTGATTTTTTTAACCCCATTTTTGGGATTTGAACATTTGCTGACTAACTAGATTTTTTTGCATTTATTGTCAGAAATGATGGATGGGTCCAGAAAAGAGTGTGGATAGGGAGGATTTCACAAGTTCCCATTCAGCAGGAGTTCTGCTATAAAGCATCACTTTATTTTTAGGCTTTAGCAGTACTTATTTTGCCTATGGGATTTAGGCTTTCTGATTTTTCTTTGGATTCCCTCTTGAAGCTCACACAATCTCTGCCAAAAGATTTTCCTATGGAGTTAAAAAATACATCAAGGACTTGGCAATAGGGCTGGTCTCAAGCTAAATTGTAAGAAGTTGGCAAATTCACCCCCATCTAATCCATTTTACTTGTCTGTGTCCTTTTCCTCCCCAAAGAGCCTCCTTAGTCCCAGGCACTTAGTGTCCTCAAATTACTTTCTATGGACTCTGTCTTCTGACAGTTGCACCATTGTGTTAACAAAGATCCCTACGTTCCCTTTTCTCAATCCCTTCACCAGCTTCCAATAAAAGCCTTAATCCTTAGGTGTCTTATTCCTCATTATCTTAGAGAATACAATCCACTTATTTCTCTAATGTCTTTAGTGGCTGAAAGCAGCTTAGTATATTATCTGACCCAAGAATTCTTTTATTTTATTTTGCATTTTTAAAGAGGGGCCCAGTAGAGGGCAGCATTTGAATTCTAAGCAATGAATGGTGGAATTTAAAAACTGGTAAATGAGGAGATCTGAGGGCAGCAGGAGCCTAGCCCGTCTCTTGGAGCTAATGAGATAGCATCCCTTGTCTACTTTGTTTACACATAAAGCGTGCTTTTAATACTGTAAGCCTTCTTTGCCTTTAGGAAGCTGCCTGGACACTTCTTATGGAAACACCAGTTTAAATTGCTGGAAAAGAAATGAGACAAAAATGCCTTGGGAGTGAGGGAATGTGGGGAACAAAATTAACAAAGTCAGCATCCAATAGAAAGAAAAAGGATAAAACGGCGAGTACTGTATTTGAATTGCCTGTTAGATAATTGTATGGATTTCTTTTGGATTCTGGCTTACTCTTCTACTCAGAGAAACTGAAATCAGCCTCAAATTCTTCGTTGGTCCCTTACTGATTCTTGGAGTTCTCCCGAATCCCTGTTTTCCAGGTCAGATTCTTGTGTTATGCTGTTTAGAAACAAATCTGTGAAAGGTGGAAACAGGATCTGCTTGGGGAATCCCAAAGGCCTTCTCTTAGAGCCTGACTTCTGAGATGCTTGATTTCTTCCATAAACCTACTTGCTCAGTTGCAAACACAATCTTTAATTCCGCTGAGAGAAGGTCAGAGTTAAAATGCTTTGCAGGGGAATTATACAGAAAAGTAAAATAAAACAAGAGTTAAGCATAAAAGTTTTAAAGTCTTAAGTTTACCTTGTTTAAAAGCTTTAGAGTTAAGGGTGGTTGGGAAAGGTTTCCTGTAAAAGACAGGATTATAATTGACACTTAAAAGAAATCAGGACATAGTGATGAGGAAGAAGAACATTACGGGGTTTTCTAGAGAAAATGCCTGGACTTAAAAGATGGAGTTTTTTTATATTTTATTTTATTTTATTTAATAATAACTTTATATTGACAGAATCCATGCCAGAGTAATTTTTTACATTATCCCTTGCACTTGCTTCTGTTCCGATTTTTCCCCTCCCTCCCTCCACTCCCTCCCCTAGATGGCAAGCGGTCCTATATATGTTAGATATGTTGCAGTATATCCTAGATACAATATATGTGTGCAGAACCGAGCAGTTCTCTTGTTGCACAGGGAGAATTGGATTCAGAAGGTAAAAATAACCCAGGAAGAAAAACAAAAATGCAAATAGTTCACATTCGTTTCCCAGTGTTCTTTCTTTGGGTGTGGCTGCTTCTGTCCATCATTTATCAACTGAAACTGAGTTAGGTCTCTTTGTCAAAGAAATCCACTTCCATCAGAATACATCCTCATACAATATCATTGCCGAAGTGTATAATAATCTCCTGGTTCTGCTCATTTCACTCAGCATCAGTTCATGTAAGTCTCTCCAAGCCTCTCTGTATTCATCCCGCTGGTCATTTCTTACAGAACAATAATATTCCATAACGTTCATATACCACAATTTACCCAACCATTCTCCAAATGATGGGCATCCATTCATTTTCCAGTTTCTAGCCACTACAAACAGGGCTGCCACAAACATTTTGGCACATACAGGTCCCTTTCCTTTCTTTAGTATCTTTTTGGGGTATAAGCCCAGTAGAAACACTGCTGGATCAAAGGATATGCACAGTTTGATAACTTTTTGGGCATAATTCCAGATTGCTCTCCAGAATGGCTGGATTCGTTCACAACTCCACCAACAATGCATCAGTGTCCCAGTTTTCCCGCATCCCCTCCAACATTCAAAGATGGAATATCTTACTGAGGAAGACTAAAGAAGGCATTGGATTACAGACTATAGCAGAGATAAGAACTTTAAGGTACAAGAAAACTGGAGATTATGAATGGTTTTAAATATCAAACAAAAGACTTTGTATTTGATCTTGGTGGCGATGTGGAGACACTGTATTTATTGAATAGAACAGTAATATAGTCAGACCTGTGGTTTAGAAAGCTATCTTTGATAATTGATTGGAGGATGAATTGGAGTGGGGAGAGACTCGTGACAGGAAGAACAAACAGCAGGTTATGTAATCAAATAATGAGGTAAATAGAACCTGCATCAGAATACTGGCAGTGTCCAAGGGAGAATGGGGACATATTGGAAAGATAGACTTGACAGGATATAGATGGGGATGGTGGTGAGAAAGAGTGAGGAGACAGGGAGGATGCCCAGGTTTTGAGCCTGGAACTGGGACTTTTAAGATGTCTATGACACATCCAAATCGAGATGCTCCATAGGCAGTAAGAGATGTGAGACTGGAAGTCAGCAAAGAGGTTGGGGCTGGATAAATAGATTTGAAAATCATCTGTGGAGAGATAATAAGTCTTGGTGACAGACTGGCTGTGGCAAGATGAAAGAGTAGTGAGGGTGAGGAGTTGAGGAAAATACCATCTGAGATGGCAAGCTGGGTGAGATAGAGGATGCAAATTTTCTGTGACCCCCCACATTCAGTTTCATGACTGGACCCCTAGTTTAAGCAGCTTTGCTCTAGACTTATACTAGTTGTTCCCCTCTCGGGCTTATCTGGGTCTCCATGGCTTCCTACAAAATTCATTCCTGGGTTATTTATGCCTTCTGAATCCAATTCTCCCTATGCAACAAGAGAACTGTTCAGTTCTGCAAACATATATTGGATCTAGGATATACTGCAACATATCTAACATATATAGGACTGCTTGCCATGTAGGGGAGGGGGTGGAGGGAGGGAGGGAGAAAATAATAATAATTAGTACAACAATGGAGATTTATGATGTCTGGCAGAGGGAAGCACGACATCAACAGAGAATGTTGACATCTTGGAATTGTCAGAGCTTTGAACTATCCAGCCATATGGCTACAGGGCCACAAATGTCTCTCTGTGTGTCCCTTCCACACACGTCCCTAACCACATGGGAATCTCAGTGTATTTGCTCCAAGCATTTTCACTGGTCATACATGTTCTTGTCCTACCCAATGAGCTGTGTCGTAAGCTAATAGAGAGTTTACCCCTTGTGTACATGGGAGAATGTTTTCTTTTCACTTCATTTCCTTTGCTATTGGATTGTCCTTCCTTTAATTAGAAATATTCTAGTTCTCTGGCATAAATAAATGCATTGGTGAGGCCCTATATGCTATGATTTTTGAGTAGGGTAGATTTTATATAAAGGGAGCATCAAAATCATTTTGAGTAAGAAAACCACAAATGGAATCATGAAGAGTTGGGCATGAATGAAAATCAGCTCAACAATAACAAGAACTATTTGGCCTTGTATTAACAGAAAAGTAGTTTCTCTCCTAGTTCCTAAACCTAGCTTTATTTCTGGGTCAGTACATGCTTACTAACTATAGATAAAGGTCTTCTACTCAAGGTGAAATTCATTTTTATTTATTTATTTTATTTTTTACTTCTAGCTGAAACCTTAGCTTTGCATTGGTCCAGGATGTAGACCTCTTAATGGCTTCATCATTATTAGCACTGAAATCACTCATTTGCTGGCCTCTGTGTAAGACCAGAACTTTCTTCTTATTTTAAATCCCTTGTACTTCCTACCAAGTTCCACAGTTATATCTGAAGAGATTCATCTAAATGATATTTTATATTTTGCCTAGTCCATTTCCAATACTTTTCCTTCTCAGTGGTGTTCAGGGTTTGATGACTCAGTGCTTTCTTGAGTGAAAAATAGTCTTTCCTAGAATTCCATGATCTACTTCAGAAATGACCAACTACTTTAACATCTAATAACAACAGAACAATCAATTTCCAACTATAACATGAAGAAAGTTATTTTATTATTCTACCTTTATGAATATTTCAAAAACCTGGTTAATATATTTCTAATATGTTAGAAATATATTTTAGGAAAAAGTTATTTTGCATGAAAATAGTGGTTCACAACTGTTTTTTTTTCCCTAAGGAATAGGTTACACTATCAATTATTAGTGAGGCAAATCATAATAGTGCTAGAGAAGCTTTGAGGATTAACTTTAATGAAGGATCTGTTCTTCCAGGATCAGTTGAATTCAAAGGCATTTAAAAAGTTTCATTCCTGGAAGACTGGACAACAGGTAATAAAACTTTTTGGACCACAGCAAGTCATGAAGACATGAAGTATTATCTTAATTGGCTAATCAGTAAGCTTTTATTATATGCTTACTGTGTGTCAGGAAATGGAGTAAGCATTATGAATACAAAAAAAAAAAAAGGTAAAATAATCTCTGCCTTCAAAGCCTTAAATTCCATTGGGGAGACATATAATGCTCTAATATAATAGTTTATTTTAAGCCTGGAAAGTAGTGGCTTTTTCAGTCCTTGTGGTTTCTTTCTCTGTTGCTTTAGGGAAATTATATTTAACTGAAATTTAGTAATACTCTCACAATCTCTCTGAGTCTCCAGCTAAGAAAATTCCTAACCTTTAAGCAGGGATTTGGCTTTCTGATTTAATTTACATTTATATTTATCTCTTGCTAACTTTTGACATCATTATATTTGAGGCAAAGTTCAAGTTACTAGAAACATTTAGGTAAAAAATCCCAATATTTGGAGAAAGAACAGACTTTTTTTTTGAGACTTTGCTCAGTGTTTGAGGAAGAGAATACAGAAGTAGGGGCAATGATAGCCTAAGTCTGCTTCAAGATACCTGTAGGGTCCATAATCTTCCTTGACCTCTCCTACCTTTGTCGTAGCTAAGTATTACTTTCTCTTCCCCTCACATTTTTTGCTTCTGTGTTGCTAATTCTTCCTGGCCTAGCTCTTGTGACGTCCCTGTTCCATCCTCTCCACTGTCAGATCCTTGAAATCTCTCCTGAGCTCTGAACAAGGTCGTCTTTATATCCAAACTCCTCAGGTTGTGAACAAGTCTCTCCTCTAATCATAACAGACTTCTTGTTCCACATAATTGGAAGGTTTCAATTCAAGGAGGTGCTGAGGCTTTGTTCACACCTTGTGAGTGAGACGTGTTCTCATCTGCTGTATGTATCAGGGCTTGGCATCTTGATACTTTAAATGGGTGATGTGGGTTTTTGGTTGATTTATTCAGCCCTTACAAATGCAAGATCTACTAGTTACAGTAATTGGAAGGCAATCTGAGAGGGAGAGGGATTAGCAGTTGCCAGGACCAGGAAAGCCTGCCTCAAAGAGGGAGGATTTAAGCTGAATTTTGTAGGAAGCCATGGAGACCCAGATAAGCCCGAGAGGGGAACAACTAGTATAAACCTAGAGCAAAGCTGCTTAAACTAGGGGTCCAGTCATGAAACTGAATGTGGGGGGGTCACAGAAAATTTGCATCCTCTATCTCACCCAGCTTGCCATCTCAAATGGTATCTTCCTCAACTCCTCACCCTCACTACTCTCTCATCTTGCCACAGTCAGTCTGTCACCAAGTCCAGTTGATTCTACTTTCACATTATGTCCTAAGTACTTCTTTCTTTCAAAATCACCACTACTCAGATCCAAGCTCTAATGACCCGGCAACAAACAGTTTTAATAGCCTGTTGGCTGCTCTCCTTACTTCAAGATTTTCCCCATTCCCATCTATCATCTATTCAGCTGTCCAATTCATGTTCCTAAAGAACAGTTAGGGACATGTCTGCCTCTATTCAAGAAACTCTGGTGGTTCTGTTTAATTTCCAGGTTAAAATATAAAAATATTTAATAACATTTTATAAATATAATATTTATAAAATATAAAAAACTTCCTCCCTCTCTCCCTCCCTTCCTCTCCCCCTCCTCTCTCTCTCTCTCTCTCTTTCCCTCTTCCTCCCTCCCTCCCTTCCTCTCCCCCTTCTCTTTCTCTTTCCCTTTCCCTCCCTTCCTTTCTCTCCCCCTCCTCTCTCTCTCCCTCTCCCTCCCTTCCTCCCTTCCTCTCCCTTCTCCCTCTCCCTTTTTCTCTCCCTCTCCCTCTTCCTCTCCCCTCTCTCAGCTAAAATTCGACCTTCTTTTTCCTGTTGTCCTTAATCCTCGCACCTTTCATCTGAGACTATTACTATTTTGTCCCACATATATGTGTATATATACACACATATGCGTGTGTTTAGTTTCTATTTAATTGTTTGTGTACCTCCTTCCCCATAAATTATGAACTCCTTTAGGGCAAAAACCAATTTTCTCTTTCTTTGTTTCTATAGCAATTAGCACAGTGTTTGGCACATAGTAGCTGCTTAAGAAAGCCTTGCCGTTTTTAAATATCTTCTTTTAATTTTTAATTTCATTCCCAAATTCTCTCCCTTCATCTAACACCTCCCCTATTCAGTGAGAAGGCATCAAATATGACATCCCTCATGCATATGAAGTCATGCAAAACATTTTACATTAGACACATTGCTGGGAGTTGGGGAATAAGAAAAAGAAAAAAAGAAAAAATGTTACAATCTGTATTCAGAGTCCATCAGTTCACTCTCTGGAAGTAGATAGCATATTTTCATCACAAGGTCTTTGGAATTGTGCCAATCATTGTACTGATTAGAGTAGCTAAATCTTTCATGGTTGATATGGTACTGTTGCTGTGCAGAATGTTCTAGTTCTGATCATTTCAGTTTGCATCAGTTCATGTAAATCTTCCTAGGTGTGGAAAATTTTCTTTTCATCATTTCAAGAAATGTTTGTTAATTTGACTTGAAATAAGGGTTAGGTAATGTGAATAAAAAAATAAAAAGGGCTAGGTAATCTGTTATAAACATAGAGGGTAAGGGAAACTTTTAAAAGTGTTCAGAGTTCTATTCCTAAGACTTTGTGATTCTAAGGAGGGGATTCAAGGATCTAGAATTCACAGGGTTATAGTGGTTTAACAGTTGATTAAGGAGGGTTAGTATAAAATAAAAATTACTAAGGGTTTTGGTTTTTTTTAGGTTTTTAATGAATTTTAGCAATATGCATATTTTATCTTGTAAAAATCTGATTTTAGCTCTTATGATCTGTTGGTTCTTCTCCCTGCTAAACAAATACTTTTGTGATTTACTTATTTCCAGCTCATCTTTTATTCACTATTAATAATAATGCTGACATTTATATTGCCCTTTATATACATTATTGAATTTTATTCTCATAATTCTGGGAATTACTTTTTAAGTACTTTATATAAAACATGTTCAGGTAGGTACTTTTAGAAAAAAATAGACCTCTGAGTTTGCTAGCAAAAAACCAAAATTCCCAGCAAGGAAACTCTTTCTATCAATGCAAATCACCAACTGTTCTTCCTTCTTAGAGTAGTAGAAAGTTGTTGAGGGCAATGACAGGTTAAATAACTTGCTCAGGGTAACATAAATAGTGTGGCAAAAATAGGTCTCAAGGTAAGGGCTTTCTGTTTTTTCCTCTACCTCTTAAGCAGATCTTGCAGAAATTATGAGAGTTGTTTCAGAAGGTAGAAAGATGAAGGCCAGAGATTGATACATAGCTGATAAGACTCAGCTGCAGCATAGGAACTTAGATCTCTTCTCCCCCCCAAGTTCAACACTCTCCACCATACCATTACCATTCACAGGCCTGCTGAGATTTCTGCCTGCCCAAATCAGAGAAAAACGGCTTCTGAAAAAAGAAATAAATGCCTTGAATCTCTGCCCCTGCAGTGACTACCTCCAGAATGGGATACACTGCCCATAAACTTGAGTTACAAGATTCAGCAATTCAAATATCAATAAATTATAGTTATAAACAGTGAGGTAACAGCAGGCCTGAGTGAACAGGAAAATTTTGGTTGAAAGATGAATGACATTAGCAGTGATGATCAGCTGAGAGCCAAGATTGTTCAAATGCTGATCATTTTCACTCCAGTGTGGAAAGCTATTCAAAATCCTAACACCCAGGCTAGACTTAATTAAATGATTGTTCAGCTCCTTGTTAGTGACACAAAACAGCCTTGAGCAGCTTCCTAGCTGGATCCAACCACTACAATTTCAATTAGAAAATTCATCCTTCTTTTCTCCAACTCTTAATTCTCATTTTCTTCAGGAGATGCTCAGTAGCTTTTTTCTTTTCTGAGACCAAAGTGTTGGGTTCTTTTTTCAACTTCTTAGATCACCTGAAATACTGATGTAAACTATGCTTTACATATTTACAATTTAGTTCCTTTGGGGTTGTAGTCAAAATTAATTATCCACTGCCACGAACTAACAAAAATGAAAAACTTTGTTAATTTAGACTAAATGAAGAAAGGCTACCACAAAGCTAAAAATAAGAATGATTCAGTACTATAAAGATATTTTTATATTGCTTACCAATATAGCTACTTAACTAAAGCTTAAAAACATTTTTAATAGAGTTCTTTGGGAACTTGCTTTAGTGAGTGGATTAGAGAGATTTATAATGATTATTTCAGTGGTTTTGTACTTGTTTGAAAAGTTTGTTTCCTTAAGCATGAAATATATTTCCCTTAAAATCCTGGTCCCCAGAAATAGGGACCCTAATTTTAAAAAGACAGCAGCATTCAGTATGAAGTACAGAGGATATGGAAGCAGAGAAATGGTTTCAAATTCCAGATTACTGTGTAACTTGAACTTTCTGAGCCTCAGATTCCTCAATGGGATCCTCAGATCCCTATAATGATGGGGACTTAGACTTAGAGGTATTTTACAAGTCTAAATTTGTGATTTCTGTCCCAATATTAAAACCCTGGGGGTTGCTAGTGGGAGCTAAGGTCCTAATCCTATCCATCACAAAAAAAGTCACAGGAGCAACACTTTGCATCCCATTCAAAGGTTATAGACCATGTCAGGAGGAGGAAGATGATGTTTCTCATGGCTTCTGAACACCTTCCATTAAGTTCACTCCCAGTGGACCATGTGCTGATGACTTTGAATCCTCCTTCCATGACAGAACACAGCTTTCAAGCTGTAATCACTCTTGCTATAATTGCTCGTTACAGTACATTTACTACTCCCTACAAAAGCTTTTCTTTCCTAGGTATATATTTTCATAGCACCATAAAGGTTTTCTTCTGAGCTGCCCCTAGAGTCCTCTGTTTAAATGCCTTCCTTGGCTCCTGCCCCAAAGTCGGGGATAGTTAGCGCAGGGAGTAAAGCAATCTGTTTAGTGTATCCCATTTAACTCCACCAGTGCTGTGGCTATTGTCTTTTGGATGAAATCAATCCTCTTTGTTGGAATTTTTCTTTAAAAATTTTTTTCAAACGACTCTTTAATACTTCAAAGGAGCCATAGTTTCACTGGTATGAGATATTGTATCTACCGATGCAGATCACGTCCCCTTTTATGCCCGAATAGATGGTTTAATGAGTTGCTAGAAATGAACAAACAGAAATATCATTATCTGATGGCCAGCATTCTGGCAATGAGTCTTTCCAAAATCCACTAGGCTTGTCTTCCAACAAAAAGCATAAACAGTCCATGCTCAAACCTTGTGAGTTTGATGGAATATTCTCCAAGAACCTTGGATCACTTATTTTCCATGTCACGAAGAGGCTTCAGACTAGGAATTTAGTGGATGAACTTCTGATTAATTCAGATAAAATCTCTGTTTCATTTAAATTTCCTAAGCAAATGGAAAAAAGGATAGAGAACAAAGATTTCCATTATTTTCTTCCTATTTATTCCCCATCAAATTCTATTGGCATAGTAGACAGAATGTAGGACCAAGAGTCAAGAAGATATATTTGTTACTTCTGTGATCCTGGGCAATCAGTTTCTCCGAAATGAGAGCAAAAATAGCATTTATTATAGAGGCTTATAGATTTAGACCTAGGAAAGCCATTATAAATTATTCAGTACATCCCTCTCATTTTACAGATGCAGATAATGAGTACCAGAGAGGTCAAGTCTCTTTTCCAAAATCATTTGCATTCAGCTACTTTGACTCCAAATCCCATATCATGTCTACTGTACCACTTTGTCTAATTGTTTTAGTCATGTCTGAGTCTTCATGATCTAATTTGAGGTTTTCTTGGTAAAGACACTAGAATAATTTGCCATTTCCTTTTCTATCTCATTTTACAGATGAGCAAACATGGTAAAATTACTTATGTAGGGTCACACAGCTAGTAAGTTCTGAGGCTGTATTTGAACTCAGGAAGATAAGTCTTCTGGACTTTAGATCCGATGCTATCTCTGCTGAACTACTTAACTGCCCACTGTACTATTTTGGTTTTCAAATAAGACAATATACATAAAGTACTTTGAAAATATTAAAGTGCTATATAAATGGCAGATAATGATAGTGATAATTCTATAAGGGAAGCTTATAGGGTTCAAATCTTTCCTCAGACACTTATATGTATTCTGGGCAAGTCTCTTAATCCTGTTTGCCTTAGTTTCCTCATCTGTAAAATGAGCTAGAAAAGGAAATAGCAAACAACTCCAGTATTTTTGCCAAGAAAATCCCAAATGGGGTTATAAAGAGTTAGAATGACTGAAAAATGACTAAATGGCAACATTAAGTTACAGAATTAGTTAATTAGATCTGGTCCAGACTATACTAAAAATCTTATCACTCCATCATCATATGACATTTAAATATAATCCATATCACCGATGTGACTTTCACAGTTAGTGTAGACACACACTATTTTTAAATGGAACTATATCATGAGTTATTTCTCAGATCTGTGCTGTGACTGTGTAGGTGGGAGCACAGAACAGTAAGACAATTCAGGTTCTCCTGCCAACTGGATGATCTGACAATAGGAGCTTATGTAAATCACTTGCCATCTTTGAGCTTTGTTTAACTACGTATAAAATGGAGGAATTATGACATAGCTATTTCAATAGTTTGGAGAATTCATTGGTCTACTATTGTAACAGTTTTTGGCAAAAAAGGCAGGAAGAATGGAAATGCTGTGGTCAAGAATCTTTATGTGTCTTCCTAGTGATCACTCAAGAAAGTTGAGTCATGCTGAGCTGAGTAAACTAATGCCAAGCACTGGTACATAAGTAAATCAGCATGGATTGACCAGGAAATAGACACCAGAATAAAAGAAGCTTTGGTAGGAGTCCTTGATTAAAGTGACAGATGCATTATAAACAGGTATTTTAATGCAGTAGTTTATTAGCACTGTTTTACAGGAAAGCCACAGAAAAATTATAGTTCCAATTATGATCTGAGAAGCATAGGAACTGAGAGAAGGGCCATGAAAAAGTTATGGAGACAGAATCAACATGACTTAGTTTCTGATTGACTGATTCATTAAAAGTTAGAAGAGACCTTGGAATTCCCTTCGATGGTTCTTTTTCTTTTCTTTCTTTTTTTAAAAGTGTGTGTGTGGGTTACATAGCCAGTAAATGTCAAGATTCTGAGGCTTGATTTGAACTCAGGTCTTTCTGCCTCTAGGGCCAGTGCTCTGTTGACTGTACAACCTACCTTCCCCTTTTACTTATCTATCTATCTATTTTTTTTTTCCTTTCAAGAGTTCTTAAGCATTTCTATGTCATGGACTTCTTTGGCAGTCTGATGAACTGGACCTCTTCTCAGAATAGTATTTTAAAAATATATAAAATGAAATACATATCAATTATAAGGGAAATAAACTATACTGGAATGGTTACTAAAATATATGAAAAAAACACAAGTTCATAGGACTTAATTTAAGAACCCCTACTCTAGACAACCCTTTTCATTTTAAAAATGGGGAAATGGAATTATAGATAGGGTAAAAAAAAACTTGCCAAATTCACTAGGATAGCAAAGATTAAAACTCAAGTTCTATGCTCTAGATCTACTTTTCTTTCTATTATCTGTTCTAACCATTTCTTTTTGCATACAAAGATAGTTACATAATGAATATTTTTCCAAGAAACATTTTCTTTCCTTTGGAAATCACAGATAAAACCTCATTTCCCAAACCAAAAAGATAGAAGGAAAGTGATGATCTAAAGAAAAAAGGATGAAGTACAAGGGGCAGGTTCTGATAGTCACATCCCAACTAAAACCAGAGAACGATATTCTAAATGTTCAGACAAGGAACTTCCTAAGTTTTGGAATCTTTCCAATATTCTAACTATGGAACATAGCATTATTTGATTCTTATATAATATTGGACCCCGTAAGTGTAAGGACAAAAGGCCATAACAAACCTCAGTTTGCCTATCAACTGCATTTTACTACTCAGATATGTCTTCAATTTATTAACAATATTAATTACAGTGACTAAGAGGATACTATGGAATATAGTGTCAGAAGGGACCTTTGGGGTCATCTACAATACTGCTTGGGGTCTCATATTTTCTATTCCCTGGGAGATGTCTTCATTAAGTTCTATGAGTATGATTTTTTTTTCTGGATAGAATATAACTTCTGACAGAGAAAGGGTAGTGGAAAGGGTTGGACCTTAGAGATAAGAGAGAGAAAGCGTTGCTCTAATTATCTTGTCTTAGGAAGAGCCATCATGTGCAGGTGATTAGAGAGAATAATCTTCAGATAGAATCAAGGAGACGGGTTCAAATTGTGAGAAGAGCAAGTATAAATTGAAAAGCTGATCCATGTTGGTGTTAAAATGTTTATGAAGTATAAGGACTGAGACTAGTAGAAAAAGCAAATTGCCAGAATACTAAATTAATGGATTATTTTAATACAATATAGGAGTCAGCATCACCAAATTGATGACATCATTGGAATAAATTCGTGGCTTTCAAGATGACTACATTAAAAGGGAAAATTTTTAATTGATGTATTATATTATCTTTATTTACTCACAATACTCTTTAATTTGTGCTGTTTTGTTATTTTAGAACAGGAAGTCCATATTACATAAAGAAACTTATTTTCCTGACTAAAACTGTCTTCATAATACTTTTAATTTTATGGTGATTGTTGCTATATTCCCACCACTGGTATATTATATCTTTTGCATAAGCATTTTCTTTGAGCTCTTACTAATAATTTTGATTTCCAAGTCTGGGGTACACTTAAATCTATTTTCTAATTCATGGAGTGACAATAATCCAAGGAACAATTAAGACAAATTCAGTTAAATGGTAAGGAAAATTTGTTATAGTAGCTAAGAGGATACTATTAGAATGATAGTGTTAGAATGGACTGCTGGAGTTATATAATATTCTGCTTGGGGTCCCATATATTTTCCTGTTCCCTGGGAGAGGTCTTCTTCAATTTCTATGACTAGCAATCTTTTTTTCCCTAGGTAGACTATAACTGTTTATGGAGGAAGGGTAGTGGAATTATCTTTTGAGGCAGTTCATTTAAGTATATGTGTTAAAATTTTGCAACCTCCAGTTTTCTCTCCTGGAACAAAACCTCATTTTTCTTGGGCTAATTATAGATCTGCCTTCTCTTGATTCTCTTGAGCTCATTAGGTCATGAACTCCACTTCCCCCCATCCAAGTTCTCAGATAATCTGAATTCTGTCTATAAATTCCTTGGGAATCCTTAGACCTCAAGTTAGGAACTTGTACTCTAATGCGCTTCTTGAAAATGAAAGAACAATGAAAAGGCTATTAAAAATGATTACTATGAGGATTCCCACAGAAAGACTATATTGTTCTGGTGTCTTATTAATTCTAATATTTTATAAATATTCATTTATTTCATTAAAATTAATGGTTTTGTTGACATATAGTTGGATAAAATTTTCTAATTTTACTTTTTATTTGTGGATTTTCCATTTTTTCCCTTTTTTGATATTGATAATTTGGTTTTCCTTTTCTTCTTTTAAATATAATTAGCTAATACTTGTCAAAATTTTTTTTAAAACCTCCAGGTTTTATTTATTCATTCAATATTTTAAATTTTAGTTAATTTCTTTTTTAATTTTCAAAATTTTTATTTTTGTGTTTAATTGGAATTATTACATTGTTGATTTTCTAACACTTTAGTTTCATTCCAAGTTCTTTTTTATTTTTTATTTTTTATTTTTTGTTGTTAGTAAAAGTGTTTAGAAATCTAAATATTCCCTTAAGGACGACTTTGGATTTTGTTATTGTCATAACTATTAATGATATTATCTATGATTTCTATGATTTTTTAATTGCATAATTTAGGAATATTGTTATTTCATTTCCAGTTTATTTTAAAATATTTTTGGTGACTTTACATCTAATATTATTTTATTGCATTGTAATTAATAAAGTATATAAATAATACTTATGCTTTCTACACTTGCCTATAAGATTTTTATGATCTATACCTAAGATATGATCAATTTTTGTAGATTCATACACAATTGAGAATATATATACTCCTTTCTATTTCCATTTAGTAATGATCAAAGGTCTGTCACAACATTTTCTAAAATTTTATTCTGGTCATTAAATTGTTTTCTGCATATTTTTTTGCTTAGATTACTCAAGGTGTATTAGATATTAATTAAGGTTTTCCATCATTATAATTTTATTGGATTTTTCCTTTAATTCATTTAGTTTTTCTTTAAGTACTTGGAAGTTGTTATTTGATGAATATCTGCTAAATACTGAAATCAATTCATTGTCTATGTTACCTTTTCAGCAAAATGCAATTTTCTTTATTTCTTTTGTCTATTTTTTTTTGTTGCCTTGTTTGAAATAATTGCGACTCTTGCTTTTCTGTATTCAGCTGAGACACAGGAGATTTTGCTTTAATCCATGATTTTAACTTATATATGTCATTATGTTTCAAGCATGTTTCTTGTAAACAAGTAGATTTTTGTTTTCTAATTCATTCTGTTAACTTCTACCTTTTATGGGTGAATTGATCTCATCCAAATGTGCAGTTATGATGATTGTTTATTTCCTTCTGTTTTATTCTCTTTCAGTTTTTCTTCTCTGTATTCCCCTCTCTTTTTTATTCCTTTTAATCTTCTCTTCATTATTTGATGTGTTTTCTTATTCCTCCATGATTCTTTTCTTCCTAATAGTCCCCTTTTCCTGTTTTTTTTTAAAAATTGGTTTCTAGCTATATCCCTGTTGAGTTGAATATATACAATCTATAATAAATACAAATATGCATTTTATAGACATCTACATCAAACTCTGTGGGTATATGTTTTTCTATTCTGCTCTTAAGTTCAAGAAATGCTTGCTTTTCCCATCCTATCTTAAGTGTATGATGCTTGCACATTCAGATGCTTAACATCTTTTCTCCCATTTTCTCTTCATCTATCTTCTCCTTGTCCTTCTGGTCTTTCCTTCTTACATAATCTTCAAAACAAAACAGTTTCTAGGACTTGTAGGTCAATTGACTACATTGATGTTTCCTCAGGACTTTAGGATACTAAAAGTACCTTTTAAACATCCTCCTACTCCTACTTCTGGAATGTAAACAGTTCATACTTAAAAAAATTCCTTTGATTGTTCACTTGTGGTTACCTTTAAATTTTTTTTCCTTTTTTATATTTCAGGGTTATTTTCATCTTTTTAAAAATCAGGAGTTTTTAAACATTTATTTAAGATTAATTTTCCTTTGTAGAATTATACTCATTTTTATTGAGTAGAGTTATTCTTAATTGTTGGCCTTTTTTTTAAACCTTTTTAGTATATTTCATTCAGTGTTTTCTACTTCTTCTAATGATAGCTGCTAAATCTTATGCTATTATGCTTGTGGTTCCTTGATAGTTGAATTCTTACTGGCTACTTCTAGTATATTCTTCTTTTGTCTGTAAATGGATTTGAATAGTGAAATTCCTGTGAGTTTTCATTTTGTAGTTTCTTTTAGTAAGTGATCAGTGGATTCTTTCTATTTTCACACTGCTCCCTGATTCTAATATGTCTGGTCAAATTTCTTTAACATTTTCTTCAAATGTGATGTTTAGGGGGTTTTTGTGTGTGTGTTGCTGAATTTCAGCTAATCTATGCTTAAGTTCTCTCTTCTTTATCTGTTTTCCAAGTCATTTGTTTTTGATATGAGGTATCTTACATTTTCCTCTTCTCATTATTTTGACTTTGTTTTAAGAATTCTTGTCACCTAGAATAATTAATTTCCATTTAATCCATTCTTATTTTTAGGAAATTTGTTAATAGAGTAATTCTTTGTACTCTTCTGTTAAGCTATTGATCATTTTTATAAAAAACACCTCTCCTCCAAAGCTCTCATTTCTTTTATAATATCTTTTTGAAATTCCTGCATCACTTCTTTGAAGAATTTCCGAGTTAATTCTCTCATGGGTTTATGCCTTGGACATCATAAAAGTCATCTTATTATTATTATAATTACTACTACTATTATTGATTTTACTTATTCATTTTTGTTGCTTTAAAAATGCCTCAATGACCTTTTATTACTTTTTGTTGTTGTTGTTGTTGTTTTTTGCTCTCCTTTTCTCTCTCTTAAAAATAAAAGGAAAAAAAAACAAAGTCCTTGTGACAATTTTATATATATATATATATAACTAAGAAAACCAATTTGGCTATTTACAAAAATATATGCCTCATTGAGACTTCTGGTGGTTCTCTGACTTTTCATCAGCAGTTTCTCATGTTTTGTATGTTCTCCTCCCCTCCTCTTCCAGCTGATTACTTCTTGGATTCCCTGCATTCCTTCAAGTCTCAGCTCAGTTATTCTCTGATAATATTTTCCATTTATACTGTATATATTTTATAGATATAAAATTAGAGTATGAGGTCCTTGAGGTAAGAGATTGTATTTTTTTTGCCTTTCTTTTCATCTCCAGTGCAGTGCCTGACACATAGCAAGTTCTTAATAAATACTTGTTGACTCATTGAAAGATATGCTTAATATGCATCAAGATGTGTGATATTGTGATAAAGAGTTAAAGAATATGTGTCAAAATGTGAACCAGTTCTAAATCATGTCAAGAAATAATTACAGGAAAACAATGATACTGCAAGGATCTGTTCTCTGAACATAGACATGCAAGTTTGAGCAAACCACTCCTCTAAACTAAGTGATCAGATATTGGTCTTGATGCATACATCTTGATTTCTCATTAGGTGTAACAAGACCTAGACAATGCCTTATTTGTGACAGGCAGTCTGTTCTGATTGACTGATTGATTTAGGGGACTATATAAGGTGGGGGGGGCTAGTTGGTGGAATAAGATATTTAAATGACTAGAGGGGAAAAGTAAAGAGTATTCCAAAAAAGCTTCTATGAAGAAATCAATTAGAAGGGAAGAGGACCCTCACTTAGACTTGATCATATCTTTCTCACACCTGCCAACCCACTTGATCAGTGGAGGACCTCTTATGTCTCAAAGGGTCTAGAGGGATTTTGGACTTTCCATTTCCCTATTGGCATAGTAACAGGGTTTCTTGAACAGCTGATAGCAGTGTCTACATCAGAAACTGTGAATAGTCTGGATAAAGATTCAAGGGTCTATAAAGAGCTTAGTAGAAAAAAAAATCACACCATAGCTAAAGAGAACATGCTGAGGACTCCAGAAAAACATTTCCAGGAACTGTGTTAGGCCTTTTCCCACATGTTCTCTCCAAACTAGAGTCTCTCTCAGATTCTATGTATTTTGGGAGAGTATGTCACAGATTTCTGGGAGGGAATGTTTTATACTAATGGTTCTTGCTATGTCATCTTAGAAATGCTTTCTAAAAGCTAATTAAGTTGAGATGGATAATTGATATTAAATGATAACTATGGACGGAAGCACACAATCTGATTGCTTCTATCTAGAGCCTCAAGAGCCATAGCACTAGAAAGACAACTCCTAAACCCTTAGCATTATCCCTAAAACTATGTTTTCCCCTTTTACTTAGTGTTTTATTTTCCCAATTACTTGTAAAAATTTAACATTTGTTTTTGAAATTTGGGTTCCATATTCTCCCCTTTTCCCCTCCTCCCCAAACCAGTGAAAAGGAAAGCAAATGGATGTACATATATATACATATATAGTCATACAAAAAATTTGCATTAAAATCATATAAAAGAAAACAGACCAAAAATATCTCAAGAAAAATAAAGTAAAAAAGTATTCTTCAATTTGTATTCAGAAAACATTATTCAGACATCAGTTCTTTTCTGGATATGGATAGCATTTTTCATCATAAATCTTTCAAAGTTGTCCTGGATCATTGTATTGCTGAGAATAGCTAAGTCATTTGCAGCCATATCACCTTACAATATTACTGTTATTTTGTATATAGTACCTTTCACTTTCCATCAGCTCATGGAAGTCTTTCCAGCTTTCTCTGAGTTGTTCATCGTTTCTTTTTTCTTCTTCTTCTTCTTTTTTTTTTAACAAAAGAAGTTTTAATATTATAAGAGAAATCTAAAATTTTAAGATGGTAAAATAAAGTTACATAGTTTGGGAAAAAAATTTAGGTATATAAATGATATTCCAAAAGTTCTCATGTAGTTTTAAGCAACCTAAAACTTCATAGAGACATTTGGGACAACCTGTATTTTTTTATTATTAAAGCTTTTTATTTTCAAAACATAATGTATGGATAATTTTTCAACATTGATCTTTGTATAGCCTCGTGTTCCAAAATTTCCCTTCCCTAGATGGCGAGTAATCCAATATATGTTATACATGTTAAAATATATTTTAAATCCTATATATGTAAATATATTTGTACAATTATCTTGCTGCACAAGAAAGATCAAATCAAAAAGGAAAGAAAATGAATAAGAAAAAAATGCAAACCAACAACAACAAAAAGAGTGAGAGTGTTATGTTATGATCTACATTCAGTCCTCACAGTCCTTTCTCTGGGTGTAGATGGCTTTCTTCATCACAAGATCATTGTGGCATCAGTCATCTTATTGTTGGAAAGTATCATGTTATTATATGACAATCATATAATATTGTTGTTGCCGTACATAATGATCTCCTGGTTCTACTCACTTAGCATCAGTTCATGTAAGTCTCTCCAGGTCTCTCTAAAATCGTCCTGCTGATCATTTCTTATAGAACAATAACATTTCATAACATTCCTGCCCCATAACTTATTCAGGCATTCTCCAAGTGATGGGCATCCACTCAGTTTCCAATTTCTTACCACCACGAAAAGGGCTGCCTCAAACAATCCCTAAGACTCTTAGGGGAAGTAGTAGCCACACTTCTGGGGAAGCTGACCAGCCAGGGCTTCTGGGAGTTTCATGAGTAGCTTCATAGCATGTTTGTTGTTCAGTTGTGTCTGATTCTTCATGATCTCATAGATTGGAGCAAGTCAATGGTGTTTTCTTGGCAAAGATATTGGGGTGATTGGCTATTTTCTTCTGTGATGGATTAAGGCAAATAGAGCTTAAATGACTTGGCAAGGGTCATATACCTAATAAGTGTCTGAAGCTGCATTTAAACTCAGGGCTTCTTAACTCCCTCTGTCAACTGAGTTATCTTCCTGCCTCACAGAGCATGTGCTACATGAGAAATAATCTTCACTATGATGAAAGTGAGAATGTACAGATAACCAGCAAGGGTAGGAATTGATATCTTTGGTGCTACAATCTGTATCTGCTTCTGCTGTGATACAAATAAGTAAAACCACTGTTTTGCCTTTATAGACCTCAGAAATAATTTTATGGCTAGAATATCTAACATATTAGATGACAGAATCAGACCTCAGATCTCAATTATATAGAACTAATGACCTAAAAATAACAAGAATCAATTTAAATGTAAAATTCTTTTAAGAGAAAAAGAGAGACAGAGAGAAAGAGAGAGAGAGAGAGAGAGAGAGAAGAGAGAGAGAGAGAGAGAGAGAGAGAGGAGAGAGAGAGAGAGAAGAGAGAGAGAGAGAGAGAGAAAGAGAGAGAGAGAGAGAGAGAGAGAGAGAGAGAGAGAGAGAGAGAGAGAAGAGAGAGAGAGAGAGAGAGAAGAGAGAGAGAGAGAGAGAGAGAGAGAGAGAGAGAGAGAGAGAGAGAGAGAGAGAGAGAGAGAGTGTGTGTGTTTTAAATGCAATAGCACAAATATGGTATACTGGAAATTGAGTTATTAGAGGCATGGGTGGGGGTGGTGAACTTCAGCTTCTCTAATTCCCATAGGAAGATTCTCTCAATAGCTCTTATCACTCACTGAAAGAGCAGCTGGAGAAAATAGTGCTTAATTTTAATTACGATTCTGGGGAAGGGAAGACTATATCAGGGGTCTGAATTGTTGAAAGGTGGTGAATAAATGACTAGCCTTCTCATAGACAATGTTAGAGCTTGTGACTGTAGTGACCTGTGCCTTATTCAACATGACAGTGTGGATCTAATACCAAGAGGGTAAGGGGCTTCCTTTCTATTTTCACTGGGCTGTGGAAAAGCATTTGCAAAGGTGTTTTGTCTTTGTAATAAGGATTTGGTAGCTTGCTTTTTCTTAGTGGTCTCACACAGCAAAATGGAGAGCTCTCAGATTAGATTTTGTCAAGTACTGCTCAATTGAATCATGCACCACTGATTTTGTTTCTGGCCTCTGATCCTCATTCCTGAAGAAGAGTGGGGATATCCAGAGGGAACAAGCAACCAAACTTATAGGAGAGATCCCAACTGATGTAAAAAAAAATCCCTAGAAGCTTTAGTGGAACAAAAACTACTATCTAAAATAGCTACTAATTTTCATGGCTTCCTCTGAGGTCTCTCTTCTTATTAGTTTCTGTGACCATACATTCCCAAGCTTCTTTATAATTGCTCTTAATCCTGTTTTCCATCTTTTAAAAAAAAATACATATGGTCTCTTAAAAATCCTTGATTTGAGATCTCTTCTTTCTTTTTCTATTCTTTCTCCCTTGATGATAATCGTTTACTTTCCTAGCTTTAATGATCATCTTTCCACATAAGGCAGATATTTCTAATACCACCCCTTCCCAGTGTTACAGAGTTGTATTTTTAGCTGTTTGGTTAGAATCTCCACTTGGATGTCCTACCAACATCTCAAGATGTTTTCTAAACAGAACTTACCTTCTCCCTTAAAAATCACTCCATGACCAAGTTTTCTCTCTCTCTCTCTCTCTCTTCTCTCTCTCTCTCTCTCTCTCTCTCTCTCTCTCTCTCTCTCTCTCTCTCTTTTTGTTAATGACACTATTTTCTTCTCAGTCCCTCCAGCTCATAACCTAGCAGAAATTTTCTCTAATCTTTTACTTCCACATCCAATCAGCTGTCAAGTCAATTCTAGTTCCAAATCTCTAGTCAATTCTTTATTCAGAAACTGCCCCACTTCAAGCTTCCTCTTAATTTTATTTTATTTTTAATTATTATGACAATTGGTGCACAACTGCACCAATAAGAGTAGTTAGTTAGACAAAAATAACTATAAATATTTCTATATATGAAGAAACAGGAAAAAGTATCATATATGAAACCATAAATCTCTAATATATGCAACTTGTTTTAAAAACAAGTACTTTTAATTTATCAATACCTACACTGCCCTGCTTATCTATGAATTTTAAAATGTTTCTCTCCTCATCACACTCACTGTTCTTCATAGAAAAGAAAGTCCCTATTGTAACAAATAAGTAAAGTAAAGCAAACCAAAGTCACTTATTGGTGTTGTCTGAAAAGAGATCAGAAGCATATTTTATCATCAATTTTCCAGAATGATGATTTTTTTTTTGCATTTATCAGAGTTCTTAAGTCGGTCAAAGTTGTTGATGATATTGTTGTCAATGGATGCATTGTTGTTTTGGTATTGTTCATTATTCTGTATTAGTTCATCAAAGTCTCTTCAGATTGCTCTAATTTGATCACAGTAGTCATTTCTTATGTTGCAATAATATGTCATTATATTTATGTACCATGATTTAATCAATTATTCACCAGTTGATAGGGACCAACTTTATTTCTTATTCTTTGTAACAACAAAAAAATGATGTGAGAATTATTTTTGAATATATAGTCTCTCTCTCTTTGACATCTTTGGGTACAAGCCTCATAATGGTATTGTTGGGCCACGAGGGTTTCCACAGTTTACTGAATGAGTTTAGTTTTAGTGTATAGTTTTAGTTGTTTTCTAGGATGGTTGCATCCTTTCACAACTTTACCTATAGAATCTCTTATGTTATATTCAGGTTCCAATGAATGTTCTAACGAGTATAATTTTTTCAATCTGTACTTTATGCTGTTGTTTGAATAATCTTGTTTATGCATAACTCTGATAATACTGAACTAAAATTCACAAAGCAATTTGATGGATCATTATCTCTACTGAATAAATCCGTAACTGTTGCATTATCATCCATGGTCTGACTCTACCTCAACTGTCCAGTCTTATTTTAAATTACCCTTTTATATATATGCTGTGTTCTAATCAAACCTGACTATTCTCCATCTCTAGTTATTGCATTTCTTCTTTTTATCTTTTTCAGTCTTTACTTCCACTATCCCCCAAGCTCTGGCATGGATCATCATTTCTCTTTCAATCACCAGCATCCATTTATTTAAATTCCTTTATTCTTTTAAGGCAATAATCAAGTATAATTTGTTCCACAAAGCTTTCTTTGAAAGTGATTTTTCCTTCCTCAAATTTCTCATAGCATTATACTTGGACTTGAATTCCATAAAGTCATTTTCTCTTATATCCAGTACGTTAGCCCAGTGTTGGGCACATAGTAGATGCTTAATCAATATTTATTTATTGATTGACATCATGTTTTTACACAAATGATAATTCATACTTGTATGTTTTGTGCTTCCTAGGGGAAAGGATTGAGAAGAATGGGGGAAAGATAATATTTTTCTATCTGATCATGTCAGAGCTGTCACTTCAAAAGCATTTATCTACATTAAATTACTAGGCTGCCTGGGTATACTTTATAATATAATTGTTTCAGCATCTTCAAATTCGAGTAATACTGACATTTGTGTTGATTCTTTTTTTTTCCTGTTAGGGCAACACAGTGGTAGCATGATTTGGTATTTTGGTTACATTTAAATTAAATGTGGTTACATTAATTCTACGGTAGGTGTCAACCCAAATATCTCATCATCTGTTTATCCATTAATAGAGTAATCTGGGGAAAATTGGAAACTGTATTAGAAATTTAATAAAATGTACAAACTCCTTTCCCCATATATTTTAAAAGTCTGATTATAATCTTTCTATCTAAACAATAAGTAACATTAATTAAATTAAATAGAAGGCTAAGTACAAAAACAATTCTCTTCTCTGGTTTAGTAAGTTATGTGGTTTATATGTATATTTCTCATTTAATAAACATTTATTAATTGTCTATTATATGCAAGACATTTTACTGGATTAAATGATAAATATGGAAAACAGGGCTTAAGAAGTTTAAGGAAGAAATGCTCTCACCATCACCTAACTTTCTGATAGCCTCAATGTTTCTGTTAATTTCTATGTTAGTAACACTTGTTTAGCTATGTACACTCGTTGTTAACAGGAATATTATAAAATTAATTACTTCAGTAATATGAAATATGGTTTTAGAAATCAAATTGTGTATATACTTTTAAGCACTGCTAAAAATTCTGTGTTGCTGGGAAATTGAAGTGAAAGGTAAAAGGTCTCATCATTCAAAAATGGCAAAAAAAAAGTTCAGTTATGCATAAGAGGTCATATTGCATTGTGAAAATGTGAAATTTAAAACTCTAAGCTGTTCAAGAAGGGGTATTATACTAAATCTAAAAGAAATCAAAAGATAGGAGAATATTCTTTAGCATTTTTCTGATGGTGCTACCAAACAAACTGGCATTTTAATTAATCCCAAGGATCTTGAATTAATGAAAACTATCAACATGTAGATGATTTTGGTTTTGGTCTGAATCTTTGATTTCATTAGCCTCAGGGCTCTTTTGGGGACATTTTTTCCACTTATGCAAATAAGCAACTTATGTTTAATATAGTTAGAGTTGCCAGATCACTGAAGGATTAAATGATTTGCCCAAAGTAAACCAGTTAGGAGATTATTAGAGGTAAAAATTGAAACAGGATCTCCCAGACATTTACTTAAATCACATTGCTTCTCAAGGAGAAAGACTATAGATTTAAAAACTAGTTTCATGTTACAATTTTTATTTGTACAGTCAATTAGAGGAAACCTAATAGGAAATCTAGATTTTACCTCAAAGAGAAAATTTTAATAATTTGTAAGATATTTTAATATTTTTCTTATTTCAATTGCAGTTTTCAGATTTGGTTAGAAATCTTTCCTAAACTGATGTTTTCTGACATGGTCCTGAAGAAGTTCAGTAATTATCTAGTCAAGTGAGGAAATCAGCTCATGTTGTGGCAAGGAAGTAAAAATAATGGCTGACAGCAGAAATTTTGTGTTTTTTCCTTTTACATGTGAATTTCAGTTGATCCTAATTTATTAAGCACATCTCTCTCTTTTTTTTTTTGACTGTTTTACCACTCCAGATCTCTTTCCTCCTCTCCTCCAAACCCTCCCTTTTAACAAGTTAGCATAGTCAAGCAAAACAAATCTATACATTTGCAGTGTTGGGAGAAAAAAATCTCATTCTGTACCTTTTGTCCAGTCCCTTTCTGCCAAAAGACAGGAGATATGCATCACCATTAGTCCTATATAGTTATAGTTGGTCATTGCATTGATTAACATTTTTATTTATTTCTTTCAAAGTGGTTTTTCTCTTTTTACAATTCTATTGTTATTATATAAATTGTTCTCCTGATTCTGCTCACTTCACTTTGTAGCAGTTGATACAAATCTTCCCAGGTTCCTTTGAATCCGTTCCTTTTATTAGTTCTTATGGCACAGCCATAAAGGTGTCCAGTGGATAAAATGCTTGCTGTTTGACTGATTTGACCCTGAAAAAGTCAATTAAATATGTGACTGACTAATTCTAACTATTTCTCTACTAATATTTTATTGTTTTGGTTTTGAATCAAGTAGGAACTGTTTAGCTTTTTATTTCCAATTTTTTGTTGCTTATGACTAGGTTATTTCTAAAGTAAAATCTTTTAAAAGTAAGAGAGAATCACACTTCTTCCATAGGATATATATAGTATACAATTTTAAAGCAAAGGGAAACAAACTTATTTGCCATGGAATTTCTAGCTCTTACTCATGAGCTCAAGGGCAAGCTCCAAAAGTAGTCTTTACTGGTTCCTCAATTATCAGTTCTCTCCTCTTTCACTCCCTCCCTTTTTACTTTAAAAGATTAATGACTTCTTATAGGAAGAGAGACATAACAGGGCCGAGATGCTAGAGAGACTTCTCCTAAGATCTTAAGGAAAGAACTAGGAATAATTCATTCAGACTAAAACATTTATTAAGTATTTACTATATAAAAAATCCTTTGACTAAATCTGGAGATACAGATAGAAAAATAAGATGTCCCCGTTCTCAAGGAACTCACCTTCTAATGAGTGAGACAACTCCAAATGGCAGCTTTCATCTACAGGTCAAATGGAACTATCCCATGAGCCCTAGAGAGCAGCAGCAAAGCAAATTTAAATGCCTCTTCAATAATGTCATTTTTTAATGTCATTTCATCTTTATTTTTATATTACTTTATAATTACTATATTAAATATTATAAATATTTTATTTTTATTTGTTTTTGTACATGTTGCTTCCCTCCATCCTCAGGAGAACATAATCTCCTTGAGGGAAGGGAATGTTTTATTATTGTCTTTGTCACCTTGACCTAGTTAGCACAAAACTATCACATAGTAGTAGGCATACTTGTTGGATTGAATTGAATAAATAATTTCAACAACTGTGTGTTAATCCTAACATAAATTTTTTTTATATAACTTTTTATTGACAGAACCCATGCCAGGGTAATTTTTTTACAACCTTATCCCTTGCATTCGCTTCCTAACATAAAAGTTTTAAAACTAGCATTTTGGGGCAGGAGGAATCTGTAAAACTGAGAGCATTAGTTCAAAGTAAATTCTTTTTTTAAAGTTCCCATCAAGGGACTTGATTAGCTATGCCTATCAAAAATATCTAAAAATAAAAATTAAAGGAGGCCATGTTTACCCTATTTCCTTTCGTCAAATTTACAAGAACTCTCCAAATTATACATTTTGAAATAAAAAGAAAGTTTCTCTTTTTCTTTCATCCAGAGAAACAATACTAATCAATCTGGTGCTATAGTATAAAATCCAGGCTTGCAGAAAACTGCCTCCATTAAATATCAGTGAAATTGTAAAGTGACCCTATCATTTTTTCAATTTGCTTCTGCCATATGAATCTCAATGCCTAAGAACATTAATATTACATTTGACTGATAGTCCAGAGGCATTTAACTAGGGACAGGAATTGGCCTTAAAAATCATATTATTACTTATCCTTTTCCTGCGGTTGAAATGAATAGAGGTTTTAAACCTTTCCTTGAGTGTCTCTTCATCCATATATTTGTCTGTGTATGTTTTTTCTTTGGAATTTCTATCTGCCTTATTACCATAGCATTTTATATAATTAGAGCCATAGATTATAGTTCCAATGACACTCTTCTGAGATTTGTGCCCAAAGAGAAAATCATGGAATCTGTGTTGGAAATCTCAATGGAAATCTAGAGCAATCCATACATGAAAAAAATTTTCTTCTACTTCATAGCTAACAAATAGCCATTTAGACTTTGTTTGAAGACCTCCAATGAGGGAAAGTGATTGGAGCCCTAGACAACCCCTGCTGCTTGTGGAGAGCACTAATTCTAGTTCAAATCTAGCCTCAGACATTTACTAGCTGTGTGATCCTAGGCAAATCACTTAATCTCTGTTTTAATCTATTGGAGAAGAAAATGGCAAACCACTCCAATATTTTTGCCAAGAAAACCCCATGAACAGTATAGTGCAGTGGTTCTCAAACTTTTGTTCTCACTATCTTTATACTATTTAAAAAACTATTGAGGATCTGTCTAAAGAATTTTTGTTTATGTGGTTGTATTGATAGACATTTCCCATATCAGAAAAAAAAAACTAATTTGAATTTGCAGACCTTCTGAAAGGGTTTCAGAGACCACCAGAGAATCTCTGGACTTGACTTTGAGAACCACTGGTATAGTGCATGAGATCACAAAGAGTCAGTCGTAACTAACCACTGCCAACAATTAATTGTTAGGAAGTTTTTTTATATCAGGCCCAAATTGTCCTCTGTGTAATTTCTATACATTATTCCTAGTTTTGCTCTCCTAGAGCAGAGGGGATGGCTCTCTGGGATGGGAGTAGGAGATACAAATCTCTCACTCTCTACCCTTACCCCTCCAAATCTTTCATTAATTCAGTTTCTAGTAGTTCCAAAAGAAAACTGAGCTCTTGAGGATCACTAAAGAGATGTATTGGAGATCTTGGGCATTAGAGATTTCCTTCTATGACATTCAAACAACTGAGGCTTATGTGCAAATAACTACATGTTATGCATGCAAATAACTGCATGTTCAACATGTATATGAAAGATGACATCAGTTAAAAATTATTAAGATTAACCAGAAATTCTAAAAAAAAAGTCCCAAGCTTTTTGTTTTCCTAGAATTGTTTAAGGATTTGGCTTGAAATGAGTGAATTGAGTATTGGTTAGAGCTTGGTAACATTTTTGTTTTGTTTTGTCATAGAGATTTTGTAAGAATGAAGGATTTTTTTTCTGAAGGATTGTCAGGCAGGATTTCTGAATTAGAAAGAAACTTAGAAATGAATCTGTCAAAATTATAGATAAAAAAATCGAGGTCTATAAGGGGTAGGTGATGTGACCAAAGAAATCATGCAAGTAAAGTAGGAGAGCTAGAATCCAGAAAGAGGTCCTTTGTCTTTAAATTCATGATTTTTGCTATCTTATTCTGTACATAATGTGGATAGGCAATGCAATAACACCCATTATGCATGCCAATTTTGCTTAATAAGATTTGAAATCAGGTCTTTGGGGAGTATTTAAGAAGTAAGCCAGAAGTTCAGAAAGTGAGCTATTCTATATTGTTAGTATATTTTCCAAATTTCCCCTTGTAGAATTTGAGCTCTTTGAAAGTGGGGACCATGTCATTTTTTTGGTTTGTATTTTTAGTAGTTAGCAAAATGCTCTGCACATAGTAAATTCTTATTATTTTCCTCCATTCATTCCAAACAAACATAGCAAAAAATTTCCATGACTTCATTACCCTATCCCATCCTTTGACTATGCATAATTTTGTCACATACTACTGGGATAAAGAAATCTGGGATGTCATAAAGGAAAAGAGAATAAAAACATGAAATTGTATTATCCAAGAAGTTTTCTTTTTAATTTCACAACAAGACCATGCCATTTCAATTTCAGAGCTTCAATTCAACAAGTTTTTACTGATCCATGGACTATATGCAAAAGCACTCATTTTTTGGTACTTCCCCAATTTGAGATATTTCCTACACTGATGCAGACTGCAAACATCTACATCTTTGTAAATAGTATTTGGGAGTTGCTATGGCCACCCTAGTGGTGAGGCTTTGAATTTAGCTGGGCTGAAGCTAAAAACCAGATGTGTAAGCTATATATTAATACATATCCAGTTTGGTAGAACTCACTAGAGTAGCCTTCAGTGATGTTTGGTTACCTCTTTATCACAAAAAACATGGACTTTAGTGTAATGTCTTCCATATTTAATAGCTGGAATCTTTACAGAAAAAATAACCTTCAGAACAAGGTAAAGCTTAGATGATAAGAGACTGATAGGATTATAATTTTAAGAGACATTTCAAGATATTAGATTTGTTCAGCTACATTAATAATTGTTTGTGCTTATGGGATCAGTGACTATGTATGTAATTAGAACATCATTTCCATTTGCTGAAAAAATGAGGTTTTTTTAAAGAATACAATTTTTTATATTTTATCATCCAAAAGTATTTTGCCTTTTCTGCCTCTAAATTAGCATCTAGTAAAGCAACCACAGAATTGAAATTAAAACTGGAAAGAACTTTGGCCAACATAATCATATATCTAAGCAGAGAAAAAAATCTTTTTAATCCTCCCTTTGAATTGCCCACATTTCTGAGAAAGAGGCAACAACATATGTGATGTAAATGTGTTATTTGTCAGCTAAGAGATTTATTTGTATATCATTCATTGTGCTAAGTGTGAAGGAAATGGTGTAAGATACAAAATGATTCCAGCCCTCAAGGAAGTCCTGTTTCAATGAGGGACATTACACAAAGCTCATCTTATGATTCTGACACATTACTAGTTTGTGGCCATGGTCAACTAATTTATGGTCAACTAATTTAAGTCTCTCAGTGTCCCAGGTAACACTCTCTAAGGCTAACTTAAAGAGAGATTCTGCACTACTGGAGAGGATTTCCACATCAATGAAGTCACAGGTCCCAATTTACCTCCATCCTTTCTCCCTAAAATAAAGTGCTGTTATGTCTTGACATAGCAGAGATAATGTACCTAACAGAAAAAGAAGACACAGAGAAAGTGGAATCTAAATCCATAAGGGTCATTCTTTCTATTTATAGTAGCATTAGTCTTTTGAAAATGCACAGACAGAGGCAAAGATCTTCAAAGAATGTCTATATCTTTTTTGTGGGGAAAAGTACATTCCCCCCCAAAAAAAAACCCATACCATTTCTTGAGGTTCTAACAAGATTTAGCTAGTTAAATCCCCCAAGTAGCACTCACAGTCAATCACATTGCCCCTTCAATCATCTGTAATTGCATCCTTTCACTGATATCAACTGAATGGAGTAATATAGATCAATCCACAAGATATCAAATAAAATATTCTTGAAATGACTAAATTTCAAAATATATACATGGATAATTCTTCAACATTAACCCTTGCAGAACCTTATGTTCCAATTTCCCCTCTTCCCTCACCCCCTCCCCCAGATGACAAGTAGTTAATATATTAAACATGGTAGAAATATTAAATCCAATATATGCAAACATATTTATACAATTATCTTGCTGCACAAGAAAAATCAAATCAAACAGGAAAAATGAGAAAGAAAATAAAATTCAAATAAACAACAATAAAAAAGTGAAAAGGCTGTGTTGTGATCCACAGTCATTTCTATGGATGTAGATGGCTCTCATCAACACAAGATCATTGGAACTGGCCTGAATCATCTCGTTGTTGAGAAGAGCTACGTCCATCAGAATTGATCATTATATAATCTTGCTATTGCTGTGTATGAGGATCTCTTGGTTCTGCTAATTTCACTTAGCATTAGTTCATGTAAGTCTCTCCAGGCTTCTGTAAAATCATTCTGCTGATAGTTTCTTATAGAACAGTAATATTCCATAACATTCAAATACCATAACTTAATCAGCTGTTCTCTAGCTGATGGATATCCACTCAGTTTCCAGTTTTTGGCTACTATAAAAAAGGCTGCCATAAACATTTTTGCACATACAAGTCTCATTCCCTTCTTTAAGATCTCTTTGGGATATAAGCCCAGTAGACACACTGATGGATCAAAGGATATACACAGAAAAACTAACATTTCAAAGATTAATTATTTACATTTAAAAAACCCAATAGTTGGCTTTTTAAAAATAATCTTGGGTTATATACACTTCTCTCTGGACAATTTTCAAACTTTATAAACACTTTCATTGGCTACTTCTCAGTGACAGAAAGCCTTGAATTGGAAATCCTAACTTTCCATTTAGAAAATTATTATTCACACTTATAAAGAGCCTAAAAATTTTGTGAATTTAAAGAAAAATTATAAGCAACCCAGGGAGACAAGGCTAAGGGAAGGCAATAGGACTAGCATGTCATATAAGATCAAGGAGTTGAAGTTGGAAGCAGCCTCAGAAGCCCTCAAGTCCAATCCTCTGGTTTTACAGATGAAGAAATGTGACCCAAAGAGGTTGAGTGAGGTTGTCAATGATCCCACAGGTAGTAAACACCAGAGGTGAAACTTGAACTTGAGTCCTGTGTCTCATATTAGGACTCAAACCTAGGCTTCCCACCTATAATACAAGGGCTCCATCTTACCTACATTATTTGTAGAGAAAAACTTAGTGTCATGGGGACAGAAGAGCCTTGCAAACTCAACTTGTTTATATCTACCCATGTTGAATGTGAAATGCCATCTGACCAAGCAATAAACCATTGGCAAGGACTGCTCCTCATCCTTAGACATGCCAGAAGCTTTCTTCTTTGTCTGGCTTCAGGTGACCAGTTTAATGAAATATGAATACAAGAAGAGGTCAGATTTTTATTTTATTTTTTTTATAAAAAAATTTTACTTTTTATTCCCAATTATATGTAAAACATTTAATTTTTAACATTCATTAAAAAAAAACTTTGAGTTCCAAATT